>NC_133771.1:168509248-168528706 GCF_003597395.2 Chelonoidis abingdonii
TTATCAGACACCAGGAGGAAGGTCCTGTGGCGAGGATAAAGAAGGTGTTTGGAGGAGGCCATGGGGAAGTAGCCCAGGGAGTTGTAGCTGTCATGCAGCTGTTACAGGAGGCACTACAGACAGCTGTGATCCACAGGGCCCTGGGCTGGAACTCGGAGTAAAGGGCGGGCCTGGGTTCCCCCAAACCTCCCAACTCCTGATCAGACACAGGAGGAGCTGACTCAGACTGTGGGTTCCACAAGAGGGGAAGATCACTGAGGTGAAAAAATCCACCAAAAAGTGCAGGACCCAACAAGGTAGAGGAGGAACTTTGTCACAGTATCTACAAATCAAAACTGCTTTTCTCATGATACACGTGTGTGTGTTTGGGGAGGCTCAGAATCTATAGTTTCTTTTCCACAGACTTCAATGGAATTTTGCACATGAAGAACAGTAATCATCAACTGCAGATTATTAGCATGTGAAATAAATGATCTGATCATTCTTTTATGAGGACCTATTCCACTGGTACTCTATCTGCGAACAAAGAGATGGCAGCCAATGGCAGTTGAGAATTTTCCTTTTTTCGGTCACTGACCCTTCTCCCTGCCCCATCCCCTTCTTCCCCCACCCAAAACCCAAAAAAACCCCAAACAAACAAACCAACAAACCTTCAGGCTTCCAAAGCTGAAACTTCATCTTAGGTTTACAATTAACTTTACAATGTCACCGCGCATATAAACTAAGCCTTGAATGAAAACTCTTCCCATTTAAACAAACAGTAAGCAAAGGGTGAGTGTTTGAATTGAGACAACTATCCTGCAGAACAGCATTACCATTTAAAAAATGATCTTTTCCAAAGACCATTTGCCAATGATTTTGGCTTAATTGGATTAAAATAGAAATCTAAGAAAGGAGACCCATCCATTCACTGACAAAAAAAATGGAGGATACAGACACCGTCCCAAACACTTCCAACTATGTAACAAAATTTACTGACAGAAAATGAAGACCAAAGACAGAATGGCAGAGCAGAAGACATGAAATGGCCTTAAGTCACCTGTCACCTTATCTGCTGAAGAGAAGGTTCATCCTATAGTGTTTATTCAATGTTTACAAAGACTTCCAAGTGAGTATCTTACACAGTTGCACTGACACTATGGCTACACTACAGCTTAAGTCGACATAAGGTTTGTTGCTCAGTCGTGTGAAATTAGTCACCCACCTGAGCGACATAACTTACACAGAGTTAAGCGTCGGTGTGGATAGCACTGTGTCGGCAGGAGACATAGCTGCCACCGTTTGCAGGGCCCGGAGTAATTCAGCCAACAGGAGACCTCTATCCCATCGGCTTAGAGTGGCTACACTAGAGAGCTTAAGCTCAGAAGACTTCTCAGTTGAAGAAGCTCCAGATGCTCATTCGACTATGGTTTTAGTTTAAGCAGTCAAGGACCGCCATGTAAAATAACTTCTTGATAGAACAGATTACTCTACAGAACCTTCCAAAGAATTAACTTCAAAAACACAATAAAACAAGTCAGTTTCTTAGCTCAGTTAATTTTTTCATACTGGAAAAACTTTATAAACCAAGAAAATAATTAATAAACATATATATAGTCTTTTTTACTCAGAGATCTCAAAAAGTCTTACACGTTGAGTAGGTATTTTACCCCCAATTTATATATAAAACAATCTTCAATGAAGTCCTTAAAAACAGACGGTTTTAATAATCTTTAAAAAAATAAGATGTTCTTATTTACAAAATAGATTTCAAGTCATAACTACACTTGCAAGATACCTTGGGTCTGTGTTTTTAACTGTTCGATGACAGAAGAATTACCACAATTTTCAGGGAACTTGTTGTTGAAATCTATCTTCTTTGATCTTAAGCCACTGTGACTAGGAGTTGCCTCTTGTCCCCATGGAAAATGGGATAAAGTAAAATCTCTCTTTAAAGGGGTTTCTTGACTGCTGGATGAAGGACAGCTTGGTGTCATTTCTTGTTGCCACGAGAACACTGATGAAGAAGGCTGATGCCGAGCAATCTCTCTGTGGCTCTTAGTACTTTGAGGATGAGAATGATTTATTTTCTATTTAAAAAGAGTGGGGGAAAGCATATCTACCTTTACACAGCTGACAATTCATAAGAGAATTAATTCACTACTGTATGGTGGAAATAAGGTAGGGCAATCGGTCAAGCTGTCACTTGCAATTTTGGATAACAGAGTCTGTGACACAAGATCGTCCATCAGCACAAAGTACTATATGATTGACACCAGTCTGTTTTTATACTCCCAGCAGTCAACTGACTGGAATACTTTGCTGATTAACACTATGGGCAGCTGAAGAGGGTTGGGAGAGTACTATCTGCAGTTCAGATATATCTAAGCTGGCCAGCATTTCAATGACAAGAAGTTTGACCTGTGGTTCCTTATATTTAGTATATCAAGTTTTTTGTTTTGTTTTTTAAGAGAGGTTTAAAGGAGGCATCCTATCAATTAACATTGAGGTACCTTCCCTCCACATTCCTCACAATCAGATCAGTTTTGTAAAGCTAGCTGTTGATATGCATAATATTCATTTTTGTATTTCGTTCTAGACTTACTGTACATTAGAACTGATCCTCATTTGTGTTCTGTAGACAAATATAGCTACATTTTAGACTGTGGGCTCTAGTCATCTCCAAATGTGTGATGATCCCATTAGCAAGAATTCTACATGTAAATCATTCCACACACAAGAGAGAGACTCATTTATTTGCACTTACTTTTACAAAATCCCTGGACTCAAAAAACATGCTTTGGCTCTAATATCAGATATTTTTCTTTCCCTAAACCTCTGACTGCCAGAAACCAAGACTGGATGACAAGGGAGGGATCACTCAATAAATTGCTCTCTTCTGTTCATTCCCTCTGAAGCATCTGGCACCATTCAGAAGCCAGGATAATGGGCTAGATGGACTATTGGCACTACTGGATCAGATCATTCTTATGTTCTAAAATACAAGAAAACTGCTGTTGGTACTTACTGAACTTGGTTTTCCAATATGTCTAACATTTGAATGGGGTTTTTGACTAAAGCACTAAGGGCCCCAATACTGCTCCCCAAAATTAACAAGAATGTAATCCCTGACATCAGTGGGAACATGTAGTGGAGCAGCTTCCTCATTTAGGTAAAACAAGGCTTAAAAACAGCCAAGCTAAGTTGACTGGGGAAGCAACCACAGCTGGCGTGAACCCAATCAGGGCCCAGCTGGCCCTGATAAGAGGGCTGTGAGCCAGCACCTGAAGGAGTTTCTCTTCAGCCCTGGAGGGAGAAGGGTGAGCTGTCTGCAAGCAAGGTACCCAGAGCAGAGCAGAGCTGGGGGAAAGGGCAAGGGGAGCTGGGGAGCTCTAGCTTGGCAACTCCCCAGGCTGCGGGTCTTGATGATGCCTATGGAGGTACTGATGCTGCAGAGGGGCAGCCCAGGAATAGGCAGAGGCAGCTAGCCCTAAGCCCTTGCCAATGATGAGTGGCCATTACAGACTGAACTCTGCCCCAGTGAGCGGGGGCAAGATGATGACTGGCAGTAGCCACTGAGGCAAGGTGGTTTTAGAGGGTTGGGGGCTCCCTTGGGAGGGGAGACCCAGATAGAGTGGGGGTATTGCTGGGGCAGAACTCCGAGGAAAAGGGCACCGGGGTCTGGGAGGGACACAGGGCCTGAGCCTGGTGAGACATCTGCCAGCAGAGAGCACTCCAAAGGCTGGAAAGAGCTAATTCCCAAGACGAACAGCAGGAGGTGCCACGGCGGTGAGTCTTCGCCTTTAAAAGTCTTTAAAAGTGCTACAAAGGAAGCACCAAGTGAAAAACAGTAATGGGAATATTCCTGAAAATTTACACTGAGTTTATTGTGTAAATAAACTTCTAAATTTACTAAAAAGTGATTGAACACGTATTTGATTAATTTTGTTTCTAGGTTTTCAGTACTTGTTTCCTAAAAAGAGGATTTAAGCATGTTGAAGTAGTATAAATATTCTTAAGGTGATAAAACAACTGTGCCCAACTTGAGTAGGTTAGCATTTTTGTTTGTTTTGTTTTTAAAACAGAAAACATCAGAGATCATTTTCAGATTTTAAATGCAAAAACATATACATTCCACATAAATTCTAGCCCTCTTTATAACTGTATGTATTGAGTAATTTCAGTTATGTGTGATTATTTACATGAAAACAATATGTTTAAAAAGTCCTTTTTGTGTATTCTGATTAGTACTAACTTTTCAAAATGCTGTCAGGAAATTAACCATACCCACTGCTTACTCTTCTTAAATCTACACTTTAATCTCAGTGGTATGAACAATGAGCAAATTTAATTTTACCACTTTCTCTGAAAAATGGCTAATTTTGAAGAACTGCACCTTTCTCCATTTCACACATTAAATGGATTCTAATGCTGAGATACTCTAGCCCCATACTTTAATCTGGATATTTCTCAGCTTTTTTCTTTCTTTCAGCTTCTTTATTGTATTTTTCTTGGAGTTCTTCAAACTTAAAATCTATAAATTGACAGTGAATATTTGCTAATAATCTGGCTCATTTCATACATAATCTTTCCCATTCCATTTCTTACACCTAATATTAGACAAAGGTGATAAAAGCAACAGCCCTCATAAATCTCTAGTGATATATTAAGACAACAACTCAACGGGAGTTCTTCTAAAACCGAACTGTTCAGGGACTGAAAACTGAGTTCTGGAACTCAGTGCTACAATGCAATTGCAACCACTAGACTGAGGGACCAATACCAAGGGTACAAATGCATATTGTAATATCTCCTGAATGAAGAATTTTTTCCCATCTCTCCCCTGGCATTAACATTCATTTGTAGCATGATTAAAAAATCAGGCATTAACATTCAAAGGAGCTTCAAAAGAAAAATCAGTGGGAGCTGGACACCTAACTTCTTGCTAATGGGACTCATCACACATTTGAAAATCTCAGCCTAAAGTCACATCTTGCTTCTCTCCACTTTAATTCCTACATAACTGTAGCAGCCACTTTCTCAAGGAACACCATAGCCAGAATGCTCTGCCTCTTCCAAAAGCATCTGAAATCTCAGCTTTCAAAAGACAACAAGGACTGGGGATCTCCAACTCCAGTTAGTCAGGTAGCCAAATGCAAGTTTTTGGCAGTACCTTCTTTTGGTGTCCATGAAATCTGTGTGTTTTGTTTTCTGTTGTAGAGTCTGAATTTCACAACCCTAAACTCAAGCAAATTGTGTGATGGTACATTGTCACTGGTAAGCATTTCCAACTCTGAGCACTTACTACTAAATCCCTCAAGTCCCCGATTTGCCAGCCAGCAAAACTGAATTTCAATTATTTTGAATGAAAACTTCACCTGAATATTTTGTTATAGAACATAATTAGTTAGGATGTACGTGTGTTATGTCCATATTAGTATCTGCATTTGTACCCTCCCCTGATCAAGACAAAGCATATTCTTGGACTCACAAAGCATGCTCACTTAAAGTCCTACATATTCACTCATGGGAATTAATTTTCAAATATTGGAAAATTATAGACATTAACAGATTATAAGCCAAACACATGGTCAGCTGTTTTCTTCATTCACCTTTTGTCTTCTTTTATGCTTTCTGGAGTGACCTGTACTTACAAAGGAATTTACCTTTTATTCAATTGCATACTAGAGGGTGGGAGGGGGAGTGACCATTGTGATTTTGAATTGGTGTTAAAAGAGCAGAAAAATTCTTCTGTGGTGTATTCCTAAATGATAAGTCTCCTGTAATCAATGTTTGCTGACTTCTCTCAAGTTCAGATTTGTACCTGTTTAAAAGAGAATTAGAAGTACAAGGAATTAGTTACAGAAACAAATAGGGCCCAATCTTACATTTTTCAGAGCCCCAAGTGCACATTGAATGGCAATTTTGGTTGCTCAAGGAATATAAAATTAGGCATAATAAAGATATAGCACTAAAAATATGCTTCTAGATGACAATATGACACCTTCAAATAAATATTGGAATCTGTACTGTCACTTCTAGTGATACTGGGTTGTTATTTAAATTCTTTATTCTATGAAAGAGACAATTAGCTTATATTTTATATATACACTCAAGTTTTAATATTTCAGAAGACTCAGAACTGAAAGAATTATACATAAAAAGGACAGAGATGAAAAGCAATTACAACGATTATCCCCTCTTAAAAAAAGTCACAGTTCTGATAAGGCTCCCTCTGCTGGACATTCACAAGACTGCTGTTTGGGTCCCAATATGCTTGATTTGTGCTCTTAAGCTTCCCTTGGCCTGAAAAGGCTGCAGCAATTGCCGTTTCCTTTGGCTTCTCTGGTACACTTACAGGGCACAGGCTCCTAGTTCCACTTCCCAGAAACAGGACCATACAACCTAGCTCTCTTAAGCGCCCAGGCCAACACTGACCCCACAGACTTAAACACACCCTTTTCCCAGAGCTTCAACACTGTGGGCACTCCAGGTACACAGTTCACCTCTTCAGTGATATGTAGTAGTTGAACACAGACACACAGACTTTAAAAGGGCTCCCAAAAAACACTCTCTGTTAGCAAGTACAATAAGTATACAGATCTGGACAAAAAAAATAATAAAACCTTATACACAATTCCCTGCCTCAATTTCCTCACCACTCTTAGAGCATTCTTTGGACTTAGGTCCGAGTCCTCTAGTTCAGGATTCTTCCTCTCTCTGCCCTCCTGCACATGGTTTCTATCCTGAATCATAGAGTATCTGTAGTCTTTTCTCTCCTTGCCTCCCTCCTCAGGATTTGTTAGAAACCCTCTTTTATTCTCTCCCCCTTCTTTGTCAGGTGACTCCCAGTCAGCCTCAGCAGCTAATGAAAGTACCTGACTACAGATTCTGTTGCTTAGTTACCATCACTCCTAGAATTCAGATGTTGAAAAACTAGTTTAGCCTGGATAGTAGCCCTTGCTTTCTCCCAGGATGCTCCATTTAAATGATCATCAAAGTTTAACAGCCTATCATAGATAGCCCCATGCCCTCACCACTTGGAATTTTAGTCCAAGATGGAGGTAAAGACAGAGGCTAAAAGACCCACATTCAAAATGGAGTTTGCAGCCTGACACAGGGTCCCCGATATCAAACAATTTGTAAACTGTACATAGGCAGATTCTCCAAATGTTCGTAATTAAATTGTTTTATTGATATTCCATTTTATGAAGCTACTGCTATATGTACAACAATCCCCCTAAGAGTCATATAACCTCCAAACTCTAACTTTATCACACTCATTAATATAATATAGAGTGTTAGGTGAAGACTTTCAAGCCTGTCTCTCTAAAAAGTTGCACTAGAAAGTTGCAGTGGTAAAAATTCTGTTGTCATGGTGACACTGCCAAAACTATTTTGGTAGAGTGCATTTTACATTCTGCCACTTCTGCTGGCACGATGTCTGCATAGCACTGAGTTGTGTTGGCAAAAATATGCTGCACTCTGGCTAGGTATTCTAGTGCTATATTCCCAAAGACTCAGCATTCAAAGAGTCAACTGAGGATAACTGGAAAATAAATGCAGAGGCTATTCATAGAACAACCACATTTGGTGAAGTGGCAGTTTTGAGCCTGTCTAATGAGTGGTGGGACGATCAGTGGTTCTAGAACTTTTAGATGCAGAAGTTCATTCCTAGAGTTGCAAGCTTAGCTCCGTCCACTCCCCCAGCACAGGAACAGCAAAGTGAGAGCTGCCCTTCCAGTGGGGAAACAAGTGGTGATTGCCCTATGGAATCTTACAACACCAGTTTGCTACCAGTTAGTGGGGTAATCAATTTGGTGTAACAAAAAAAGTTCAATGGGAAACACAGTTATCACTGAGGTATGCAAGACAATAACACATACCCTGCTGTACAGGGTAGTTAGGCTAAGCAACTGTGCAAAAAAAAAAAAAAAGTGGATTCAATAAGCTGGGTTTCCCTAAATGTGCTGGGGTTATAGGTGGGGAATATCACCATTCTGTGCTCCCCCTTCCCAGTTTCTGAGTATATTAAAAAAAAGGTGCCTTCAAAATGTATGCAGGCCTTGGTAGATCACAAGGGACACATTACTGACAAACAATGTCCGGTTCAAAGAAATTCAGGACAACCACGGCTTTAGAAACACTGTGCTTTTTGACATATTGAAAGCAGACACCCCACTCCATCCAACTGGAATTAATGACATTTCTGTGCCAATCATAATTTATGGAAACTGCCTACCGTTAATTCTCTGGCTTAAGAAACCATATACTATCAAGCTAGACAGAAACAAGGAAAGATCCGACTCTCATCTGTGCAGCTGAAGAAGGAATGTGAAGTGGGCAGAGTCTGAAGACAACATGATAGGTGGAGGGGATCTCATGCCAAAGCTCCATATTGACAAGTAAAACTTTCTCAGTTCTGATGCAATGCACAGCATACAGCACTCTCTGAGAGACCCTCTTGCCAGGGTGGATGAGTGAGGTGGACAGGCTGGATCTAAAATAGGCTATCTAACAGTTGCATTGCTAACGCGGTTCAGGTAAAGGAAACTTTAAAAGCTTACTTCAACAGTAGATAATAGCCTAACCCTGTTTCTATGAAACTATTAATAGAACAAGTGTGGAATTTGTGACATTCATGACTTCTCAGGCATTTGTTGTTGAAGTATGGAAGATTACTGATGGTCATAGAAACACTATCATAGTACAGGTGGTGTATTTCTAGACTCAATAAAGGCTACCACTTCTGTAATATACATGCATTGACTTTTTTTTTAGAGGTACGGAAGCCTGTCTGGTTATATTACTTTCTAGCACTGCAATACCAAAAAGTCACAATAAATTTGCACCAACTTTCAGGTATGTACTTTATTACCACCACGGCATGCTAAACATACAAAAAAAAGATTACTGATAATTGAATTTACTAGCTATATAACTTGACTAGGTACAAGTACAATATGCAGACTGGATGTCAGGGCATCACAGATGACTGTACGTGTAATCAAAGTTCTTTGTTCCCTGAGACATTGTCCATGGGAGTAGAGTACAGCGGGAACTGGCACAAGGGGATGAGGTGTCTATGATCCCTCCCAACACCCCATATTTATCCATGCTTTGGAGTGGGTGAACTAATGCAGTGAGATTCTTAATCAATAATTGATCAACAATTTATCTGAGCAGCTGGATCAGCAGCAGCATTTCTTTTTGTATCTTTCTCCTCCCTCTACTCCTTCGGCAGCTGTTCACACCACTGCCTTACTGCCCTTGCATTTCACTTTTAGACCTGCAGAACCTCACAGAGAAGGTCCTTCTCTGTGTGCTTTCTCTTGGCTCTGACAGTGACCAGGCAGCTGTGCAGGTGTTAGGGAGAATCTTGAGGAGAGCCCCACTATCAAGGTTAGTGATAAACACAGAACTCTTAGGTGGAGAGGAAGGGAGGCAGCCGTCCCTGACATAACTGTTGCAACTACTCAGATTTTCCCACCCTGTACAGCATAACTATGTGGATTGCCTCCAAATTACTATGGCATAATGAGTGCTAGACCTTACATGGAGAGTAGATCAGGGTTTCTTAACCCCATGCCTTGGGAAGTGTGTGGGGTTCATTCTGATATAGAAAAAGGATAGTATTTTATAGAGAAAGAGCTGTTTAAGAGGCCTCAGTCTGCCCATGGAAGTATGCAGCCTTACTGCTTTCTGC
The DNA here is from genome assembly GCF_003597395.2 of Chelonoidis abingdonii. Classification (NCBI taxonomy): domain Eukaryota; kingdom Metazoa; phylum Chordata; order Testudines; family Testudinidae; genus Chelonoidis; species Chelonoidis abingdonii. The sequence continues at coordinate 168,518,934 of NC_133771.1, forward strand.
AATAATCCCCCTCAGAGGGCATGGCAAAGTGGCATGGGGAGGTGCCATATCACGGTGGGCTGAGCAAAGTGTATCTTCAACATAACATTTGGGCAAGTCTTACATACTACTCACTGAAAAAAAGTTGTGTGAAATTGTGCCCACAAACCAGAAAGCTTTGTGTATAAAAATTAACAGGCTGCTCTGTCTGTACCTCAAAGTACAGCAAGACACCAACGGATGGAGTGCCAACTGATGTGTGATTACTTGCTTCTGTTCTCAGCCTCTGCTATTGATGCAGTAAAATCAGTAAAAATCATGATTTAAAGAGAACTTTTCAGTACACTGTACGCTGGCCTTTCTTTTTGAGAGGAAGATTTGATCATAATGTGGGCACTAGATCTGAATTTGGGTACAGCTCCTGATAGGAAATAGATGAGGGGCAGATCAATTTGGGAAGGATGAGAATGTAAAAACCCAAACCAGAGTGGGAGGCCGGAGAAGTGAACCAGCCGTGGTGTGCTTGGGGAGGAGGCAGGCAAGAGTTAGCTGGGGCGGGAAGTTCCCCTGCCTGCTGCTCCCCCCCACTTGCTGCAGGGGCCCTCCCCGCGCTCCCCTGCCCCAGCTCCCTCCACCTAAGAAAATGCCAGCCCCCAAATCCTAGCACCCTAGGTGACCGCCTAGGTCACCTAAATGGTTGCACTGGCCCTGGCTGTGCCTGCACATGCTCCTTCCCCCACAGTGCAAGGAAACCGAGCATCCCTCTCTTGGAATAGACAGCAGCATGAGACAGTGCTGGGAACCTACATTCAGTGAAAACGTAGCAGGGAACAGGAACAGATGTTGCGGTGAAGAAACATGCTCACATATAAAAGTGAGGTAAGGACAACTTCCACATCGCTGAACCCTGCACAGTGGAGTTCAAGAGTGATACCAGACAGTCCCTCTGGAAGGGAAAGTTGCATTGTGAGATTGCAGCTAGGGGACTGCTTCTACTGGTACTGGCACATGTGCAGCCATGAGAACTCTACTGGCAGCAGACTTGTCACTCTGAAAAGAGAAATAATTAATGCCTGTAGCAGAGTGGATGCCTGCTCCGGCCCTGAAGGTGTTAAAAACAGCCCAGGGAAGGGGCAGGGGCTGGAGAAAGCAGCCTTTTAAGCTGGGCTGATTGGGGAAGTGGCTGCAGCTGGGGCCACACCCCAAACTGAGCCACAGGCCCTTATAAAAGGGCAGAGAAGCCAGGAGCTCAGAGAGTGTCTCTCTGTGTTCAGAGGGAGAAGGGCCTGGCTGCTGCAAGGGACCAGACAAGGTACCTAGGGTGAAGCAGGGCTGGGAAGGCAGCGGAGCCGGGGAGCTCCTGCCTGGAAAGCCCAAGGCTGCAGCTTAGAATTAGGCCAGGAGGTACTGGGGTTGCAGGGTGCAACCCAGGGGTAGGCCAAGGCAGCAGGTCCAAACCCCTTTGCCGATGATGAGAGGCTAATACTGCAGTCTGCCCCAGGGGTGGTGCTAGCTAATGACTGGGCAGTTGCCAAGACCCGCTGAGGCAAGTGGGGATAGATGGGGAAGGGGGGTTTCCGAGGGAGGGGAAACCCTAAGAAGAAAGGGGTTACTGCAAGGGGGCAAGAACTCTACGTAAAAGGGGCACGAGGTCCAAGAGGGACCCCGGGCCAGAAGCTAGAAGGCGCTCACCGCCTGCAGAGGGTGCTTCCAGCTGCAAATTCGAACTAATCTCCCAGGAGGACCAGTGAGGAGGGCCTGTGGGGGTGAGTCACGCCTGGTTACAATGCCGTTGAAAAGCAGAAGGCTTTGTCTGGACTAGAGGAAACAATAAATGTGAACCTACACCAAAGCTGTGCTATAAAGAAAATGAAAGTTGTCTGCAAAGATTTAGTGTAAGATAAGGCCCCCCTTTTTTTATGTAAGGCCCTTGCTTGACAGGCAAAAAAGTAACAGGTTTAAAACACAGGAATTGTGACTTTTTTGCCAACAAAGAAAGAGCCAAAATATTCAAAATGTGCTGAGTACTATGAATTCCACTGAGCTTAGGTGGGAGTTTCAGATGCATTACATTCACATCAGAAATATCAAACCACTTTATTTAGAAGCCTGACACTGTAGGGAGCAGGATTTATATACACCAGAAAGAATTAATGTTATGAATTTTGCTTCATCCTGCGCTAGCCACCTTTTTGAATAGCACTAAAAGAAATTGACCTCTGGGACTACAGAGCTCTGTTTTCCCATATGCATTACAAAGTGGGCCGCTCCTTTAGCTCTTTGATTTTTCGATTTAGTTAGTAAGACGACAGGATTCTGTATTGGTGTCTATGGTATGGCTACACTTACAGCTGTACAGCGCTGGGTTACAGCTGGTCTTCGTACAGCCTGCTGTAGGGAAACGGCCGTGCAGTGTGGCCACACTTACAGCTACCAGCGCCTGCAGTCGGTGGCCACACTTTGCAGCATCTGCAGCATCTGTTGGGAGTGGTGCATTGTGGGCAGCTATCCATGCGTTCAACGTGGCTGCAACATGGCTTTTCAAAACAGGTGAATGGGTGGAGTGTGGGACAGCGAGGGTGGGGTGGATTAGAGAAGAGTGGATTTTTTGGAGCTGACATTGTTCTCATCTCCTCTTGCAAGTTTCTAAAGGCCTGGAAGATACACAGCACCTACTTCAATCATTTAAAATAGTTTGACCTTCCCCATCCTTCTATTCACTAAATGCAATTAAATGCATCCGCAAATAGCCTTTCAGACCCCATAAGCAGTGCTCAACACGGACTCCCCTTTCCCCTCTCTCCTCAAGCACAGCTGTGAGACATTCCAAGACAAATCCTTGCTCCGTCCGCTTCGCGTGGAAGCAAAGCAGCTGTGTTGTTTTTTAGATAAGTAGCTCCGGGGAGCTCGTAGTTTGCAGCTCATTCTCCAGTTTGTTGTGGAAGAAATTTGGATACCCTTATACCCTGGAGCCATAAAATCTTTTCGGTGCCACCCACTTGAGAGCAGCGCGCCACTGCACCAGCGCTGCAATCGTTATCAAACCAAGCAAGAACAGGTGTAACCAGCGCGCATGCCAGCGGAGTGACGCGCTGGCTGTGCCTTGCAAGTGTGGACACAGAGTAAGTTGCAGCGCTGTAACCCCATCACCAGCACTGCAACTCTCCAGTGTAGCCATACCCTATGTTAGGTAGATTAGAGGAACATTGAAGACCTGGGTCTCAATGTAAATTGTCTTGATTATTGATTGTAAAACTTAGCAAGGTTTAATGTGCAATGCCTTTTTGCTGGATATAAAATACTACTGTTTGTATTGTCAATCTGTTTGTGTGAGTAAGGAATGTATGCATCAGGAAAAGATAAGGTGTGAAGGCCATTGTTAACCAGATGGTCAAGGAAGGAGGAGTGCGGACACTTCTCGAGATTTGTTGATGCCAAAGAATCATCAATGCGTAGCCATGATTGTGGAAGGGCAAATTGACAACCCTGAGGTGAAGGCTGGCACCCCTAAGGGCAACTGATTAAATCGGAACCAGGACAGGATGTCCCTCTCGGAGGTGTATTGGAATGTTTACATCAAAAGATACTTCTTAATTGGTGTAACCCGATCACAAACTGATGCAGCAAAATCCATAGACTTCAACAAAGAAAAAGGACTCTGAGAACAGGGTGCTTGGTCATGAGACTTTGGGGGTTCGTCTTCCCACACTCCCGGAGCATCAGATCGTGACCGACAAAGCCCTGCTCCCGTCTGCGACCAATCTGGCTGGCCACTAGATTGATCCAGACACTGGACTGGTAACTATAAACATCAACTGGCAGGACTGTATGCATGGTGTGTGTGTGTGTGTGTGTGTGTTTGTATGAGAGAGAGATTGAAAAGCATATGTTAACTTTTGTATTCTCAATAAATGCGGCACGCTGCCTTCTTCCTTATAAAGATGCCTTGTGCTTCTTATAAGTATAATAATGCGGGACTCAGGAACCTTGTTTTAGGCACCCAGCTTTGAAAATTTTGGCCACAAACTCAAACGTCTATTTAAATATGGAGTACAGTTAAAGTAAGATCAAGTGGACAAAGACAGTAATTTGAGAGTCATTTACATGTCTAAGCAAAATAATACTTAAATGGGAAACAGCCACACTTGAGTTAAAGCAGAACAGTATGATCTCACCTTTTAAGTTTCCATTCTAGTCTTTCAATTTGTTTCTTGCTTGAAGTTAGTTAGTTGTCTCTCTTGATAATTAACTTGTGATTCTTTTACTTGAAGATCATGTCAAATTTTCTGCTTCGTTTTCTGAAAATTATCACACAATTCCATCAAGCTCTGGTTTTCTCTTTTTAGTGTTGCTCCTTCATTTTTTTCATTTTCAACCTAATTTGATTTTATTGGCTATAAAAAGCACCTATCCAGACCAGTAAAGTGCTTACAGCCTTTGCACATCATCAGAAGAGCTAAACTTAAAAGCCATATGACTCTGATCATCATCTTGCTCCTCTCCCTTCAAATCTGTTAGTGTTAACAACCAGTATTTCCTGAATGACTAGTGTTACAGATCAATGCTCAAGCTGTGTTTCCTCAAGATAGCAGCTGGAACAGCCATGTCTGATTTGAAGTAGGGAGCAAGATAGGAATCAGAATAATGCAATTTTGAGATCCTCTCTCTCATGATCTGTGTTGCGTTATGTAGCATTGGACTTTGCAAGGTATATGGCATACATTCCTATCCCTGACAGTTTATCAGATATTGGACTTAGAATGGGCCCAGAAAAGTACTACCAGAGCAAAAGGCCAGTGACAGTTTAAGACTGAATACACAGCAAGGCCAGGATAGTGGGCTAGTGTAATTTGCCTTCACTACTTTACACAGGTGTCAATCACTGCTCACAGAGTGAGTATTAGCACCAAAAAACTGTTAGTGAGTAGTCTACATTTTACTGGCATGTCAATTGTTTGAAGGCAGCAATGACGTTATGCAGGTATTAATCTTATCAGCTATAAACCTAGGTGTTATGGCTTTTTTGTGACTAAAGCCCTGATTAAATTGGAGGCTCTGTACTGAAGAGTTAGTCCTTTTAGCTCAAGCCATAACCGTCTGAGCTACAGTGATGACGGTTTGGAGTTCAAACTATGCTGATGATGCATAAGTGCGGAATTATTACTGTTGTACATAATATTTTTAAATATTTAAGTCAAGATTTCTCTAAAAGATCTGCTCTAGGAATTATTTCTGGGAGGTTCTGTGACTTGTATAAAAGATCAGAACAGATGATCACAATGGTCCCTTCTGGCCTAAGAATCTATGAAAATAAAAGCAGCAATTTTTTATAGGCCATTACAACAGAGCGTATTCCAGTAGTTTAAAACCACCACGTTCATATAGACAAGTTGGTGTAAATTCTGCACGAGCCTGTTGTTGAGTACAAAAAAAGGTTGAGGTAATCCTTCACAAAGTACCAGTGAGTATCTGATATGAGAAACTGGGCACAAATTATCAACATGACAATTTTGGTATGTTTATAAAAATTATATTTTATGTGAAGTGACGAGTGTTCACAGATATCCATTTGTAGAAATAATTTGTTTTACAAAGCACCATGTACAATCAATTTATCAAAACAATTTACATAAAGATATTTTTAAAATGTTTTACTTTTTCCACTGTGCCTCATAAGTTTAACGTTTGCACAGCATTTTAGACGCATAGTATAGGTGACTGATTGCTATTATCATAGCACGTAGGAGCCCTCATCATGGACCAGCACCCCACTGTGTTAGGCGCTGTAGAAATAGAATAAAAAGACGATCTCTACCCTAAAGAGCTTACAATTTATGTACAAGACAATGAAAAAAGGGAGAGTACAAGGAAACAATTAGACAACATTGGTCACTAGGATAGGCAGCTTGTGTACTGAGACCACTGCTTAACTGTTAAGTTTTTTGTAGGCATCACAGCAAAGGAGAGTTGTAAGGAGGGCTTTGAAAGAACATGAGAGGACTTTGCAGATGGTTATGGGGGACTTTTCCCAAGCATAAGTTGACAGTCAGCATGGGAGAAAACAAAGGTGCTTGTTTAAAAATTTAACAAATGGATGTGTTATGGGCCAATCAGAGGCTGGAGTTGACATTTCAATAGTGAATGAAACAACGGATGCCTAGGTTGGGGTAGGCCATGAAGGAGCTAGGAAGTGAAGACAAGCAGCTTGTTTGTTGCACTAGAGAATGGAGGGGCACCGAGAGAAGTGATATGGTCAAAGTGGCAGGCAGGGGAATCTTTGCAGCAGCACTCTGAAGGGATATGAGCAGAACAAAATTGTATTAAAAGTTACATGGTGCATTAAGACTATTACCTTCTGCTTCTGCTTTTGCAAAGCTGCCTCCAGCCACTCAAGCTGAAACTGTCTTTGCTGTCATTCTTTTTTAAGCTTGTCCAGTTGACTTTCAAACTCTTGAATCTTCTGAAGGGCCCTTGTGGAAAGGCCTTCTTTCCATTCTTCCACAACCCAGCTCATTTTTATATCTGCTTTTTTCTTTGATACAAAGTGTATATCACTGAACCTGAAACACAAGAAGAACATTACTACAACTGATTTTTAAAAGGCTTAAGATTCAAAATTTTGATTTTTATTAGCTGAATGCAATAAAGACTATGGATTTAAAAATTACTCCTCACTTTCATAATTCAGACAGGGCTAGAAAGAATTTTACTCTATGTAGCAAGGCGCCTGGCTCCCCGCCGCGCCTGAAAGAGATGAGCCAGAACAGATGCCAAGGTGGGCGGAGCCACCGCTGCCAGTCCCCGCCCCCCGGGAAGTTTAGTGGCGGGACAGGAAGTATAAAGGCCCAGCCCCAGCGCTCAATTAGGCGCAGGCTGCCAGAGGGGACAGACGCTGGTGCTTGAGCTCCTGCCAGGCCCAGCCTGCCCCGAGCTCGGTATCCAGAAGAGCGCTGGCCTGAGCTTCCTCGTGGCTGGTATCCAGAGGAATCGCCTGAGCTCCCCTACGGCCAGTATCCTGAGAAGCCCATGGTCTGGGACCCACTGGACGAAGCCGGCGAGAGACAGGTACCCAGAGAGGGGGAGATTGGAAATGGCCTGGGGGTAGCCGACCCCAGTCTGGCTCCAGGGGACCCCGAACTAATGTCAGTGTGTTGCGGCCAGGATCCCCACTGACTGCAGCAAATCTTTGCTGCTGCCAGGGCCACGGGCCGGGACACAGTGGAGTGGGAAGGCCTGCATCCCCCCTGCCACCCTTCTGAGGGTGGCAGACTCCCCGTCCCCCTGGTCTGTGGAGGCCTTCTGTACTGTTTAACTTGCTGTTCAATCCCTGCCTGAGGGTCTGACCCTTACAGGTGTTTGTTGCCCCACCCTGCTCCAGGGCTGGCTTATAGACTCTGTATTTGCTCAGCCCTGCTGAAAGGTCTGAGCTTGAACTGTTTGTTGCCCCGCCCTGCTTCAGGGCCGGGCTTACGGACTCTGTGTCCGCCCAGTCCCTGTTAGAATCATAGATTATTAGGGTTGGAAGGGACCTCAGGAGATCATCTAGTCCAACCCCCTGCTCAAAGCAGGACAAATCCCCAAATGGCCCCCTCAAGGATTGAACTTACAACCCTGGATTTAGCAGGCCAATGCTCAAATCACTGAGCTATCCCTCTCCGCTGTTGAAGGGCTAGGACTCTGACTTGCTTAGAGACTGTTTGTTTGCTCAGCCCCACTGAAGGGTCTGAGCCCTGGACAGATTGCTGCTGTGTAGCGAGGCACCCTGGCTCCCTGCCGTGCCTGAAAGGGACGAGTCCCAGCACCGGACCCTTACACTCTATGAAACTGTTATAAGGTTGGATCACATTCTGGTCTCTGGAACCATGGTTAGCAATTTCTGTCTGGAGCATAACTTCTAATTTGACATTCTGATTCCTTAGGCTGTGTCTATCTACACCAGAGACCTTACAGCAGCACAGCTGTACCGCTGCAGAGCAATCCACATCGGCGGTTTGTCAGCAAAACTTATGTTGGTCAGGGGTGTGTTTTCCCTCCACCCCGACCAACAGAAGTTTTACTGACAAAAGTGCTAGTGTAGACATAGGCAAGTGACTTCCATCTCCTACAGGGATAATTTTTACCCTACTGGTCCCACACTTGAGATGCATTTCAGAAAGATGCCTCCTACTATGTTATTTTTATGATCACACAAAAACAATTTGTTAAAGATCTTTCCACTGATGTGTTGCTATGCATGCAAAACATTAACACATGCGTTCGCTCTGAAAGCCTCACTTTCTCTGCTGAGAAAAATTTTACCTTCATTTTAGGTGTCTGCTGTGCTTTTCTCTTTACAAGTTTTACAGTTTTTGGAAGCAAAATAGCTGACTTTGTAAGCACTGTTTCTGCCAGCATGGGCAAGCACTCAAATGTAAACGTGAATTCAACTGCTGCGCATATTGACGCAACTGTAGGATGACCTGTTTCTTCAAGCAGAACTATATTTAGATGTAATGGCAAATAAAGTAATCAGCTTTTTGAGATTATTAAGAGAGAAAAAGTGTATTAGTAACGAAGCACTGCAAATAATTGCCAGGAAATCAGATATAGCTTTTTCTTTCTTGAGAAGCTATTGTACTACCAAATGAAAATAAGCGCTTAGGTCTGGCATACACTAAAAAGTTAGGTTGATGTAAGCTGTCTTGTGTCGACCCAGTTGTGCATGTGTTTACACTTACATGTCTCTCCCACTGATGTAAGCACCCCATTACAGCAACACAGTAACACCACCTCCCCAAGCGGTGCTGAACCATGGTCAATGTACCCAGGTCAATGATGCACAAGTATAGATGCTGCATTACCTTCGTCAGCCCTAACAATCCTCCAGCAGCTGTCCCACAGTGCCTGACACTGACTGGTCTAGTCACAACTGCAAACTCCATTGTCCAGGGACCACTGAGACCAGAACGCCCCCTTCCCCATTAAAGTCCCACAACTTTTTGAAATGCCTTTTTCTTGACTGTCTCCCTAGCATTTCTCCATTCCTGTGTGCAACTGCCCAGCCGAACATGCTGATCAGATGTGCTCCAGCTTGGAGTAAACTGGAGATAGTGGATCTCCTGGGCCTCTGGGAAGAAGAGGCTGTGCAAGCACAGCTATGGACCAGCCACAGAAACGTGGACACCTCTGAGCAGATTGCATGGAGGATGCAGAAGAAGAGGGGTGACAGGGACTAGCAGCAGTGCTATTGAAAGCAAAGAAACTCAGAAGGCCAGAAAGGTGAACAGTTTATCTGCTATGACAACCCCACACCGCATTGTGGATAACTCAGAGGAGCCCAGGCCACAGGCCCCTGGTGTGAACAGTGAGGACGAGGAGGTGGAGGGGAAGTGAAGGATGAAGAACATGCAACCGGGGGATCCAGCTATGCCCATGAACCAGGACTGGTTTGAGATTCCACCGCAGCCCAGTCAGTCCCAGCAGTTGAGCACAGGCAAGCCCGATGCAGGGTAAGGAACCTTAGGTAAGTGTTTGGTTTTTTTCCTATTACAATGGTGTACTTGTGGTGCTCCCAATTTAACAGGGCACAGCTATCAACTTTTCATTAATTCACTCTTATTAGAAGAGGAAGCGGTACAACCAAGAGGTAGCATTATCTGTGTCATAAACAGATAAGTAAGAGTTAATAGCACAGAAGTACTTCATGTCTCTTTTGCCTGTAAAGGGTTAACAAGATCAGTGAGCCTGGCTGTCACCTGACCAGAGGACCAATCAGGGGACAGGATACTTTCAAATCTTGAGGAAGGGAAGGTTTT
>NC_133771.1:168529370-168597690 GCF_003597395.2 Chelonoidis abingdonii
GGGTCTGGGTCTTGGGGTTCCCCAGGCAAGGTTTTGGGGGGACCAGAGTGTACCAGGCACTGGAATTCCTGGTTGGTGGCAGCGCTACTAGTACTAAGCTGGTAATTGAGCTTAGAGGAATTCATGCGGGTACCCCATCTTTTGGACGCTAAGGTTCAGAGTGGGGAATTATACCATGACAATCTGCTTTTCATTCCCCTTGTAGAATTAGGCAAGAAGGGCTAGGTGGAGCAGTTTGTTTGTTTATGTACACAAGGATGGTTCCGTATCCTCCTGAGACAGCACAATGACAGTTTTAATCTTCTGCTGAAGGTTTGGGATTGAAGCCTTATTTCTTCCTCCTAAGGAGGATGCTTTCCCATGCCAGTCAGCGATAACTTTGGCAGGCATCATTGCAGTACCCAGGCTAGCAACACATCGGCAGCTTCAGAATGTCAGCAGCAGCTGTGCTCTCTATACCTTTGTTACCCTCAGGAGTGAGAGATCACCTAAAAATCACCATCACCTGTAGAAAATGGTGCCAGTATTCAGTAGCATCGCCATAAACTCAGTTTCATGCAACCGAGCAATTCCCTCACCCCTAGCAGGCTATACTCACCATGGCTGTTGCTCTGAGTGATGCTGTGCACAAGCATGCTGAAGAAGAGTCAGTAAATACGTCTTGTTTAAACCTTTAGGGGAGCAAGGAAAAGAAGTTCTGAATTTTAACTTGCACTTTCCAATGTGACTACAGTAAAACCTCAGCGTTATGAGCACCTTGGGAATGGAGGTGGTTCATAACTCCAAAATGTTTGTAACTCTGAACAAAATGTTATGGTTGTTCTTTCAAAAGTTTACAGCTGAACATTGACTTAATACAGCTTTGAAACTTTACTATGTGGAAGAAAAAATGCTGCTTTCCCTTTTGGGGAGGGGGAGGGAGTTAAGTAGTTTGTTTATGACACTACTGTACTGGATTTGCCTTTTTTGTCTCTGCTGCTCCTGGATTGTGTACTTCCAGTTGCCTGGTCAGTTCATAACTCTGGTGTTCATAACTCTGAGGTTCTAGTGTGTATCAACCATGGTAACTGTCTGTTAGCTGAATCTGCTTCTATTGCAGCACCCATAGAACACCTGAGTAATCTATTTGTTACTGTACAGCCTGACAACTAATAGGATCACTGATTGTGTAATATTTCTAGATATACACCAAGCACCACACAATTCCCAACAGGCCCCAGAACAGCAGGACCAGGTAGAGCACAGTACACAATGTATTACTATGGCTCACTGTTAAAGTGATCTTTCAAAGTCCCCCTGTACAGCTCTGGGGCCAGAAGCGGGGCCAGGGGCAAAGGCAGAGGACGGGAGAGGAGCCACAGCCAAGCTGCGGTGGGGGCCAGCAGCCGAGCCCGAAGGACCCATACGCCTGAGGTGAGAAGCCACTCCAAGCAGCAAGCAACAGAGAGAAGTCTTAAGCCACACCTCAGGGCTGGGGTTACATGTGTTATAAAACCCTAGCGAAGACATGCCCTAGATTAGCTGTCTCCTCAGCTCTACCAGTGAGTCTTATCCCAGAACATCTAGACATTTTCAAAGGGTTTCCATGAAGATTTAAAGTGAAATCCTCAACAATTTAATAAGCAGCACCCTGACCCTAATCATACAAACTTGTAAAGACTCTGGACAAGTCATCCAAGGTGGCACCAGAAAAAGAGGTAACATCCTCTCAGCAGGACAAATTGCTCACCATTTGCTACAAAGAAAGAAGTTTTCTTACAACAGTTGACAGCAGTCACAAGAAAAACAGTGCAACAGGAGTCAGAAGATGGTAAAAGAAGAGATCTGCACACAAACAGTTTTTGAAGGAAGCGTGTACACGAGGGAGCTTGAGAAACAGTGACCTGCTGGCACTTGCTGTGGAGTGTCTGCCGCAAATCAGCTCCTACTGGCCAGTGCCTTGTGCACGCTGGCCCAGCACAGCACACTCCCTGTGAGCACAGGTGGCCTGCTATGGGCCAGGCTTACAAATTCAACTGAAGCCAGGGCTGCAGCAGGTGGCTCAGGGATGTTGAGCTCTACCAGGGGTGGACAAATTGCAACCTGCAGCCACATCCAGCCCACAAGACCATCCTGTCCTACCCGCCTGGGCTCCCAGCCAGGAAGGTGAGCCCCAGCCCTTCCCCCGCTCCCTCTCCTCTGACTGTCCTCCCCCTGAGTCTCCACCCCATCCAACTCTTCCCTGACTGTCCCCCACCCTGCCGTTCACGACACCCAGTCGCAACCAGGATATCTGGCAGGAGCAGCAGGTTTGAGCGCTAGCAGCATGGCTGCAGGGGAAGGGAGATAGCGGGGGAGGGGCCTGGGCTCACCTCCCCGGCTGGAAGCTCACGCAGGCCAGGTAGTACATGGGCAAACTATGGCCCATGGGATCGTCCTGTCCAATCCTTCCCCCCCGTCCAGCTGTCTACCCTCTCTGGCCCCATGGAGTATTCACATAGACTAATCAGAACTGAAGAAATGCTATGTAAAAATTGTATTAAGAATCAAACACACTCAGAACAGCCAGGTTATTTTCTTCAGTAATTTACTATCTGTTCAAAGGTGCTTTGATAGCAGGGGGGTACAAAGTCTTCCATTTACCCTAACAAGATGCATAGTATTATCTGCCCACGACTTTTAGGCCAAACATACCTGAGCTGTGTTCTGGAAGGACTCTCTCTAGCTATGAGTGACAGTTCAGCACCAAGACACTTCACAACAAGAGTTTGCCCTAAAGTTAAAAAATATTGTAGGGTGCAGGGAGAAAAGAATAGCTTCAATGAGTTTAAAAAGTTTCCATTTTTGGAACCCAACTTGACTAAAAAATAAAATTCCCAAACTATATAAACTTTCCATGTTTTACCAATTTACCTTAAAAACATAACTCTGAAAACAACTTTGGTAAATCAGACCTCTGCCTTAAAGATTTGCAGTAAAATAAGTGGCTCATAGACTTTAAAGCCAAAAGGGACTATCATGATTATCTAGTGGGACCTCCAGTACATCACAGGTCACAAAATCTCACCCACCTGCTCCTCCAAGAAGCCCATAACCTTTGGCGGAGTTACTGAATGAAGTCTTTAAATCATGATCTAAAGACTTCTTGTTACAGAGAATCCATCATTTATTCTAGTTTGAATCAGCAGATGAACCAGGCCCCATGCTGCAGAGGAAGGGGAAAAAAAAAACCCCAGGGGCTCTGCCAATCTGATACAGGGGAAAATTCCTTTCCAAGCCCAAATACAGTGATTGGTTAGGCCCTGAGCATGTGGACAAGACTTATCAGCTAGACCAGGGGTGGGCAAACTACAGCCCATGGGACCATCCTGTCCAGTCCCTGCTCCCCCACAACCATGTCCCTAGCGCTCCGGCCCGCTGCTCCTGTCAGGGAGCATTGCAGCGGCGTGACTTGCTGTGGCGAGCGGGGGGACATGGGATTGGATAAGGGGCAGGGGGTCGCGGGGGGCAGTCGAGGAGCAAGGGGAGTTGGATGGGGTGGAGACACCAGGTGAAATGGGGGGGAGTTGGGGCAGGGGTGTGGATGTGGGTCAGGGCAGTCAGAGGACAGGAAGTGGTTGGATAGGGCATGGGAGTCCCGGGGGGCCTGTTGGGGCAGGAGTGTAGATAGGAGAGAAGGAGTAGGGGGGGTTAGAAAGAGGATGGAGTCCTGGGGTGGCAGTTAGGGTTTGGGAGTCATTAGAGAGGGAGGTCAGGGGACAAGGAGCAGGGGAGTTTAGATGGGGAGGTGGGGTCCCAAGGGGTGGTTAGGGGTGGGGAATCTCTCGAGCAGGAGGTCAGGGGACAAGCAGCGGGGGGTGGTGGTGGATGGGTCAGGGATTCTGAGGGAGGTAGGCAGGTGGTGGGACATGGGAGGGGGTGGATAGGGGCAGGGGCCATGCTATTTGGGGAGGAACAGCCTTCCCTACCCAGCCCTCCATACAATTTTGAAGCCCGATGGGGCCCTTGGGCCAAAAAGTTTGCCCACCGCTCAGCTAGACACCTGGGAAAGAATTCTCTGTAGTAATTCATAGCCCTCTCCATCTAGTGCTGTTGGAGATATTTGCTAATAGCCGTTGCGATGGACCATATGCCATTGTAGGCAATCACATCATACCATCTCCTCCATGAATTCAGCAAGCTCAGTTTTGAAACAAATTAGGATTTTTGTCCCCCACTACTCCCCTTAGAAAGATATTTCAAAACTTCACTCATCTCATGTAAAGCCCTACGTGGGACTATTTGTTTAATCCCACTCCCATCCTGCCCTGCAATATCTACTCCCATCTGCTCCTGCATTGTTCCTTTTATATTTATCCCACTCCCATCCCCAAAAAACGTAGATTCTGCAAATCCCACACGAGAGACAGATTCCTCCAGGCTATCAGAAAAAAAAACAAAACCAGCACAGTTGGTTAATATGTTATATATATGAATGGAATTCTGACACAATTTTTGCCACTCAAAGAATAAAACAAATCTTGCTTTAACCATGTAAAAAAACCTTTTTAACTCCTCTTATAATAGACATTAATCTCTTTCAATCCCTATGGGATCCCAGTCCCACTGCAGGGCTCTACTTTGATGATTAGAAACCTTAATCTAATTTCAAATCTAAACTTATTGATTGTCCTTACAGAAGACAGTGTACAGGGGTTTGGATGTCAGTGCCCTGAGCTCTGATACCCTCCGTGCCGAGGTGATCGCTACAAGAAAAGGGACCTTGTAAGACAGGTACAGCAGAGAGCATGAAGCCAGGGACTCGAAGGGAGGACCCGTGAGGGTGGAGAGGACCAGGTTCAGGTCCCAGGTAGGAGCTGGTTGACGGACATGCGGAAATAGCCTGTCCATGCCCTTAAGGCAACAACCAACCAGTGGGTTTGCGAACACCGAGGTGCCCCCTTCTCCCAGGTGGAAAGCTGAGATGGCCACTAAGTGAACTCAAACCGAGGAGAGGGAAAGGCCCAACTGTCTCAGGTGGAGCAGATAGTCCAAGATAACGGGAATCGGGGCCCGCAACGGTTCCTGCCCTCACTGACCGGACCAGTTGGAGAAGCATTTCCATTTAGCCAGGTAGGTGGCCCTGGTCGAAGGTTTTCTGCTACCGAGCAGCACTTGTCTGACCTGTTGGGAGCATTGCATTTCCACTGGGTTCAACTATGGAGCAACCAGGCTGTGAGGTGGAGAGATTGCAAGTTCGGGTGGTGAAGGCAGCCCTGGTCCTCCATGATCAGGTCCGGCAGCAGGGGCAGCGTCAAGGGTGCTCGGGTGGATATGTGCAGGAGCGACGTGTATCAATGTTGGCACAGCCACGCCGGTGCTATCAGGATTACATGAGCGTGATCCCTGCGGATCTTGAGAATTACCTTGTGTATCAAGGGAAATGGAGGAAAGGCATAGAGCAGCCCTTCCTTCCACAACAGGAGGAAGGCGTCCGACAGAGACCCCGGACTGTGCCCCGGAGGGAGCAAAACCACCGACACTTCCTGTTTTCCTTTGAAGCAAACAGGTCTAACCGGGGATGACCCCAGAGCTGGAAGATTGAGTGTACTACGTCCCGATGAAGCGACCACTTGTGGCCCCGGAAAGAGTGGCTGAGGGTGTCCGCCAGGCCGTTCTGTTCCCCCAGGAGGTAGAATGCAGTCAGGTGGGTAGCATTCTGAACGCAGAAGTCTCACAGTGCAAGGGCTTCCCTGCACAGGGGAGAGGAGCGTGCACCCCCGTTTGTTAATATAAAAGACTGCTGACGTGTTGTCCGAGAGGACTGAAACACATCTGCTGGCCAGTAGGGACCGGAAGGTCAAATAAGCCAGGCGAACCGCTCTCAGCTCCCTGACATTGATATGCAACTTGAGGTCCTCCTGCTACCACAAGCCCTGTGTTCTTAGATCCCCCAAGTGCGCTCCCCATCCCCGATCTGAGGCATCCGTCACCAGGGAGAGGGAGGGTTGAGGGGTGGCGAAAGGGACACCCAAGCACACCTTCTGTGGGTCGAGCCACCATTGGAGAGAGCTCAGCACCACCTGAGGAAGAGTCGACACTGAGTCCAGGGGATCCCTGGCCGGGCAGTATACCATCGCTAGCCAGGATTGTAGTGGGCGGAGCCAGAGTCTGGCATGGCTCACCACATAGGTGCACGCTGCCATGTGGCCCAACAGCTTGAGGCAGTTTCTTGCCGTGGTGGTCGGGGCGCGATGCAGACCGAGAATGATTTCAGACATGGACCTGAACCTGGACTCTGAAAGATACGCTTTGGTGCGTGTTGAGTCCAGAACTGCCCCTATAAATTCTATCCTTTGGGTAGGAGACAGGATGGACTTGGCCCCGTTTAAGAGGAGGCCGAGCTCAAGGAAGGTCCATCTGATGAAAAGCACCTGAGCTTCCACCCGCTCCTTGGAACGGCCTTTTATAAGCCAATCATCCAAGCAGGGGAATACCTGGATACCCTGCTTGCATAGAAAGGACGCCATGACTGCCATGCACTTCGTGAAGACTCTTGGTGCCGCCGATAGGCCAAACGGGAGCACTGTGAACTGCAGACGGGCGTCAGCCACGACAAACCTGAGGTATTGACGGTGTCGGGGGATTATGGCAATAGGGAAATATGCGTCCTTTAAGTTGAGGGCAGCATACCAATTTCCTGGATCCAAGGAGGGAATGTTCGAAGACAGCGAGACCATGCGGAACCTGAGCTTTTTCACAAACTTGTTCAGCCGCCGCAAGTCCAGGATGGGTCTGAGGCCCCCTTTTGCCTTCAGTATTAGAAAATACCGGGAGTAGAAGACTCTGCCCCTGAGCTCCTGAGGAACTTCCTCCACCGCCCCCGCTGTGAGAAAGGACTGCACTTCTTGAATTAGAAGTTGCTCGTGAGAGGGGTCCTTGAAGAGGGACAGAGAGGGGGACTGGTGGGGTGGGAGGGAGGAGAACTGGATAGAATATCCCCTCTCTACCGTGCGAAGCACCTGTCAAAGTTAGACTCAGGACTCACAGTTTGTCAGACCACTCTGTTTTATTAGCACAGCGCTCTAATACACCCAGATAATGTGAGCACCATACAAGACACAAACTATCTTATTTATACAGATAAAAGGGGGGGAGCACTTAGCAAGATAACAAAGGAAGCAGAATCTGATAAGATAGTTAAGTAAGGAAATAAGATATGCCGGGCTACGCCAGATAAACTTATCAGATTCTGCTTCTTTGTTATCTTGCTAAGTGCTCCCCCCTTTTATCTGTATAATAATAAGATAGTTTGTGTCTTGTATGTGCTCACATTATCTGGGTGTATTAGAGCGCTGTGCTAATAAACAGAGTGGTCTGACAACTGTGAGTCCTGAGTCTAACTTTGACAATTTGGAGGTCCACCGAGATGGCAACCGTCTTCACTGGGGCTGTGAGATTCCTGACCGTTTTTGTAGGATGACCGTGGCAGCCGGCACCTGGGCATTTGGCCCGAGCGGTCGTCCACTAGAACGGAAAGGCGCACAACCACAGTGAAGTCTACCGCCCTCGAACCTGTTGTTCCCACTCTGTTCTGGTAGGGATCCCGGGATCTGACATCAGGAATCTGGTCAGGTAATTATTTCGGTGTTTTGTCCGGACTTGAGGACTGTCCGTCTCTGTGTCTATCCGTCCTTGTGGGAGTGTTGATCGGTGCCATCTCCGTCCGGGATAGGCCGACCAAGGGTTCCTGTCCCGCGGTCTGAGTGCGTGGAATCTGCACAATCGCAGCCGCACCGCACTTTGGGTAAAACCCTTGGTGTGAAAGCAGGGCAATTGAGGCAGTAGCCTGTGGGCTCCTTTATGTGTTACACTAGGCATCGCTCTGACGAACCCTAATTTCCTTCTTGTGTAATTGGTGTGTGAAGTCCTCCTGTATGGGTAACCAGACGTTAAGCCGGGGCAGTTCCCTAAAGGAACTCCGGCTCATTTTATGTATTTTAGAAAGGTTCTGGACTCCTGTAAAATTCTGGAAAAATGGTCTAGGCTAACTCAGGGGGATCCCAAAACTCAGTGGCCACTGTTAAAATCTTGGACAAAGACCGAGTGAATGTCTTAAAGGACAAACTCGGACCAAACCTAAAAACTAAATTGGCTAAGGAGAAGTTAACTGTTTCATGCAGTGGTGGGAAGAGGCAAATCGTAGGAGGACAAAATCAAAACTTGCGTTTCTCAATTATTCAAATAATAAGTTAAAAACTTTATTAAAAGCCTCCCTCCCACCACAGACCGAGCGCTCCCTTTACCCCGTTCTCCAAACCCCGGATCGATCCCAACCCTTTCATGCTCCATCTCATTGTAAAGGACAAAAAGCCCCTTGTTGGTGTCTGCCAAAAACTGATTCTTTAGTGTTCCACTAAATTCGCAAGGGGGAGGGCTCCTCAACTAGCCCACCACCCTTCCTGGCCCCTTTTTGAACATTTCTTTTCAATTTGTGAAGTGACCACAATAGCACTCACAAAGGCTCACTGGAAAAAGCAGGATCGGGCCAGACAAGCAGGCAAGCAACAGATAAGAAACTGAAAAAACAGGTTGAAAGCCCTAAGGGAATAGTGTCAGGAGTAAGAAAAGCATGTAGTGCAGGCATGAACCCCTGGAACAATACTAAAATGGTGAAATCTGAGGTGATAAAGGTGTCATTTTGGGACATAAACAAGTGATTTAAGAAAGAGAGTGAAAAGTTAACTATACAGAGGCTGAAGAGAATTAAGCAGTTAAACTTTGTGGAAAATGTTAAAAGGACCACGTTAAAGAGAGAGATTCTTGGTTTCTTGCAGCCATTGAAGGGAAAATGGGCCCTTTCCAGAAGAATGCCTGTAAATAATCCATATATATATACAGCTATGCAAAAACAAAGCAGGCTAAAGAAATGTTAAGGAAAAGAAAATGTTGTATGTATCTATTGTCTGTGAAAATATGTAACATTCTAAGAATCTAAACCAACACATCTGGTTTGTAAAACTCCTGTTTTCTAGGTGTGAGATAAATTGGTTTGTTTTTAATGCCACTAAAATCATTTGACTCTTTAATTCAAAGTTGCAAAACTGAAGACCTTTTTGCAAGACCCAGATAATTAGTGCTGTTTGCTTTGGGATTTAGCATTTAACCCTTAAGGGTAACTTGATTCTTTACAAAAATTAAAATGTTTTTAAATAAAGACCAAGTCATGGTTGCAATAGGGCAGTCAAAATCAGGAGAATAGGTAGAGATTCTGGAGTCTTTTTGTTTGGTTGGGTTTTTTTTTTTGGTAACAATAGCAGATAACAGCTGTATAAAAGAATAAGAAATTAACAGTGACCCTCTGAAGCAACAGCAGAGGTGAGGTGCACAAAACAAAAAGAAGCAATGTTAAAACACTGAGCCTTAAAATAGCTCTGTGTAATCAGACTGTCACTTTTATAAGGGTACATGAAAACTCTGTAAGAACAAAAAAACAGTTACACCTTATGTAAAAATGATATGGCTATGTTTTAAAAAAGTTATAGTATAGAAAGAATGTGCATTTTCCCTAGGACATGTGCAGGGTATAGTGTAAAAAGGGGTAGAAAAATGTTATTTTTGTCTTCCAGATAATCCAAAGTACTGTATAATAGGCTATGTGTATTGTGTAATTCTTGGGGAAAAGTGTTTAAAAAGTGTTAGCAACCACCAAAAGACAAATGTAAATGTAATGTAAAGTACTGTGTTTACCAATAATCACATTTACTATTTGCCACAACAACAACAAAACAGTCTCAGCTCACTGTAAGCACTGAGTTAGCTGAGTTCTCTATCAATCTTGGCATTGAATGGCAAACAGTTACATCATCTGTTAAAAGGTAAAAGATAACATAGTTCCTAAAAAAAAAACAAAAAACAAAACTGGACCATCATATTATAACACACAATGGGGACATGTTAAGAATTGCCACTGCAGAAAACATAACAGCTTACATTGTATAACATTTTCTGGATGGTCTCCCACAGCTACTGGCATACTAATGTTACTACCCCTAATTGTTTTTGGTTTTAAATTGTATGTGCTTAATTAAAAATGTTAAAATGTGCTGGTGGATAAAACAAATGTGTGCAAAGCTAAAGTCACAGGCCCAAATCACTTCCAGTATTATTCTATATGTGGACTAAATAAGAAGTGACACTGGCGATTAATAATCTTAGTGTCAAAGGGGATATGTAGGAGCAGGATTTTATAATGTCCCATAAGAATTAATGTATGATTTGATTTCATCCTGCTACCACCCTTTTGAATAGCAGAAAGAAAGACCCTCTGGGACTATAGATTCTGTTTTCCCATATGCATTGCAAATTGGGCCCCTCTTAACTCTTTGTTTTAAGATTTAGTTAGTAAGGAGACAGATTCTCTATTGTGTCTATGTTAAGTAATTAGAGAAATATTAAAGCCTGGGTATCAATGTAAATTGTCTTGGTTATCAATTGTAAAACTTAGCAAGGTTTGATTTGCAGTGCTTTTTTTGCTCGATATAAAACTACTGTTGTATTCTCAATCTATTTGTGTGAATGAGAAATGTATGCATAACCAATCACCACCTCAGGACCACGCAGAGTCAATTTTGACTCCAGAAGATGACGTAGAGGAACAGCCTGCAATACCTTACAATCTACGCTCTCGTAAGGGTTGCCAGAAGCAGACGTGTACATAAAGCAAGCCCAAGAAGAAGCAGTAGTGAGCCTAGCACTGCTGCCTGGTGGACATAAAACTGTGACTGCAGTTCCCTCAGTTGAGGTTTGTCAAGACCAGAAGGGCCGCCCTGCTCCAACATGCACCTCTGGTGGTGCCTGTTCCTCGGCTGCTGGTGTCTTAAGGTCTGGGGGAGTCCACAATGAACAATTCTTTCATCCAGCAGCAAGTGTGGATAGCTCAGACCCTTACTATTTCTAAATGCTGGGTCTGCAGCCACATCCCGGCCCACTCTCAAACTGGTGTTCCTCTCCTGGTTATCCCACTCAATTCCCCAGACCTCACTGGAGGACCTTGTCTGTTTAACACAATATGGAACAGTAATGACACCTGGGAAGAGGCTATAGCAGTTCCTATATCCCACTTGGGGAGTAATACACCAGGCAATAAAAAGCTCCTGAGATTACAAGTAATAGTTAAAATAATGGCAAATAAAACCGGAGAAAGTTTTAAGAGCCCTGGCCAAAGAAACAGGGCGATCTGACAAGTGGCCCTCAGAACCGTCAGGCATTGGACATAGTGCTGACGGCCAAAGGAGGGGCCTGTGCTGTCACTGGAAAACAATATTGTCTGTTTATACCTGACGATACCAATGAGGTAATAAATCACGCTAGCCACTTAAAACAATCGCATATCTTCCCAAGTAGAGCGAGTTCTTTATGGAAGTGGCTAAGTAACCTGTTCAATTTCTCTGCATAAGAAAACTGGTTGTTTCAGGGAGCCCTGACTATGCTGTTTGAAATCCTAATGATTTTTGTAGTTAATCTCCTGTTGCATCCAAAATGGTGTAAAACATGTCACACAGGTAGCTGCCCCAAACCAGAGTGCTAATATGATGATTTGAAATATCACCGATAAAGAATAAAGAACAATTGATTTGTGGAACCCAGTAATTTTTGGTCATGGCGTGAGCTTGACCAAAAGGAGGGATTGTGAAAGTAGAATTAATTATATGTAAAAATAAGAATGGATTAAAGAAATGTTGTATGTACTTTAAGCAGAAAATAAGAAATGTTGAAATACAGGTGCCAGAAAAAGAAACATTAGGCATAGACAAGGGTGCTAATGGCGAAACATTAACAGAAGATCAGTAATAGTTAAGTAAGGAAATAAGATATGCATGGCTAGCCCAGGTAAACTTATCAGATTCTGCTTCCTTTGTTATCTTGCTAAGTGCTCCCCCCTTTTATCTGTATAAATAAGATAGTTTGTGTCTTGTATGGTGCTCACATTATCTGGGTGTATTAGAGCGCTGTGCTAATAAAACAAGTGTCTGACAAACTGTGAGTCCTGAGTCTAACTTTGACAGGTGCTTCGCACGGTAGAGAGGGATATTCTATCCAGTTCTCTCCCTCCCACCCCACCAGTCCCCCTCTCTGTCCCTCTTCAAGGACCCCTCTCACGAGCAACTTCTAATTCAAGAAGTGCAGTCCTTTCTCAAGCGGGGGCGTGTGGAGGAAGTTCCTCAGGAGCAGAGGCTTCTACTCACGGTATTTTCTAATACTGAAGGCAAAAGGGGGCCTCAGACCCATCCTGGACTTGCGGCGGCTGAACAAGTTTGTGAAAAAGCTCAGGTTCCGCATGTTCTCGCTGTCTTCGAACATTCCCTCCTTGGATCCAGGAAATTGGTATGCTGCCCTCAACTTAAAGGACGCATATTTCCCTATTGCCATAATCCCCCGACACCGTCAATACCTCAGGTTTGTCGTGGCTGACGCCCCGTCTGCAGTTCACAGTGCTCCCGTTTGGCCTATCGGCGGCACCAAGAGTCTTCACGAAGTGCATGGCAGTCATGGCGTCCTTTCTATGCAAGCAGGGTATCCAGGTATTCCCCTGCTTGGATGATTGGCTTATAAAAGGCCGTTCCAAGGAGCGGGTGGAAGCTCGGTGCTTTTCATCAGATGGACCTTCCTTGAGCTCGGCCTCCTCTTAAACGGGGCCAAGTCCATCCTGTCTCCTACCCAAGGATAGATTTATAGGGGCAGTTCTGGACTCAACACGCACCAAAGCGTATCTTTCAGAGTCCAGGTTCAGGTCCATGTCTGAAATCATTTCTCGGTCTGCATGCGCCCCGACCACCACGGCAAGAAACTGCCTCAAGCTGTTGGGCCACATGGCAGCGTGCACCTATGTGGTGAGCCATGCCAGACCTCTGGCTCCGCCCACTACAATCCTGCTAGCGATGGTATACTGCCCGGCCAGGGATCCCCTGGACTCAGTGTCGACTCTTCCTCAGGTGGTCTGAGCTCTCTCCAATGGTGGTCTCGACCCACAGAAGGTGTGCTTGGTGTCCCTTCGCCACCCTCAACCCTCTCCTCTCCTGGTGAGGATGCCTCAGAGGATGGGGACGGACTTGGGGGATCTGAGACACAGGGCTTGTGGTAGCAGGAGAGCCAGAGCATATCAATGTCAGGGAGCTGAGAGCGGTTCGCCTGGCTTATTTGACCTTCCGGTCCCTACTGGCCAGCAGATGTGTTTCAGTCCTCTCGGACAACACGTCAGCAGTCTTTTATATTAACAAACGGGGGTGCACGCTCCTCTCCCTGTGCAGGGAAG
The DNA here is from genome assembly GCF_003597395.2 of Chelonoidis abingdonii. Taxonomy (NCBI): domain Eukaryota; kingdom Metazoa; phylum Chordata; order Testudines; family Testudinidae; genus Chelonoidis; species Chelonoidis abingdonii. Next base: position 168,542,644 of record NC_133771.1, read on the forward strand.
CCCTTGCACTGTGAGACTTCTGCGTTCAGAATGCTACCCACTGACTGCATTCTACCTCCTGGGGGAACAGAACGGCCGTGCGGACACCCTCAGCCACTCTTCCGGGCACAAGTGGTCGCTTCATCGGGACGTAGTACACTCAATCTTCCAGCTCTGGGGTCATCCCCGGTTAGACCTGTTGCTTCAAAGGAAACAGGAAGTGTCGGTGGTTTGCTCCTCCGGGGCACAGTCCGGGGTCTCTGTCGGACGCCTTCCTCCTGTTGTGGAAGGAAGGGCTGCTCTATGCCTTTCCTCCATTTCCCTTGATACACAAGGTAATTCTCAAGATCCGCAGGGATCACGCTCATGTAATCCTGATAGCACCGGCGTGCTGTGCCAACATTGATACACGTGGCTCCTGCAATATCCACCCGAGCACCCTTGACGCTGCCCCTGCTGCCGGAACCTGATCATGGAGGACCAGGGCTGCCTTCACCACCCGAACTTGCAATCTCTCACCTCACAGCCTGGTTGCTCCATAGTTGAACCCAGTGGAAATGCAATGCTCCCAAACAGGTCAGACAAGTGCTGCTCGGTGAAGCAGAAAACCTTCGACCAGGGCCACCTACCTGGCTAAATGGAAATGCTTCTCCAACTGGCCGGTCAGTGAGGGCAGGAACCGTTGCGGGCCCCGATTCCCGTTATCTTGGACTATCGCTCCACCTGAGACAGTTGGGCCTTTCCCTCTCCTCGGTTTGAGTTCACTTAGTGGCCATCTCAGCTTTCCACCTGGGAGAAGGGGCACCTCGGTGTTCGCAAACCCACTGGTTGGTTGTTGCCTTAAGGGCATGGACAGGCTATTTCCGCATGTCCGTCAACCAGCTCCTACCTGGGACCTGAACCTGGTCCTCTCCACCCTCACGGGTCCTCCCTTCGAGTCCCTGGCTTCATGCTCTCTGCTGTACCTGTCTTACAAGGTCCCTTTTCTTGTAGCGATCACCTGGCAGACGGAGTATCAGAGCTCAGGGCACTGACATCCAAACCCCTGTACACTGTCTTCTGTAAGGACATCAATAGTTAGATTTGAAATTAGATTAAGGTTTCTAATCATCAAAGTAGAGCCCTGCAGTGGACTGGGATCCCATAGGGATTGAAAGAGATTAATGTCATTATAAGAGGAGTTAAAAAGGTTTTTTTACATGGTTAAAGCAAGATTTGTTTTTATTCTTTTGAGTGGCAAAAATTGTGTCAGAATCCATTCCCATATATATATAACATATTAACCAACTGTGCTGGTTTTGTTTTTTTTTCTGATAGCCTGGAGGAATCTGTCTCTCGTGTGGGATTTGCAGAATCTACGTTTTTTGGGGATGGGAGTGGGATAAATATAAAAGGAACAATGCAGGAGAGCAGATGGGAGTAGATATTGCAGGCAGGATGGGAGTGTGGATTAAACAAATAGTCCCACGTAGGGCTTTACATGAGATGAGTGAAGTTTGAAATATCTTTCTAAGGGTAGTGAGGGGACAAAAATCCTAATTTGTTTCAAAACTGAGCTTGCTGAATTCATGGAGGAGAGTGGTATGATTGATTGCCTACAGGCATATGGTCCATCGCAACGGCTATTAGCAAAATATCTCCAACAGCACTAGATGGAGAGGGCTATGAATTAACTACAGAGAATTCTTCCCAGGTGTCTAGCTGAGCGGTGGGCAAACTTTTGGCCCAAGGGCCCCATCGGGCTCAAAGGTATGGAGGGCTGGGTAGGGAAGCTGTTTCCTCCCCAAATAGCATGGCCCCTGCCCCTATCCACCCCCTCCCATGTCCACCCACCTGCCTACCTCCCTCAGACATCCCTGACCCCACACCACCACCCCCGCTGCTTGTCCCCTGACCCTGCTCGAGAGATTCCCACCCTACCCTCCCGGCCGGTACCAGCCGCGGTCGATAGCGTACCGCCCGACATTACACCCTTATGTCTCCCTTGTAATTCTGATGGATGCAATTGATCCTTAGGGACACGTCATCCCATTAAGCATTATTATTGTCTTATTAGTAATTTTTACCTTGCAGCCCCAAGTATCCTAAATGTGCTTTCAAATTCATGGCTCAGCATCCCTTTTCATCCACGGCTCCTACGGAACGGAGTGTGTAGAAAGGGAAGGAGATTGTGCGCAGGTGGTTCAAGCCTCTAATGACGTTAGCAATGCTAATACTTACTCAAATGTGAGTTAATTCTGTTGAGCTCAGTGGGATTGCTCATTGCATAGATTGATTCTCACCGCATGGTTATTCAGGTTCTGTGCATGTATATAGCTGCATTGCCGTTTCCTTTAATGGGCGCGTTGCTCACGAACACAGGGCTGTGCGCATGGCTTCTATGGCAGGGTTGCTGATCAAACAGCAGGCAGGGCACGGCGATGTTATCCGGAGCAGTTGCTCGGGGCACTGGACTTCCTGTATTATAGTTGTTTAAAAAGAGCGTGCATTTTGAAGAGGAGATAAAACAGAATTCTCAGGAACTTGTTGAATAATGACGAAAAGCACACCAATATCTTGGGTAGCCATGTTGAAAGTGTCCCTGTATTCTTAGAAGTGAGATCACCGTAACTTCCAACCATCCCGAACCACGGCAAATGTTTTGTGAAGAATCCACAAAAGGTCTGAAATTCTCAATTGAGCTAATTTGCTGTCTTCCCCCGACCTCCCTTCCCTTTTTCCTTTTAACTATTAAGCTCCAAAACAATGCTTTTTATTGCAGATAATATACCAGCTGCACAAAAGGGCTGCCTAATGCGGAGCTCCAGATTTACATTTCAACAAAAATCTCTAATCTATAAAAGTACCTTTCCACTACAGAACCAGCTGACCACGCAGGGGAACAAATGGTTTTCTCATTACATCTTCCCCTCTCCCACCCCACTCCATGATCTACGTCAAGAGCACTGCCTTTACGCTCTGGTTGTTGGAGGAAAGCAGATGATCTCCTGGGCATGCAGGTTGCTTGAATCCTTAATAGACGCCTGAATTTGGGGCGACCCTGGAGTCTAAAGCAGTGACCCACCGCTAAAAGGATATGCCCAGCGCAGAAGAACTGAGTTCCGCCAAGAAAGAAGTGACTCACTGAATCCCCATGCATTGCGAAGGTAATTCTGCAAGATCTTCCAGCTACAAGGTAACTAATCCCCTTTTCACGCCCTTTATAATCACATTATGACACACTGTACAGTTTATGGCATCTAGGTCAAGGATTCCCAAATATTACAAAATGAATTATTAGAATGGAATTCCACTGCACCCACCACTGAAAAGCGAAACTCTATGAGGGGCTGAGAAGTGGAACTGCTTAAGGGAAGTGGCCACAGGCTAGTACAAGATGGTCACCACAAAAGAGAAATTCTGGCCTATTGACAGCACCAGGGAAATCTGACTGACAGGGTCTGGTCATACGGAGGAAAGTGTGGAGCGTTAGGGGGTCAGCCAGAGTACTTGGCCAGTTTTTTGCCTGGACCACACTCTGGTGAACTGGTGCAAGTCGCTTAACATTGCCCTGCCCTGCTCCTTTCACCATTAAGCAAATTTCCCATACTGGTACATCGCAGATAACCACCAGTGCCCTCGCCTTCTATGCGGGGATCTAGATAAATGCGGCTGAAGCATTTGTGAGGGCTCAGATACTTGTGTGATGCGAGGTCCGGAGAGAGGATAAATCTCAGTCGTCGAGTTTACGGTTTCAAAATGGGCCTGTGGGATCTATGGCCAACAGTCAACGACCAAAATCTGGCCAGCAAAAGACCGAAAAGACCAGATGATGCATAAACCACACCTCCAGGCGAAAAGTTCATAAAAAGCAACTTGATAGCATATGGGTGCCTTCAAAATACCATGCCGGGTATGGGGTTGCGCTGATGCAGGTAATGAGGCACGCAGCATGGCTGCCTGCGATCTGCCTCGAGGTTAGGACTGGTGTACTAGCTACAGTTCTCATGTCCTGTGGAATGCCATGCTTAGATGTCAAACCACACATGGAAAGTAACAAGGGATTTGAATAACCAGAAGGCAACTATATTACACCAGGACATAGAGATTGCACTAGTGAAACAGCAGCGAGGAGAAAATGTAGTTTCTGGGAGCTAAGCCAAGGGCTATAGCGTCACTAACCAAGCCGATCGTCTGAGGCGCACGCCGCCGAGGACTGATTTAATTTATCCTGGGTGAGCCCTAATTCAAGCATTGTTAACTGCAAGCCAATATACTGTTCTCATTCAGGAACTGTGAGATGTCGGGGCCCCAGCAATCACCCATTCCAATGCAGAGGTGGCATCTCTCATCCCTCAAGCCAAGCTGAGGGTGCGACCCACAGGTGACCTTTGGCTGCTAGCCACCCTTCGTCAGTGGGATAAAAGAGATCCACTGGGAAGTGCTGCACTTTTCTGTGGACAGGGGGAGGGTATCCAGGTGTCCAACTGCCCAGTGCATGGCCTAGACTCGGAATACTACAGCATAGCAAGGCGTGGATGATGGCGGTATAGAGAACTGCCACTGCCCAAAGAGAACTGACACTAGCAGTACTGGCAAATATACTGGTTTTTCATTTGCTCACCGTTACCGATTTTGGTTGACTGAAATATTCATTGGTGATGGTATAGCATTTAAATCAGCCACAACCATCAAATTCACCCGCTCGCTGAGAGGAAAGGAACCAGCCAAAAGGTTCCCACCTCCCGACGCTCCAATCCCATTACTTTGCAACCAAGTCCCTCAAGCAGGCACCCGATCCTAGTTCCCACACCAACACTTGGAAAGGAGGCGCTGTCAGCGCTGTGTTTATGACAGGCCCTAATTCAAGTGAAGAACCAAAACTGCAATCAAAGAACATTAGTGACTGGAGAGGCAGCCGACGGGAGTCCCTGGAAAGGTGCTAAGTGGTGTCTGGAGTTAATGTCCACCAGAACGGTTTTCTCCAACCAGTCTGCTGGTTGATATGCAACAACAGCGCAAGGGGAGTGAATGAATCTCAATCCATATATGAGCAGAATTGAGGGAAAACTTTGCCAAGCAATAAATCCCCCTCCTGAATCGCAGCATATAAAGAGCAGCAGAGCACAGTGCCTCTCTGTCCTGTGGCTTCTTCCTCCCCTTTTACACACATCTTACTCTTTTGTGCTCATACATGTATCTCTCAGTGTTACGTTCCCCTCTTGGCTTCGGGCTAGCGCCTGGGTGCCATGGAAACAGTTCTCTGTGTCTTGACTGTAAAGGTATCCAACAGGCCACCTGTTCTTCACTTTTGTCCCAGGACTACCTGATTTGATTTATGTTTAAATTTTTGCTCCTTGTTTAGAGGTCTGTTAAGTTTTACTCCTTTCCCCTGCCCTGGAGACTGGTTCTAATGAGTAACACATTAGCGTGCTTAAGAGGCAGCTAGTCTCAAGACAAACGTGACGAGCCTTTTTTGGAGCCTCGCCAGAACAAGGAACAGTTATGTTCTGTCCACAAGAACTATATACAGCCGAGTTCCTTTAGGGAACTGCCCCGGCTTAAACGTCTGTTACCATAACGGAGGACTTCACACACCAATACACAAGAAGGAAATTAGGGTTCGTCAGAGCGATCTAGTGTAACACATAAAGGAGCCCACAGGCTACTGCCTCAATTGCCCTTGCTTTCACACCAAGGGTTTTACCCAAAGTGCGTGCGGCTGCGATTGGTGCAGATTCCACGCACTCAGACCGCGGGGACAGGAACCCTTGGTCGGCCTATCCCCGGACGGAGATGGCACCAATTCAAACACTCCACAAGGACGGATAGACACAGAGACAGGACAGTCCTCAAGTCCGGACAAAACACAGAAATAATTACCTGACCAGATTCCTGATGTCAGATCCCGATCCCTACCAGAACAGAGTGGGAACCAACAGGTTCGAGGGCGTAGACTTCACTGTGGTTGTGCGCCTTTCCGTTCTAGTGGACGACCGCTCCGGGCCAAATGCCCAGGTGCCGGCTGCCACGGTCATCCTACAAAAACGGTCAGAATCTCACAGCCCCAGTGAAGACGGTTGCCATCTCGGTGGACTCCAAATTGTCAAAGTTAGACTCAGGACTCACAGTTGTCAGACCACTCTGTTTTATTAGCACAGCGCTCTAATACACCCAGATAATGTGAGCACCATACAAGACACAAACTATCTTATTTATACAGATAAAAGGGGGGAGCACTTAGCAAGATAACAAAGGAAGCAGAATCTGATAAGTTTATCTGGGCTAGCCACGCATATCTTATTTCCTTACTTAACTATTACCGATCTTCTGTTAATGTTTCGCCATTAGCACCCTTGTCTATGCCTAATGTTTCTTTTCCTGGCACCTGTATTTCAACATTTCTTATTTCTGCTTAAAGGTACATACAACATTTCTTTAATCCATTCTTATTTTTACAATATAATTAATTCTACTTTCACACACCCAACTGTCTGACATGATTCAGAACCAGGCATGGTAGAAGGGGGACAGACATGACGCAAAGGTAGGGAATGAAGGATCTGGAGTCCTGATCGGTAGGCCGTCCTCGACTATACCGTCAAATAGGTGGCCTAGGCCCCGACGACGGTCTCGGTTGGCCGGATGCCTTGCTGGAGGGGTGGTGCTGGTGGCGCCTCCACCCATTCCTGCCCCATCTGCGCCCAACCTCTGGACGATTCTGAGGCTGGTAAGGGCGCGGGGCCGCTTGCGGCCTAAACTGCCTATGTTGGGTTGCCGGGGTATGCAGGCCTAGCGAGCGAAGCGTAGCCCTTGGGTCCTTTAGACTATGCAGACGCTCATCCATTTTGTCCAAAAACAGTGTCTGCCCTTCGAAAGGGAGGTCCTGGATAGTCTGCTGACCTCATGGGGAGGCCTGAGACCTGGAGCCAGGCTCCCTGCCTCATGACCAGACCTGTTGCCATGGAGCACGAGGCCGAGTCCGCTGCATCTAGGGCAGCCTGAAGGGAGGCTCGGGAGATGAGCTTTCCCTCTTCCACCAAGGCTGAAAACTCTGCCCTCGAATCCTAGGGAAGGAGATAGATAAACTTCGACATAGCCGAACATGTGTTATGACCATATCGGCTTACGACAGCCTGTTCGTTAGCTATTCATAGTTGAAGGCCTGCCATGGAGTACATCTTTCAACCAAAGAGGTCGAGCCTTTTGGCATCTCTGTTCTTTGACATTGACCCTTGAAACACCTGACGCTCCATTTAGTTGGCTGTGTCTACCACCAGGGAGTCCGGGAAAGGGTGAATGTACAAATGCTCATGCCCCTTCAAAGGCACAAAATAACGCCTCTCTGTTTTCTTGACAGTAGGGGCCAATGAGGCTGGCGTTTGCCATAAGGTATGGGACGTGTCCTCTATGGTCTTGATCAATGGTAGGGCCACCCTGGATGGTCCTGATGGAGCCAGGATGTCCACTACTGGATCTACGTCCACCTCAATTTCCTCAGCTTGGATTGTGAGGCTCTGAGCTGCTTGCCTGAGTAGTTGCTGAAGGACCCTAGTGTCCTCCAGGGCAGGTGCCGTGGCCGTGCCCGCGACCGCCTCATCCGGGGAAGAAGAGGAGGAAATCACTTGGATTGGCCCGTCCTCCGGCGCTTCCAGCCCTTCGGGGTCCGACGGCACATGGTACCGAGGTTGCGGGGCCGGTGCTGGTTCCAAATGTGGCACTGCAGTCGGTACCGGGGTCGCCAATGAAAGGCTTGGCGTGTCTGGCGGCACCTGTTGAGCATGAACTGTGGTCGCCGCCAGTGCCAATGCCTGGCTAGGGGTTGCTGAATTTTGATGCGGCACACCCCTGCCCAGCGACGGCGCTGGTGGAGGAGGCAACTGCGCCGGGGCCATCGATGCCGAGGAGACTGAGGCCGACCTGGAGCAAGGACCAAATGCCTGGCCCACCAACTGGTGGTAGGCCCAGGGGGTCCAAAATGGCCACTGAGAGGGCGGTTGCCATTGCTGCTGCCACTGTGGTGAGTGCCGCTCGTGGCTCACCCCTGAAGTCGATCTCCCGCTCCGCGACTGGCTGAAGCGATAGGTGTCTGCCTCTGAGTCTGAGATCTCTGAATAAGAGGACCTGGGGGGAGCGGCACCCGTCGTCGTCGGGGAGCCGCGCGGAGGCGGGGAGCTGTCTCTCCGGTCCAGTGCCGCCTGGGTGGCGCGGAGGGAGGAAGAGGCAACAGCATGGTCGGCTTGCCCCTAGACTGTACTGGGGGACGAGCTATGGTCGGCAACTCCCTGCCATGATGCGGGGAGGCCAGTACCGGAAGTCTCAGCAGGTCTGAGGCCGCCTCGAATGCCTCTGGCATCGAAGGCGGATGCATGTCTCCGCTAAGGCCCAGATGGTCGCTCTGATCTCAACTGCCCTCTCTCCGATGCAGGAGTCGACGAAGCAGCCAGGGGCTGTAGCCCAGCCTGTCCACTTGTACCAGCGGATGGCACCAACCTGTGGAGGTCCTGGCGGGGCGATCGCTCCCTCACCGACCTCTTCTTCTTAGCGGGCACCGGGAAGGGCGAGCGGTGCCGCACTGAGGCCGACTTCTTATGACCTGACGGCCTCCGGTGCCGGGTTTTAGAGGATTTGGGCTGGGCCCTAAGTCCTGATGCCGGCTCCGGGTCTGAAGGTGGCCGCAAAGCAGTGTCCATCAGAAGAACTCTAAGTTTTTGAGCTCTGTCTTTGAGAGTTCTGGGACAGAAGCCCCTGCAAATAGTGCACCAGTCCCTTTGGTGGCTCTCCCCAAGGCATCGCAGACAAGCAGAGTGCGGGTCACTCTTTGGCATGAACTTTCTGCAGTCCTTGCAGAGTTTAAACCCGGAAGACCCAGGCATACCCGGTGGGGTGACAAGTAGGTGGGGGGGAACCCCCAACAGCAAACAACTATGTACGACTAAGCTAGATAGACAGACTAACTAACTATATACACGAGGTTTATGGACACTGCTAAACTTGCTATCAGCAAGCGAAGTTCCAGCTAGCCGTCACTGGCGGTAAGAAGGAACTGAGGAGGTGGAGGGTTGGCGGGCCCCTTTATAGGGCGCCGTAGTGGCACCACTCCAGGGGGCGCCAGGGCTGACCCTACGGGCGCTGCTAGGGGAAAATCTTCCGGCTGGCGTGCATGTGGCGCGCGCACACCTATTTTGAATGGACATGAACAACCACTCAAAGAAGAACTAACACTTCCCTAACTCTACTGGAAAACCTCTCCTGATGCAGCCCAGAATTGCATTCACCTTTTTTACAGCTGCATCATATTGACAGCACATAGTCATCCCTGTCTTTCTCTTCTTCTGTTGCTTCCAACTGATACATCCCCAATTTATAACAAAAATTCTAGCTGTTAGTCCCTAAGTGCATGACCTTGCACTTTGTACTATTACATTTCATCCCATTTCTATTAATCCAATTTTCAAAGTCACCCAAATTTTCTTGTATGACATTCTAGTCCTCTCTGTATTGACAATGTCCCAATTTTGTGTCATCCACAAATTATGCTAGCTCATTCCCACTTTTTGTGCCAAGGTCATTAATGAAAATGTTAATAAGATTGGTTTCATGAATTATTCCTGAGGAACTCAACGAGTAACCTCCTCTCACCCTGAAAGTTCACCTTTCAGTATGACCAGTTGTCTCCTTTTACCCGGTTCCTTACCCACCTTTCGATTCTTGTATTAATCCCCATCTTCTCCAATTTAACTAATCATTTCCCCTGTGGAACTGGATCAAATGCCTTAGTGAAATCGAGGTAGATTACATCTAATGCATTCCCTTTGTCTAGAAAATCAGTTATCTTCTCAGTGATCTACTTTTTGTCAAAATATGTATTTTATCTCAATTGCCTTTTTTACCTCTATGTCTTGAACTAAGACCTTGCATACAATTGAGGCCAAACTAACGGGCCTGTACTTTCCCAGATCCCTTTTCCTGCCCTTTCTAAAAGAGACGTATTAAACCTGCCATTCTCCAGTCATAAGGTACAATCCCTGAGTTCACGGTGCCATTTGAAACACCTGAGACTATGATGAGCCAGATCATCAGCTGGTATAAGCCGACTTCAACAGAGTGAGGGTGATCTATATCAGCTGAGGATTTAGCCTTTTGATGTTGGGAGAATAAATAAATCAAAATTTGTAATGGAAATAGCTAGCTAATATTATTTTGCTGTATTTAAAACAAAAAACTGTGGAAATAAATGTCCAGCTAAAAGAGAGAATTGTATGCCAAAGTAATGATAAATCTGAAACTTTCTTAAGGTAATAGTTGGCCATGCTCTGCTTTCCTAATGTCGTCAAAGCAAGGAAGGCTCAACCAATACACCCATTCCTTTGTGAACTATTAAATTATACATATTGCTAATCAATAGTCATTTAATTGGCACAGGAGCATTCAATTTAAAAGTTGTCTATAATGCACACTGAACATAAAAAAATTAGCAATGACTCTTCAGCTGAAGCCTCGTTTAAAAATGCTATTGCCAACCTTTCTGTCTTAAGTTAGCCTTCTTGCTACATTTGCAGCTCAAATGCCCATACAGAGGTGTCCCATTTATTATAGAACCATTGCTATAGAAGAATTCATCCTTCCTAAAACATAGGAACAAGTTACTTTTTTGCATGAATGACCTGAATTACTTCATCGAGCTCCAATGCATTCACACAGGAATGCTCAGATACAAATGTCTGCTTCTGAATCACAATGGTGGCTCTTTAGGAAGTTTCATATGGCTGCTCCAGGGCTTTGAAGACAGTAGCTCCAATTATTAAATATACAACAACCACCAGAAAAATCATTGAGACCGTCTTCCATTTCATAACATTAATAGCCGAATCACATTCCTCTCATGACGAGAGCACTGTGGGTTTTGTAGAAAATGATAGCTGTGGTTTGGAGTTCTGAGTGGCAGATCTGGAATCCAGCAAGTCAGTTGCCGCCACTAATAAAACAGAAAAAGAATGTTAACATCCACAGCGTTGGATAGAGATGTATTTAGCTGTGCATCCTTCTTGCAAGAAGGTTACAGAGATCCTACTAATTCAAAATAGAGTTCATAGATAGTTGTGTTATAAATGTATTTCACTTGTACACCATGTTTATATTACTACAGAATGACTGGTTTCAGCTACTGCTAGGACTAATAACATGCTATTTATATGTACACACATGCATACACACACTTGCATTGTTTACTATAGATATAGCTCCTCTATAAATACTCCGCAAGTGTAGTTCTAACATGCAGTGTTTTCCCGATTTTCTTGTGTTCCTTTGAATCAGTATAAAAAAGTATTTTTCTGTAGAGCGTCCTCACATCTTGAACAAGCTTAGGCATTGCTAGCATGCTTGTCAGACTACATTTTAGTTCAGCATTAAAAAAGTATCAGAAAAACAGGACTCTTTCCTTAAGTCTTACATACCCTCAACTCTGCATTCAGACACTCCGAATATTTGCAGTTCACTTTCAAATTCCTCACACAAGTAACTATAAAAATGATTCATTCTTAATCCTAACAGTTTGAAAGTGTTGGCTAAACCCTTTTAGGAAATACCAGGAACACATGCGCATGCCTATTGGAAAAATCAATCATCTTATTATAGGATATTTGATTTTTTACTGCTGCAAGAAACCCACTGGGGCAGTAATGATCACCTGAGTGTGTTATCAAGTAGCCCCATAACGCATGTGATTACAAGTAACTAAACTAGTAATTATATAAGAATAATCCACATCAAGTACACTTCAAGGTCTCCTGAGGGAAGATTGCAACAATACAGTATTTAAAATTATTAATATATTTTGAATGGCTGCAACACCACTTTCAGCTGTGGTGGGGAATGTAGATTCAAATGTAGATTGCAAAGTCTCTCTCCCAGGTCTCTGGAAGCTGGGCATGCCCCAGAGGAGGGAGTGTTATTTTCCACACGGATAGGATCTTCTCTCGAGCACCCACTGGAAGTTAACGTACAGGGTTAGAGGAGCTCACATTCGAACAGAATCGGGCAATATAGGTCAGAAGGAAGGCAGACCTAGGAGATTAATACACTGGACCTGAACCCCGGGGGCGTGGGTTAGAGGATGAAAAGGCAGCCCCCAAATGAAAAAGCTCCGCTCGTGTCTCGGTGTACAGCTGGGATACAGTTACTGTTCAGCTACTAGGAAACTAGAATCAGGTTCTAAGTAACCGTGAGCACCAGACCAGCATGTAAATACCCTTCGAGTGTAGTGGGCATGGAACACCGTATGAGGCTATTGATATGCCCCTGGACAAAAATCGGTGTGTGTGGCTAAGTTTGGGAAGGACATCTGATTTAATAACTGCTCCTTCCAGCTGCGCTCTCTCCTCGTGTTGACATGATCTGGGGGTGGGGGTGGGGGGAGGGAAGCACCATCACATTTTCCTTTCAGTCAGAGCTCCCCTTGCGAGTTGGAATTTTTCCTATTATATTATCAGAATCCTCTGTCTCCAAACCCAAAACTGAGGACATCTCAGGCGACACCAAGCCTCGTGCTGTAGACTAGGAAACTGCTCCTCTTTCTGCTTGGCTTCGACACTTGCAGATACACACGCATCCCAGCACCATGAAGAAGGGCAGACCTGCCCACCCCGCCAGTTCTCCTACTTCACTCCCCCTACAGCCCGCTGAATGCAGCTAACAAAGGAGAACAGGATGGCTGAGAGGAACCCTAAACTGATCCATCCACCTTGCCAGGAGACGGGATAACGCAGTCGACAAGGACATTTTCACACCCGAGAGAAGCAAAACGTGGACTCTCCAGCCAGAACGGGCCCTGGCCCCTTTCCTCTGCCCCTCTCCCCAGCAGCCAGCTCGCAAAGATGCGCTGGGTTTAAAGCGCTTGCAAAAGGCATCCTTGTAGAGCGGGGTTTGGCTGGAGAAATGGTCCGGGTGGGAGCCCGGAGCCCAGCGCGACCCTCCCGGACAGGAAGAGCTACACCCACCTTAGACAAAGGAGAAGTGATAGAAACAAAAGTCAGGCGGGTGTTTAACCGAGCCTGAAATCCGGGACGGAGGCGCAGGAAGGAAAGGAACGAAGAGGGGGAGTGAGCAGCTCTGGGTCCCTCCTGCGAGAAGGCACTGGGAAAGCAAGGGAGCATGCAGCATTCAGACAGACTGTGATCTAGAAACACACGCCATTATGCCAGTACTCACTTCTTATTTACAGACCCGGCGCCCTCTCCTCGCTTCACAGGCAGGCATTTTTTCAGGGCTTAGGCGGGTGCTGCTTAACCAAATGTAAAAAGAGAGAGCGAGAGAGAGAGAAAGTCCCAGACCCAGGGCGAGTTTGCTGCTGCTGCACTCAGATTCCATGCGGAGCGGAGCCTGGCGTTCTCCCTGTGAACGGTCATGGGGTGTGTGTGTGTGATCATCCTGTCTCTTTCTGTGATGGCCCTGGCTGTGTGTGTAAGAATCTTACAGATCTTACAGTAAGATCACCCCATCTGTGTGCGAGATCACCGTGTGTGTGTGATCACCGTCTGTGTGTGTCATCACCCTGTATGTGTGACTCGCTCAGGCACCAAGTGTATCAGCCTCTTTCAGTCTGTGGCTGCCAGTCCCTGAGGTGTGTCTGTGTCTTTCTCTGTGTGTGTGTGTGTGTATCCCCATCCCTCCCTCTGTCAGTGTGGGCGAGGGCCTGTCTCCTCTCCTCTCGGCCCCTCTGTCTTTCTCCCATGTGCATCTCAGCCCCCGTGCCTGCTTCTCTCGCGGTCTGTGCCCCCTGCTCCGTCACTTTGTCTCAGGCACTGGATGTGGGGTGCCTGACTCTGGGTGCAGCTGCGTGCCTCGAGAACTCTGTGTGTGTGTGTGTGTTTCCTTGCTCTCTGCTTCTGTGTGTGGGCGCCCACTCCTCTCCTCATTCTGTTTCCCCTGGTGTATCCCAACCGCTGGGCGCATCTCCCCCTCCCTCTCTCTACCCCACTCCAGCGCCAGGGGCAGCTGCATCCTCATCTCGGTGAGCTGCTCGGCATTTCTACCCGGCCCCTTCGCTCGGCAGCGCAAGGACCAGGCTGAGGCAGATTCTGCAGGGATGAAGGTGGGGAGAAGGAGGTTAAGGGAAGAGGTCCGCCTAGGAAAGATAACTCCCAAACTGGTGGGCACTGATTTGGAGCTACTGGGGGAGCGCAAACAGTGGGGTATAGGAAATGCCAACAGTCTGAGTCCACACATGAAAAAAGCGTGAATAGATGTTTGGCAAAGATAGGGGTAGGAACAAATTAGTCTTTAATATTGGTATGCGATCCTTGACAAACCCAACAAAATGCATGGTTAGACTGGGCTGTTGGTTCAGAAGAACCTGCTGTTGCAGATGATGAGGGGTGGGAGAGAGGCATAGTGCAGCGGTTGCCTCCTGTAATTCCTGCCTCTTTTTCTTGGGGGACAGAGATATAAAGTTCTGATAGCTGGGAACCAGCTGGGACCAGAACTTCTTCCTAGTTGTCACTGATGTTGATTCCAAGCAACTTCAGTATTGTCCTGGAATGTTTTAGACTATGCAGCCTATTGTCCATGTTTTCCAAAAAGGAAGGAGACCCCCCTCAAAGGACAAGAAGACTGCAGCCACAGATCTCCTCATAGATATGGCAGACGCCATGTATCAAGCTGCTGAGTCTGCCACATCCAGGCTGTCCTGGAGAGCTGTCCTTGCCATGAGCTTGCCCTCCTCTGCCATTAGCATGAACTCACATCTTGAGTCGGTCTTTCTCGGGAGGTGCACTCTGTACTGATGGTGCCACACTCAGAGTACTCTCTGAACCCAGTGGCTCCAGTGGAGGGCAAATGGCCACCCCCATAAGGAGACACTTAAGTATCACTGCTCTATCTTTTAAAGCAAGGCTTAAACCCTCTACAAAAGTGTGACACTTGTCACTGATATGGAGCTCCTCCAAACATTTTAGGCAGTTGGGATATGGGTCACTGACTGACAATGGCCTGGCACATGACCAATGGGCCTTGAACCCCAGAGAGCGAGGTATGCCTCCAGCACAAGTCCAGGTACCATGAATCAAACTTGGTCCAAAAAGGACCTAAAAACTGAAGCCTATCACTAACTGTACATTGTATCTAACTAACTACTAGCCACTAAATGACAAAACAGACTATATACAAAAAGAGTGAGGGAAATAAACTTGACTTATTTATTTAGTATTTGCATATTCGCTGAGCCAAGAAATAGCACTCTTAGTGGTCAAGTGGAGTTCCCGGAGCCCGTCTCTAAATTTGGCTAGTGGGCACTCCTCGACACCACGTATCATTGTTTGATCTGCTCCGCAGCTGCAGCTTGGATTGTCTCGAAAACCCCAACAGTGCTGGCTGGCTGCAGAGAGGCCTTGCCGAGTCTGGAATCAGTTAAGAAGGGCCCACTGACAATGTCGCAAAGCGGGGAGCACGGGCAGTAGGGTCTGTGATGGGAACTGATTGGTGTTTGATGTTAAGCATCAGTCTTCCCACCATAAGGATTCCGCTGTCATGTCCTGCCATGAAAGCAGCATAGCTGGTGGGCTAAAAAAGTGATAGCAAGCCTGGGAGCACTCCAAACAGTAGTCACTCATGACAAGGAGAAACTGAGGCAGGGGTGGCTCCAGGCCAGTACAGCAAGTGCATGCCTTCGGCAGCAAGCCGCGGGGCGCGGCCTGCCGATGGCTGTGAGGGCAGCAGTCAGGCTGCCTTTGGCGGCATGCCTGCGGGAGGTCCGCTGATCCCGCGGCTTTGGTGGCAATTCGGTGGAGCGCATGCCGAAGGCACGGGACGGGCAGATCACCCACAGAAACGCCGCCGAATCTGCATGACTGCCGTGCTTGGGGCGGCAAAAAACAAAGAGCTGCCCCTGAACTGAGAGGAGTTGGGGGAGGCGCCATCCTCTTATACCAGCATGCAGTGGCACACAACGGCAGAGGACAATCGAGCCACCCTGACAGGTACCTCTCAGTGAAGAAGTACTCTGACAACTGCACATGAGTCATGCTCACAGCTACCCTGGAATAAACATGTGCAATCACTCAAAGAAGAAATAATATTTATTCCCCCAAGAACTTGTAGTGAAGAATCCCCTAGGAGATGTTCCCAAGACAGAGGGATAGCAATGATCTTTAGCTCCAGAAAATATGTTGAGTCTAATTTACATAATTATAAACATTAAAGCTAAAGTGACAGTGCCACGTATGACATCAGGAAAGCATTGGCACAGCAACACCAAAAATCAAATACAATTCAGAGTCCTTCTCATTGAGAAGTTAGAATCACTGGGGCGGAGGGGGGGAAGTCACTGTTTGCTCACTCTCCAGCTAAGTGTTGTTTGCTCGGCCTCCAGCTAGGTGTAGACCAGGAGTCAGCAACCCATGGCACGCATGCCAAAGACAGCACGAGAGCTGATTTGTAATGGCAGGCTGAGGCCGCTGCTGGCCCCAGCAACGAGCTGAGCGGGGCCGACGGCTGGGACCCTGGCAGGCAGCAGCGTGCCCTTAAAAATCCTGCCCGGCCCAGCCCGCTCTTCTCTGCACCCCGCCTACTGCTCTCTCTGGCGGGGGCAGAAGCAAGCTTCCCCTCCCCCATCTCTTCCCCCAGCATGCTGCGTTGCACCCTGCCTCCTCTTCCTCGCTGCCACTGATGTCCCTTGTGAGGGGAGAAAAGGAGTCCCAGCACCTTCACTGCTCAGACCGGGAAGGAGGCAGAGAAGAGTCAAGAGCAGGGCCTTGGGGAAAGGGGGTGGAATCAGGGCATCTCTCTCCATCCCCCTGCCGTAAGCCACTCAGGGCAGGGGGCTGGGAGCACCCCCCCATCCAGCCCATCCCACCAGCCCTCTACCTTGACCTCTGCACCCTCCCTCCACAACCCCATTCCCTGACTTCTGCACCCCCTCACACGCCCCAGCCCTCTGCCCAGACTCCTGCACCCTCCTCACACACAACCTGCCCTGACTCCTGCATTTCCCACACATACCCAGCCCTCTCCACATATACCCAGCCCCCCCACACCCTATGCTGACTCCTGCACCCCCCTCACATGCCCCCAGCCCTCTGCCAACTCCTGCACTCTCCTTAAACACACCTTGCCTTGACTCCTGCACTCCCCACACATACCCAGCCCCCCCCCACTCCATGCCCTAATTCTTGCACCCCCCATACCGCTACCTCCACCCCTCGCACCAAATGGGAGCTCCTGCACCCCCCCACCACATTCCCACCGGCACCCCTCACACCAAATGGGAGCTGCCCAGGTAAGTGCTCCACATCAAACCTCCTGCCCCAACCCTGAGCCCTGTCCCTCATTCTAGCTTCTGGTCAGACCCTGCACCCCAAGCTGCTCCTTCACCCCTCAGCCCTGTGATCAGTGCACCTCACCTTCAGCTCAGTGCAGAAAGAGAGGAAGAGAATAGGCCAGAACCAGGGAGAAGGTAGGTATCCACTCTATGTGGGCAGGGCTAGGATCCCAGAGTGGCAACGGGCTGAGTGGGGCCGACAGCTGGGACTCCGGCTGGCAGGAGCCACCGGACAGAACCCCAGACCGGCAGCGGGGTCCTGGCCACCAGCCCCACGCCAGCTGGGGTCCTGGCCACGGGCCCCACTCAGCCTGCTGCCAGCCTGCACTCCCCACACAAGCTTCTTAAACATTTTGAAAACCTTGTTTACTCTACATACAACATTAGTTTAGTTATATAATATATAGACTTAAAAAATGTTAAAATGTATTACTGGCATGTGAAATCTTAAATTAAAGTGAATAAATGAAGACGTGGCACACCACTTCTGAAAGGTGCCGACCTCTGCCTTATTTGATACTCCCCTTCGTGTCCCAGTTAAGAACAGTGCGAAACAAGGAGACAGGGTTTCACCAAAACTTTTCACAGCCTGGCTCAAAATGGTAATGAGGCAGATGAATTGCAAGGATGGAATCAACATCAACAGAGAGCCGTTTAACCATCTTGGATTTGCATGCTATATTGTGTTGATCGCCAAAAATACTATCAAACTACAGAAACTGCTGCGAGAACTCAACACTAAAAGCAGCCAAGTCGGATTGAAAATTAACTGCTCCAAAACTAAATTTATGCGGTCTGATACCTTGCCAAAAGCCAAAATAACAATCAAGGGAGAACAAATAGAAGTTGAGCAATATGTTTATTTGGGTCAAAATCATGATCAGGAAGGTGAACTCTTGCGAAGAAAGAAAGCACAGTGGTGAGCATTCAATTCTATCAAAGATGTCCTCTAAGGACAAAATCAATAAGGCAACATGCGCCAGCCTCTTCAACTCATCAGTACTGCCAGCAATGTTGTACAGCAGCAAAACATGGGCGCTGACAGAGCAGCAGCAACTGTCTGTCATGGAGAGGGCAATGGAAAGAAGTAGTCTGGGAATTTGAATCTGCGACCAAGACCCCAATGAAGTGATCAGACAGCAGAGTTGAGTGCACATCGTCGTTGTTGAGAACAGGTATAGTAAAATGCAATGCGCTGGGCATATAGTGAGGCTCACTGACAATCGATGGACTGCAGCTGCCACCGAGTGGTACTCACAGGAACTGAAATGACCACTTGGCCGACCTCCGAAGAGATGAGAAGATTTTATTGTGAAAAGATGTGGTCACACAGAGAAGGAAGGCCATGATATGAGAAGAACGGAAGACATGTTGTGATCGGCACAATCTATACGATGGCTGAAGGACCGATTGATCAAGGTGAACTATTAACACAGTCTCAAAAATGTGTTTTGGAAATTTAATGAAACATCTATATACAGAAAGAATACTGCTAATGTAATGTGTGGTTTGGTATTTAACTGCATTTCTATTAAACTTTATTTCAAACAAGTTTCTATAGAATTATTTATAGAACCCTGTACAATGATCACCTATATAACCAACATATTGAGAAATAAAAATGGATATGTCTATTCTTTGAACATAGCTTTACTGACATAGGTTTCAGTAAGTGTTTAACAACAAGACCTGTAAAAATAATCAGTGTTGAAAGAATTATACAAATTCGTTTGACAAAAAATAGTGGGCATATAGTTTTCATACCTAGTCATGAAAACTATTTATTTTCCAAAGGTTATTTTGATCTGAAGTGATAACTGCAGGTTTACTGTACCATACAGTTTTCTTCTTGTTCATTTTGATCAGGTAATGTTTTTCTGTTGAAGGAACATCCGCCTTTGTGTGTGTTAAGATTCTCCCTAGAGTTCTCAGCAACAGCTTTTGTGGGTTGCTTATTTATGCAAAGAGGAGATCTTGAACTAGATTCCATGGGTTCAATAGTTGTTTCTGCTTGGCACTGTTGAGTATCATCTTCCTGCAATACAAACAAAAAAAATTCTCATGCTTTAGTGGTATGGGAGAATCTTGTTAATTACCAGCAGGAAGTGAAAGACCCATTCCAAGCAACTGAATAACATGAATTAGCAGACATATGCTAAAAGCAAGAATCTTCAGTGTTAATATTGATCACTTTGAAAATACAACAGTGCTACACAGAACTACCTACTCCTCACCATGTTCAAGTTTAGAATGGGCATTATCATCCATGTTTTACAAATGGCAGGTCACATGCATGATATAACAAGGTATAGGCAAAGCTAAGGAGTAGTACATACTAGTCCTTTGTCTAGTCTCTTCTTGCTCAGTCACTAATCTGCAGAACTGTATTTTGAGATATGCAATTTAAGTTTAATTACCGATATTTCGTAATGAATTTGTAAATGTCCTGTAGTTTATTCCATAACTATAATAGCACTTGAATAAGTTGTTTAGTCCTGAAGCATTTACGCTGGCCTGCAGAAGATATCTTGTCCAGATGCATTATGAAATATTCAATAGAACATCATGTCATTCTAAATTTTTAACATAATCTTTACAATATTTTTGGTTGTGCTGTTTGTTATACTAATAAAATAATACCAATAAGAGGGATATGGCAAAACACGACATTTATTGCAAATACAACGATATAATCTTGATAGTTATTATAACCATTCACTCACACAAGCATTCACACAGGTTCTGCAAAGACAGTGATAGTTACCAGCCTAAGAGTTGCTCGTGCCAAGTCACAGGCCAGGTGGCCTGGACATGAGAGTGGAGACAAGTCGTGTCAGATGCTCCTGGAGATTGGTCACAGAACCAGACTCAAAGAACTCAGTCCCCTAGTTCAGTTCTTACAGGTCTTTGGTTCAATGTATGTCTATAGAAGTTGCCACATCATGCTGAATTTGTGATTGGGATAACCATTGATCAGCTTGATCAGCAGATGGTACATCCGTGATGGGTATACGTTATCTTTGAGTCTTCTGTCTCTCCTTGATGCACTTGGGTGGGTTCCGGCATGCCCTCCGGGGGTCATCTGGTTGCCTCTGCCATGCATTATCTTCAGCCCACTGATAGTTGTGGTACTAGTTTCTGATCAATTATCTACCTGTCCCAAACACTCACTCGCATGCACTCAGCATTCTTACATTCAGACTTGGCAGGTTTAATTTAATTCTTTTTTCCCTCTTTCCATTGCTAAAAGATTTACATAGGCATAATCAGGCTCCCAAGGGACGAGAAGATCAGTGGGTCTGGTTTAAGAAAACATCATTGTTTTCCCATTGTTCTTATCATCCCTTAGTACAGACATTCTGTCCCATAACAGCATTTTTAATCGGTTACTTGCATATTCAATCCCTGAACATGCCTTAGATCATTGGTATTTTGGCCTTGGGCTTGTTACAGAGATTCATTCAACAAGGTTCAGCAGATCAGAAAGAAATTCATTTAACACAAATGCTTATTTATCATAAGGCAGAAGTTTCCTTAAACAACTATATTACTTTTCTTTTTATCTGCTCTTATTCTTTAATACTATTATACTTTAACTATTAATTTACTAATATCGGGGCATGATCCAACATGTTCAACACTAGCTTTGTAAAACTGTTGAAAATTTTCACAATATATATACTTTTGGTTATCTCAAATTCCAGTCCCTACTGCCCTTCCTTGTCTCCCCTGCACTCCCCACCAAATTCTGACATGATTTTAGCATCAGTTAGCTAAAACTTCAGTAGTTATAAATGTGTGCTTCATGACAATTGAAATCCTGAATGCCAAAGCTTCTGAGAGTGTAGGTAATTGGCCCCAATTCTGATCCCACTTACACTGATGCTTATCCTTCTAGTGCCAATACTTACCAAAATAAAAGCTGTTAAAATTTTGATGTCAAGTGGAAAAAGGGAAGACAGCCCTTACACTTCTGTAATTGTAATAGTAGCTTGAGAAATATATGGCTAAGTCTAAAAATAAATGATCTTTACCACTGAAAGCAGAGAATGTGGAAGAATTCCTTTTTAGACCCAAGAGTTGTAGAGATAGTGTGCTACCTCTCTAATTGTTCCTTCACTCTAACAGAGTTTTTCTAGCAATGGGCAAAATCTCAGATTGCAGACATGCAGTTACCGGTGTCTGGTTGAGGCTATCACAATACAAGCATTAAGACAAAGTTCAGGACCAGAACTTCTAACAAAGGTGATCAATTTTCATTTTAGTGTCCTTAATAATAAAAAGCAAAGGAAAAAAATCAAATCAAGTTTGCATAAGGACTGAGAAAAGACTTCAGAGTCAGACCCTAAAAATGAAAACTCTGGGAAAAGAATATCTCTTTAAACAACTTGTAGAAGTCTGATTGTTTTTGTAGAGACTGCTATTTAAAGAATGATTTTGTGTGTTGTTTAAATTGGCTAAGTTGACAACAATACAACAGCAAAACCAAAATTGTTACCACCAACAAGAGGGACAGGTGAAGCTAGTAGCATCACTTACTATTAAGGTATTACTCCTCCCATTACAAGACCCTGTTTTCTGTTGTTGTTTGGGTTGAAATTTTCCATGCTATATGTCTGCCTCATGTTTTTTTTCTTCGAGGGTGGGGGCCAGAGGCAGAATTTCAGCCAAAATGATTAAGCCATTCCCAAGATCAAGGCGAGGGAAATCTACATTTTTCTCATAATAAAATATTCTGGCAGCTTTTCTTTGAAAAGCTCTAACTGTACTCATGCTCTGGAGCAGGGACTTGTAATTTAGAAGGGGGTGGCCTTTGTGTCAGGGAATGTACCTTTTGTCATCCCTATGAAAACGTGCCCAAATTTGGCCAAGTTATAAGTCTTTGAAAAAAAATCACAGTTCACAGATGGTCAGAGAGAATTCAGAGATTTTAGCTGCTAAAAATCTAAGAAGATTTCGTCCTCGCTGAGTATACGTGAATCTTGCACAGCTCTTAGTGCTAACCAAACTGTGCACGAGCTACTCCCCACAGAGCAACTGCACATGTGCCATTTCCCCACAGCTCCTGGATGTGAAAACACAGCACACTGTGCCATCCCCGCAGAGCAATTTATATGCTCCAGCCCAGGCTATAGGAATCAAAGCCAGAGTTTCCCTGCAACGGTTCTTCCCAGCTGCTTTGATCCAGGCACCAGAACTGAGAGAAGGAACCTTTTCTCAATAAACTTCCAGTAACCCCTCCAAGCTGGTGCACAAGCATGGTGGTGGAGGAAGATACTGGACTCAAATGCAGAGGGGCCAAAAGGCAAATGGGGGCAGGGAGGGGGAGGGTGACTGGGACAAGGAGTATGGCAAGACTGAGACTGGAAGGTTGTGAGACAGGACGGGAGAGAGAGAAATGTGGAGGAAACACAGAGACAGAGCTAATGGGAGGAGAGAAGAACTGGGACTGGCTGAGCAGAGAGATTGGGACAAGCAGCCTTAATTCCGGCATATCTGAACATCTGAATGCTTTTGAGTGTAATCCATATATGCACGCGCACACACACTCTGCTCTAGGTATCCAGGCCTTTCAAGAAATAATCACATATTTGTGATGAGCATTAAAGTGGGAAGATTTACCTCATTTCCATTTACCAAGTTAATGGGCACTTAGCATGAGATCACAGATTTGATCATACCAACAATTTTAAGTTTACCATTATACGCAGACCTTTGTTATGCCAAGCTTTATTCATTATATTTACATGCATGACCTTGTCTTCAGTATATTCATAGCAGATATACAGGAAGTATGGATAACACGGCATATCTTCAAACTCACTTGGATAGATAAATACATAATGTGGATTTCCCAGGCCCTGCACATTCAGATACATTTTTAAGATCAGTTACCTTTTGTGATTTGCTGCCACCAGCTGTGAGTTTAGAGATCTCCGGAAGATTATCTGACCTGCCTTTTTGTAAACTTTGGGCACATGGTGACAATCTTTGGCTTTGTGCAGCAAGACAGGGACTGGTCCTTAGGTTTAGAGTTGTTCTATGCAAAACATAAGGGCTGATTTTCTCAATAGGAATATCAGCAAACCCTGAAAAAGAAACAGCTTCCATTAACCACAGCTGATTAAATTACTTTATTGTTCTAATCAACCTGATCCTACTCATTTCAAGATGGAGATGACAACAGATAATAATATAGGAAGGTAAAATGGGATTTACTCACCTGAATAAAATATACTGGGGGAATTATTAGGATTATCTTGAATTCCCAGAATTTTATATGTGAACTCAGGCAAGGGTGTGGATCTATGCAACAACTCCTGTACTAAAATGACAGAAAGAGTTTTCCTCAAGAAAATACTATCTTTTTCCTTTAGAGGGACACCATTAACTGGAAAATCATTTCCATCTCAAAAGGATATCTCTTCCATTGTTCTAAATAGAGATGGCCAGAGGGTGACAATTCCAATTTCCAAAATCTTTCAAGGTTTCAGAATTTGTTTTTATTCTGGATTGAAATGAAAACATAAGCCTTTCAAATGCTTTCACAAAATGAAATTGTATAAAAAATGACAGGTTTTCAATTTGGGTGCCTTCCTCCCTGCAAGACTCCACTTTGTACCTGAGAAACCTTCCCAGCAAAAACTTTGTCAGAATCAATACATTTCCGTGAAACATTTCAGCTTTGACAATACAGCACATTTCAATGAAAAAACATTTAGTCAAAAATGTTTAATCAAAAAATATTCCACCTTCCTATTAACCAGAAGAAAAAGGTGTTTTATATTGGGAATAGCTGGGCCTAGAACCCCTCTCTTTTGCCAGAGGGCTTTTGCAAAGTTTTTGGAGGCGCCTCAAAGTCAACAGAATTTATCTGGTCTCATTTTCAAAACTACAACCTGATATTAGGACTCTGGTTTTCAGAATTTTTGGCTGTTTTGTTTTTGTCATCAAATACTACAAAACTGTACAGATGGGAAGACATCACACAGACCAAAAGACAAAACCACTAGAAATTACATACACCTACAACAAAAAATATTGTCCCCTTATAGCCTTAATTGTATAATAGGGCTTTTTTTTTTTTTAAGCACATGGGGCTAAACTCAGCTCTGACAAGCAGTTGAGTTAAATAGAATTATGCAACCTCTACCAGGGCTGAATTTGGCCAATGATGTCCAAGTTTTTACAATGCTTCCAAGTCACATGTATGACAACATGATTATTTAGATAAGCGTGCGCGCACACACTTCCCACCAATGTGGACAGTTTTCTAAAGAAATAACAATTACCTTTTTTGACCACCTCTGGGAGTCCGTCTGGCTCATACTCCTTATTCTCATGAGTCAGTGAATGTTGGCAGATGGCTCCCTTTTTAATTTTTTTAGATAAGGTCTCTGGTATAGGGGATTTTGGTTCCCCATCAACTGCCTTGGTTTCTTGGCATCTTTGTCTTTTACCTGAAAGCTTAGTAGGATCTTCATCTGACCTCTTCTCTGTAACTGACTGACTGTTAAGTGTTACTGGATTATCTGAATTTTGCGAAGGAGAATTAACAGCATTTCCTGGCTGTTTCAGCAGAGCATTCAACAGAGAGACCTGTGTTTTTAACATCTCATTTGCTTCCTCTAGTTTATAGTAATTAATAATCAGAGTGCAATACTTCTCCAGGTTCTCTTCTGCTTCCTTGGTTTTCTCTTCTACAGATTCCTTTAGTTCTTCCAGCTTCAACCTCATTTCTTCTGCACTGGCAACCTCATCAGCACCTGATCAAAGGAAAGAGTCATTACCTGTATAAATAACTTTAAGGAGACTCTGGATAAAATGGTTACCCACCTTTTAGTAACTGTTGTTCTTCGAGATGTGTTGTTCATGTCCATTCAAAGTAGGTGTGCGCGCGCCGCGTGCACGCCAGCCGGAAGATTTTCCCGTAGCAGTGTCCGTAGGGTCGGCCCTGGTGCCCCCTGGAGTGGCGCCACTACAGCGCCCTATAAAGGGGCCCGCCGACCCTCCACCCCCTCAGTTCCTTCTTGTCAGCACTCCAACAGAGGGGCAGGAGGGTGGATATTGGAATGGACATGAACAACACATCTCGAAGAACAACAGTTTCTTCTTCGAGTGGTTGTTCATGTCCATTCAAAGTAGGTGACTCACAAGCCTAACCTTAGGTGGCGGGGTCGGAGATCACTGCTGACTGAAGTACTGTACGACCGAAGGCTGCATCATCCCTAGCCTGGTGCGTGATGGCATAGTGTGACGAGAACGTGTGGATGGAGGACCACGTGGCCGCTCTACAAATCTCCTGAGTCGGGATCTGAGCCAGGAACACCACAGGTCTGCGCCCTAGTGGAGTGGGCCGTGACCAGAGGGACAGGGGTCTTAGCGATGTGGTAGCATTCCCGGATGCAGGTCACGATCCACGAAGAGATTCGCTGAGAGGAGACCGGGAGCCCCTTCATCCTATTCGCCACTGCGATGAAGAGCTGAGTCAAGCATCTGAATGGCTTGGTACGCTCAATGTAAAAAGCCAAGACCCTGCAGACATCCAGGGAATATAACCTCCGCTCCTCATTGGAAGAGTGTGGTTTTGGATAAAACACCGGGAGAAAAATATCTTGACCCATGTGGAACTGTGAGACGACCTTGGGTAGGAAAGCCGGGTGAGGTCTAAGTTGGACATTGTCCTTATAGAAGACTGTACTGGGGCTCGGATGTTAACGCCCGAACTCCGACACCCTCCTGGCCGAGGTGATCGCCACCAGGAAGTCCGTCTTATATGACAAGTAAACAGGGAGAACAAAGCCAGAGGCTCAAAGGGAGGTCCCGAGAGGGCGGAGAGGACAAGATTCAGGTCTCAAGCAGGGGCCGGCTGACTAACATGCGGAAATAGCCTCTCCATACATTTGAGGAAATGCCCGACCAACGGGTTCGCAAACACCGGGGTACCTTGTCTCCCTGATGGAAAGCCGAGATAGCCACCAAGAGAACACGAATCGAGGAGAGGGAGAGGCCCAGTTGTCTGAGGTGGAGCAAATAGTCTAGGACAATGGGGATTGGGACCCCCAGCGGATCGTGCCCTCGCTGACCCGACCATACGGAGAAGCGCTTCCATTTGGCCAGGTAGGTGGCCCTAGTTGACGGTTTCCTACTACCGAGCAGCACTTGTCTGACCTGCTGAGAGCACTGCATCTCCACCGGGTTCAGCCATGGAGCATCCATGCTGTGAGATGAAGGGACTCCAGGTTCCGGTGGCAGAGGAAGCCCCGGTCCTGTGTTATCAGGTCTGGGAGCAGGGGCAGTGTCAGGGGCGCCTGAATGGACATGTGCAGGAGTGACGTGTACCAATGTTGGCGCGGCCACGCCGGAGCTATCAGGATTACCCATGCGTGGTCCCTGCAAATCTTCAAAATCACCCTCTGTATCAGGGGATCGGAGGAAAAGCGTAGAGCAGACCGACCCCCCTAAGACTGTAGGAAGACGTCCGACAGAGACCCCTGACTGTGGCCCAGGAGGGAGCAGAACCATCGGTACTTTCTGCTTTCCCTCGAGGCGAACAGATCTAACCAGGGAAAGCCCGAGAGCTGGAAAATTGAGCGTACCACGTCCCATCGGAGGGACCACTCGTGACCCCGGAATGAGCGGCTGAGGGTGTCCGCCAAACCATTCTGCTCCCCCGGAAGGTAGAACGCCATCAGGTGGGTAGCATTGTGAACGCAGAAATCCCACAGCACAAGGGCTTCCCTGCAAAGGGGAGAAGGGCGTGCACCCCCCTGTTTGTTGATATAAAAGACTGCCGACGTGTTGTCCGAGAAGACTGAAACACATCTGCCGGCCAGGTGGGACCAGAAGGTCAAACAAGCCAGGCGAACCGCTCTCAGCTCCCTGACATTGATATGCAACTCAAGGTCCTCCGGCGACCACAAGGTCCCAGGTGCGCTCCCCAACCCCGATCTGAGGCATCCATTACCAGGGAGAGGGAGAGGTGAGGGGCAGCGAAGGGGACACCCATGCACACTTTCTGCGGGTCGAGCCACCACCGCAGCGAGTTAGCACCAAGTGGGGAATGGACACCACTGAGTCCAAGGGGTCCCTGGCCGGCCGATATACTATCCCTAACCAGGACTGTAGCGGGTGAAGCCGGAGTCTGGCATGGTTTACCACATAGGTGCACACCGCCATGTGACCCAACAGCTGGAGGCAAACTCGTGCTGTGGTAATTGGGGGACAGTGCAGTTCGAGGATGAGCTCGGAAATCACATGGAACCTGGATTCCGGCAGGTACGCTCTGGCATGGGTGGAGTCCAAAACTGCTCCTATGAATTCTATTCGTTGCGTCGGAGACAGGGTGGACTTGGCTTCGTTCAAGAGGAGGCCGCTCCAAGGAGCAGGTGGAAACCCAAGTGTCGTTCATCAGGCGGACCTTTATGAGCCAGTCGTCCATGTAGGGGAATACCTGGATGCCCCACCTGCGCGGAAGGCCGCCACGACTGCCATGCACTTCGTGAAAACCGTTGGAGCAGCTGACAGACCGAATGGGAGCACCGTGAACTGCAGATAGGCATCAGCCACGACAAACCTGAGGTACCGACGGTGTCGGGGAATTATGGCAATGTGGAAATAAGCGTCCTTTAAGTCGAGGGTGGCATACCAATCTCCTGGATCCAGGGAGGGAATAATCGAGGACAGGGAGACCATGAGGAACTTCAGCTTTCATACAAACCTGTTCAGCCGCCGCAAGTTTAGGATGGGTCTCAGGCCCCCTTTCGCCTTCGGTATTAGGAAATACCGGGAGTAGAAGCCTTTGCCTCTGAGTTCCCGAGGGATTTCCTCCACTGCCCCTGCCTCCATGAGGGACTTCACTTCTTGACTTAGAAGTTGCTCGTGAGATGGGTCCCTGAAGAGGACTGGGGAGGGGAGGGGCTGGGGAGGCGGGACGGAGGAGAACTGGATAGAATATCCCCTCTCTACCATGCGGAGCACCCAGCTGTACTGCGTGATTTGGAACCAGGCACGGTAGAAGAGGGACAGACGTGACCCAAAGGTAGGGGTAGAAGGATCCAGAGTCTCGATAGGTAGGTTGCCTTCGACCGTACCATCAAATAGGTGGTCTAGGCCCCGATGGTGGTCTCAATTGACCAGACGCCTGGCCAGAGGGGTGGCATTGGTGACACCTCCTGCCATTTCTGCCCCGCCTGCGCCCCAGCTCCTGGCGAGTCTGAGGCTGGTAGGGGCATGGGGCCGTCTGCGGCCTAAACTGCCTGCGCTGGGTCGCAGGGGTATGCAAGCCCAGCGAGCGGAGCGTGGCCCGCGAGATTAGGCTATGCAGACGCTTGTCCGTCTTTTCTGAAAACAACATCTGCTCCTCGAAGGGAAGGTCTTGAATGGTCTGCTGGATCTTATAGGGCAGGCCCAAGACCTGGAGTCAGGCTCCCCGCTGCATGACCAGGCCCATGGCCAGGGTGCGCGAGGCTGAGTCCGCCGCATCTAGGGCAGCCTGGAGAGAGGTTCGGGAGATCAGCTTCCCCTCCTCCACCAGGGCTGAAAACTCTGACCTCAAGTCCTGGGGAAGGAGTTCCGTAAACTTCAACATGGCTGAACACGTGTTATGACCATATCGGCTTACAATTGCCTGTTGGTTGGCAATGCGGAGTTGTAGGCCTGCCGTGGAGTACACTTTTCTGCCAAAAAGGTCGAGTCTTTTAACGTCCCTGCTCTTTGGTGTTGACTCCTGAAACCCTTGATGCTCCTGTTAGTTGGCCGCATTTACCACCAGGAAGTCCGGGGGGGGAGGGGTGTACAAGTGTTCGTGCCCTTTAGAGGGGACGAAATAGTGCTGCTCCATTCTCTTGGCAGTAGGGGCCAGTGAGGCTGCCGTTTGCCATAAGGTGCGGGACGTATCTGCTATGGTCTTTATCAGCGGGAGAACCACCCCGGATGGCCCTGAGGGAGCCAGGATGTCTACTACAGGGTCCGCATCCACCTCGATTTCCTCAGCTTGGATTGCGAGGCTCTGAGTGCTCACTGGAGCAGTTGTTGGAAGATTCGAGTGTCCTCCAGGGCTGATGCCACAGCCGTGCCCGAGACCGCTTCGTCCGGGGAGGAAGACAAGGAAATTACATGGATCGGCCCTTCCTCCGGTGCATGCAGTCCTTCAGGGTCCTGCGGCACACGGTACTGTGGTTGCGGGTCCAGTTTCGATTCTAAATGCGGCACCGCGACCGGTACCGGGTTCGCCAGTGAGCGGCTTGGCGTATTGGGCGGTGCCTGCTGAGCCTGAACTGTAGCCACTGCCGAACTTGGATATGGCACACCCCTGCCCAGCGACGGTGCCGGTGGAGGAGGCAGCTGCGCCGGAGCCACCGACGCCGAGGAGACCGAGGCCAACTTTGATCGAGGACCAAACGCCTGGCCTACCGACTGGTGGTAGGCCCAGGGGGTCCAGAACGGCCACTTTGAGGGTGGATGCCATTGCTGCTTCCACTGTGGGTAACGCTGGTGGCTCGCACCCGAAACCGATCTCCTGCTCCGCGACCGGCTGGAGCGATAGGAGTCTGCCTCTGAGTCTGAAGTCTCGGAGTATGAGGACCTGGGGGGAGCAGCACCTAGTGCCGTTGGAGAGTGGTGCTGAGGCAGCGGGGAGCCTCTTATCTGGTCCGGTGCCGCCTTAGCGGTGCGATGCGGGGAGGGAGGCAGCAGCATGGCCGGCTTGCCCCTCGATTGTACTGGGGGACGGGCCGCGGTAGGCAACTCCCTACAGTGCGGGGAGGCCGACGCTGGGAGTCCCATCAAGTCTGAGGCCACCTCGAACGCCTCTGATGTTGAAGGGAGGCGCAAGTCTCCGCTGAGGTCTGGGGATCTAGACCAGTCTTGACTCGACCGCCCTCTCTGCGGTGCAGGAGTCGATGGAGCAGCCGAGGGCTGTAGCCCAGCCTGTCCGCTTGCACCCGTAGACGGCATCGGCCTTGGATCCTGGTGGGGTGACCGTTCCCTCACTGGCTTTCTCTTCTCTGCGTTCACTGGCAAGGGTGAGCGGTGCTGCACTGAGGCCGACTTCCTATGACCCGACTCCATCCGGTGCCAGGTTTTAGACGACTTGGGCTGGACCCTAAATCCTGATGCCGGTGCCAGGGCGCTCCGCACCGAGGAAGAAGTGTTGGGCACCGCCTCGGCCGGTTCCGGGTCCGAGGGTGGCCGCAGGGCAGCATCCATCAGGAGGACTCTAAGTCTTTGAGCTCTGTCTTTGAGAGTTCTCGGGCGGAAGCCTCTGCAGATAGAGCACCTGTCCTTTTGGTGGTTCTCTCCGAGGCACCTCAAACAAGCAGAGTGCGGGTCACTCTTTGGCATGAATTTCCCGCAGTCCTGCAGAGTTTAAAGCCAGGGGACCCAAGCATGCCCCAGCAGGCGACGAAAACTTGGGGGGGACCCCCCAACTACCCAGAACTATATACAATGACCTAAGTAAACTAACTATAACATAACTATATACACGGACTATACACAAGGATAGGACATTGCTAACTTGCTATGTGCAAGAGAAGTTCCAGCTAGCCGTCACCAGCAGTAAGAAGGAATTGAGGGGGTGGAGGGATGTCGGGCCCCTTTATAGGGCGCCATAATAGCGCCACACCAGGAGGCACCAGGGCCGACCCTACGGACGCTGCTAGGGGAAAATCTTCCGACTGGAGTGCACACGGCGCGCGCACACCTACTTTGAATGGACATGAACAATCACTCGAAGAAGAAAGATGAGTTTAGAACGCAATGATCTCAATTATTCATTTGTTAATTAAGTACATAAGGTGTGTGCTTGTGCAACCACAATAAACTATACAAAATAAAACAAAACAGACATCCTGTAAGAGTTACTTTACAGAAGAGATTTCTGTTGATACCATATTTACTGTCAGGATGACATGTACCCTGATTCTTTGGAATCTGTCCCTGACACACAGTGCATGGGCAACATTAATTCTGGCATTTCCTAACTTTTAAGTGCTTAACATTACCACCTTACCATTATTTTAACAGTTTTAGTTTATATAATTGAATACCACTTGTCTCAGAAATATGGATCTCTTTTTATACCAGTAGTGATTCTTTCTGCTTACTGGACACTCGTGAATATTTGCTAGCCTAACTTACCCTAGCTAATGGCAGAGAAGTTGTAGTATTTTACACATTGTGGAAACCACTTTAAATTGTTGTCCTATTACCTCTATACTTAGTTCCTGACAACTCTAAAAATGACTGAAACTTGTGATCAATAAAACCCCAATGTATGTGTCTTAAAGAACATTTGTTAAAGTTAATAAACTCCAGCACTTCCTGGTCCCAGAAAGCTGCAACTAGTACCAGGCTGATGATATTTAGAAAATGGAGGTACTGTCTGAAGCATAACATTTTAAGAAGTGCTCCTCTCTCCCTGTCTACAATCCAGGAGGACACCAAAAGCTGTTTGGAAGGATATATGTATAAACTCTAAAAGGTGTAGATTTCTCCACGGTGGATGCTGAACTATCAGCTATCTATACCCAGAATGTGAATTTTCTTTATTGTGATGGCCAGCAGTGGAAAGAACAGACACACTCCAACATTTTACACTCTGTGAGTAGTACATGTCTCAAGCAAAGCACTGTAAGACGCTATACACAACACGTAGTGTTGTTTAAAAAATAGGCTCCCTGAATCCTAAGGTCATTTTTTATTTCAAAACATAGATGTTGAAAATTTATATTCATAACCTATAAGGAGACTCTAAAATTTGAGGAGACAGATCTAGGGCCAGATTGTCAGCTGGTGTGAATGGCAGAGCTTCAGAAGCTATACTGATTTACACCAGCTGAGGATTTGGCCCCTCATCTGAATCAAATGTAATAATGGATGTTTTGAAAAAATATTTTATAAATAAATGCATTAAGGTTAGAAATAGGATCATGATTAAGGCTATGTTTTAGTTACAGGTATTTTCAGTAAAAGTCATGGACAGGTCATGGGCAATAAACAAAAACTCATGGCCCCGTGAGCTGGGAAAAGGGGTCGTTCCAGAAGATGACTGTGGGGGATGTGGGGGGTGTGTGTGTGTGACACTTCTGTGGGAGGGGGCAGCCCAGGGCCCCACTTCAGTCGGAGTTGGAGCAGGGCTCTATGTGGGGGAGAGAAGCAGCCTGGGGCCCCCTGCCACTGGAAGGGGGGCAGCCCAGGGCCCCGCCGCCACTGGTCCCGGACTGCTGCTCCAGCGCAGCACTGGAGACCAGCTGCCTGGGGCTGCCAGAGCAGCGGCTGGTGCGCCTCACCCCTGGGTTTCCCCAGCTGCACCAGTGCTGCAAAATTCATGGAGGTCACGGAAAGTCATGTTCACAAACTTAATCGTGATTCATTTATAACAATATTCTAGTACTGCCTTTCCTTATTAAGCTACCACATACTTGGCTTTTGCTTCTTTAATAGAGCATCATGTTCAGCAATTTGTTTCTGCAACATTTCTTTTTCCTTCTCTAGCTGCTTACAGGATTTCATTGACATCTCCATTTTTCTACGAGCAAATACATTTTGCT
This sequence comes from Chelonoidis abingdonii, assembly GCF_003597395.2. Classification (NCBI taxonomy): domain Eukaryota; kingdom Metazoa; phylum Chordata; order Testudines; family Testudinidae; genus Chelonoidis; species Chelonoidis abingdonii. The sequence continues at coordinate 168,575,473 of NC_133771.1, forward strand.
TCTTCAGTTGAACTATATGCTTCAGATTATCCACCTATAAAATAAAAATATATATTTTTAGTTGCTAATAGGAAACTTTATTCTTCTGTCTAAGCATTATACTCTCACTAATGGTATCTCACCTGTCAGTAAAAGTTAAGTGTAACTAAACAACCAAATGTTATAATATGCAATTGTGTAGTAGAGTTCACTTAGTAATATACAATTGAATTATTGCAGCTTCTAATTCCAACAGAGAAACATTAAAGTCATGTTTATTGGAAAGCTACATGTGTGTAGATTTCCTTGATAGAGAAATAATAATCTAAATATAATATTTGAAATAATCAGTTGACAAAACCCAGCTGAAAAGCATGTGGTCCAGGCATGTTTGTCCATCCTATGTGCATTGGAGTGCCAAAATAAATGGCTGGTGGATATCTGGCAGCCTTATAAAAAGCACTACAGGATAAGGTAAATATCAAGCACAGTGCTCCATTAGCTGGGCATGGAATGAAAACTGTAATTCAGTGCCTGCTTGCCACAATACCGGCTCCACACTGTGCTACATGAGTGCTTTTCAATGTTGTTTATTTCTGAAGCGAGAGCACGGAACTACAGTCCGTCATTCACCACAAACAGAAGTAGAAAAAGACTGCAGGCTAGAAAATGCAGAGGGAATTGATAAGAGAAAATTCAGCTAGATGGACAGGTTTAAAAACTTTGCCCCTTCTGTTTAGCGGTAAACACTCAACCTATGTACGTTACAAGTAAAACTTCATACAGTCATTTCCAGAAATGTTTTGCAATGTCATGTGGAATTGTTCACACGCCTATGTAAATTATTAGCAAGAATAGTGCTGTCATAAGAAGAATCTGTTAATAAATTTAGATGGAAATTCTGCATACATCAGAACTGATATGCTCTCACAAGCTGAGAGTGACATAATCAGGCAGTAGAAGCAGTTTAAAGACAATAAGGGCATGTCTATACTGGAAAGTTTCACAAGGTATTAATTAATGTGTTCATTAACATGATGTTACAACATGTAGTGTAGACACTGCCCTGTTATGTTTAATATCACATCAGTCAGTTATGACTAAACTTAGGGGCAGAGTGAAAAGACATGTTTAAACATGGTTTAATTTTCAAGTACTGACCCTGGCAAAGTAGGTACTATCTTCATTTTAGTTGGTGAAATTAAGGCAGAGTCAAAGCCAGAGGTCAGCTCAGGAGCTATTTACTTCCAGTTCCGTGCTTATACCATTATACGATGCCTCTTTCTAGATACCATGTTGCAATTTAGTTTGAAAGTCAAAAATTAAACAGCATGTAGGGAAAATACATACCTGAACTTTCTTAAGTTCTTCTATTGTCTGGTTAGCATCTTTCAGAGAATTATTTAATTGTTCTTTACTTGACTTCAAGAGCTCCATTTCCAACTTTTGTTCACCCAGACACTGCTCCAATGAATTCAATTTCTCTTGACAGGCCTGAATTTCTACTTCATTCTATAGGCAAAAAAATAGATAACTAGTACAATTTTGAAAAGGCCCCCTACAGAATGCTACACAGAAAATGTCCTTATTGTCTGCAGGAGCTTTGCAGTAAGCTTGCGTAATATAAATGCTTTGTTTTGAATTTAAAATGTGAAAGACCAATTTGCTTAAAGTGTAAAACTTTGTATACAAGAACTGTGCCTAGAAGAATTCTACAATATTTTAAAACAGGGGTCGGCAACCTTTCAGAAGTGGTGTGCCGAGTCTTCATTTATTCACTCTAATTTAAGGTTTCGCGTGCCAGTAATAGATTTTAATGTTTTTAGAAGGTCCCTTTCTATAAGTCTATAACATATAACTAAACTATTATTGTATGTAAAGTAAATAAGGTTTTTAAAATGTTTAAGAAGCTTCATTTAAAATTAAATTAAAATGCAGAGCGCCCCGGACCAGTGGCCAGGACCTGGGCAGTGTGAGTGCCACTGAAAATCAGCTCGCATGCCGCCTTCGGCATGTCTGCCATAGGTTGCCTACCCCTGTTTAAAAAGATAGTTTACTAGAAATCTTGTTTTAGAAAACCCTCTTTTTTGATTTATAGGAATGAAAAGAATAAAAAGATACAAGTAATTTCAAATGGGGTGGTCATTTATTATCGGAACTAGGGCACTTAATACCTGAAAAGCTTGTAGGTACACATTTGTGCAGACAACCCTTTCAAGAGGAGGGAGGAGGACTTTTTATGACTATCAGATAAATATATATTTTGAAGTGTCGTAAGCCTTGTATTTTTCAGTACAATTTGTAAAGTATAATAACTATTTAGAAAAAATCTACAGAACTAAGTTACAGTAACATTTAGTGTGAGTTAAGCTCCCTAAAGCCAAACATTACACTTAGAGAAGAGATCCTTAAACAAATCAGATTGAAGTGTTGCACAACAGCGCAGATCTAACAGATCATGCTTCTTCCTGTTTTCATAGGTTCAGACCGACGGTTTATATTTTACTAGCTTTTCTGTATGGGACCTATGTGAGCTCTCTGTAAGACCAAACAGTTAAAAGTTCTGTTAGCATTTCTACTAAAAGCCTCCAATTCTTACTAACCTAAATGTAGAAATACTACTCCCTAAGGTTCTCCCTTCTATTTGCGTTCACTTCTCCACCTGCCTCTCAAATCATCTTCTTGGATGCCACACAGGCTCCAGCTCACTCTCTTCAAATCTGAAGTTCTTGGATCAGATTCTGCTGCCCTGCACCATGTATTGTCATTTACCCCACTCAAAGTTACTTTACACTCGTGTAGATAACCACCATACAATACAGCACAAAAGAGACTCTGGCCCTTTATATCTTTGCTATTAATTAATCTCCACCGCATTCCACCTCTATCACCTCTGATATAATCAGACACCTACTTCACAGGGACGTTTGTTGGCTTAAATTTTTTGTGAAACAATGACATCTTGGGATAGAAGGACTAGTATGATTATTACACCTCTATCCTGTCACCTTCAACTCTTTTCTCTCTCTCATATTCAGTCTCTTCTCAAATCCTTCTACATCCTCCTTTTAATGTAATCACAATTCACTCTTTCCTCACAATCTCCAATGCTGTAACATTTATCTTTATGCCTAGATTACCAGACGGTTAGACCCACTCTACCAAGCCCTTCCTCTCAGGAATAGTCCCAGTGAAGATGTGTGAACACAACATTCAAAGTATTAAGTTTATGAAATACTCTACACATCCATTTTTTACCCATAATAATTATCGGAAGTAAGTGCTTTGAAATACTATAGCTAAGACAACCTCTTTTTTTGGGATATTATATACAAAAGTTGTTATAGCTACAGTACTGTAGTCCCAGACTTGAACTTTTTAACATAAAACAATAGCATACAAGATTACAGAGAAGATAAGCCTCTCTGTCATATACAAAGGCATTTTAGCTCTGAGTTGTACAAGAAGCTTCATCCCACCAATGATGTTAGTAATAAAGCCAAAGCTAACCTCACAACATATACAGTAATTGTTCCTACTGAGGGTGTTCTGAGAGGTTCAGGGTCATTAGTCTCACCATGACAAAGATGTTGCAACATTCTGAAGTATTTAAACTGTCTATTTTTGTGACTATTCTGTGGACATATTAGGATATAGAGAGTTACTTCTGGGTATGATTCCTAAAAGTCATACTGAAATTCATGGCAAAACATCTATTGACATCCAGGAACAGGCCCATAGTCGTGTAGTTTTGCACACAATTTCTGCAGCTAAGATGTCTATTTAAATTAGAAGCAATGGTTAATATTTTACATAAATGAAAGCAAGGCTGCACGTCATATGATTTGTAAGACATCAAACTCGGAGAATGAAATATGAGGACTTTTAGAATAAGAAGCTTAAATATGAAACTAGGTTTTATCTACCCTAGAGAGAGCTGTCAAAAAGTTTATTTTTAAAAAATAAATACTTGAGGAACATTATACTTGTCATCTAATTGATCTCAGATACTCCGCTGATGGAAGACACGTAAATGCCTGAAATAGAGATGAGCCCTTTGTCATAGCAGCCTTTCCAGGCTGACATTCTGAGGCCCCCCATCTCCAGTGAAACAGTTTTCAAATACAAAGTATGAAGGAAAGGGAAAGAACAGTGAGCTCATCTTCTTTCTGTATTAGAGAAGAATATTAGCAGAGTATTAAAATTCCTAATATGTTGGAGCCAGAACCTCAGTTGCTTTAAACTGGCAGAGATACATGGACTTCAATGAAGATACACAGGTTTACACCAGCTGAGGATCTGGCCCTCAAACCTGGAAAAGTCAGTTTCTCATACAGTAACTAACTTGGCTGTTTTCTCTCTGTTTCTGAAGATTATTCATCTTTCTGACTGCTTTTTCCCCAAACTACCTTTATTTCTCCCCATGTTAATTTCATTGTCCTTTCTCCTCTTCCCTCCTCAGGAAAGAGAAAGATTCTGGCATTACACTTACTCTTGCTCGCGCAATCTCTCCACACCCTAGTGGCAGTCTCCAGCTCTATAACCATGGCACACCCTCCTGGAATACCTTGATCCAGGATACATTTTAAAGAGCCATGTTAAATAGGCAATAAGAATCTGATTCAAAACCCAGTGAAGTCAATGGGAGTCTTCCCATGGACTCTGACTTGGGCCCTAAACCTGCCAACAGTACCACAGATACAAAAATTGAAAATACAAAACACACACAGAGCTTTCAGTAGGCCTGTGGGTATAGGCAAACAAACAGCTACATTGCATACACCTTACCAGCTGAATGAATGCATATCTGTTAGTGCATACACCAAAATCTTTGTAGACTTGCAAGTGCACACATACAATCTTATGGCTTTTCTACATTGAGAAGTTAATTCGGATTAAAGTAAGGTATGAATTTAAAGTGGCATAGTTATTCCTGATTAACTCCCTGCATGGATGATCTTGTTCCAGAGTAAGAGTATCCACACAGGGAGTTAATCACAAATAGCTATTATAGAACAAGTCCATGTGACAAGCGTTCACTGAAAATCAGATCTATTCCTTCCACTGCACCACAAATTTTTGTCAGTGATTATTGTACAACCCTCAGTTTAAACTCTTTTGGACTTTAATTGGGCAAGGAAGTGGTCAGCCCAGAGGACATTCTATCCCCATTCTTACAAAGAGGACTGTACAATAGCTTAAATTGAATTACCTTTTCAGCAAGAGCAGATTTTTCAGACTGTGTGGACTCCTTCTCAAGATCTTTAGGGGATGCTTTTAGATTTTCTAGGGTAGCCTTCAAAATTTCATTATTAGATAGCTGTTGAACCTTCTGCTTCAATTCAGCTATCGTATACTGCAGCCCTTCTTTTTCCTGTATCCAGCATTCATGTTCACTTTCCGCATGTGACAGCTGTACAGAGAGCTGCTCTACATCTTTAATCTTCTTTTGTAGTGCACCATTTTCTTGGATCATCTCGTCCCGGGTTTGTTTACAGTCTGCAAGTTCCTGTTCAAGTGCTCCTAGTGATTGTTCTAGTTTGGAACTGATGTTTCTTGCTTCCTGAAGATCCAGTAACAGTTGTGTTTTATCGTGTTCAAGACAACCCACTTGATGAATTAAGTCTTGTTCTTTTGCCTTACAAATTTCTAGCTCATTGAAAAAAAGCTTTATTTCCTCACTTGCATTTTTCAGCTGAGATTTTATCAATACCGTGACATTTTCAGACTCTTCTTTAATTTGCATATTTTCTTTCTCCTTTTCTTCCAGCAGTCTTACAACGTTAGCGTTAGAAGATTCTAATTCAGATATCTTTTCTTGCTTCTCCTGTAGTTCTTTATTCAAACCTTCTTTTTCTGACCTGAAGGCATTAACTGCGAATTCTAAACTTTTCACCCTTTCTGCCATCTCTTCTATCTCAGTTTTTAATGTTTCTGCCTCTGTTTTAGCAGTCTCTGCCTGAAGAATTGCATCTTCTAGATTTTCTTCTGACATCTGCAGTTCTCTTTCAAGCTTCTCAATTTTGTCCTGAAGAAAATCTGCTTTCCGTTCACTCTCTTTCAGTTTTTCAACTGTGCGGTGCTTTTTCTTCTCATCTGATTCTATTTTTATTTTCAACTTCTCAATTCCATATCGCAGCTGATCCACCTCTTCTTGTGTTGAGTTCAGTCTAGCAGCAAGTTCACCTTTTTCAATTAATGAGCCTTCCAAAGTTTTGGAAAGCTTAGAGTTTTCCATTTCTGATTCACTTAACTTAGTCTGCAACATTTCAGACTCCCTTAGAATCATTTTTTTTTGCTCCTCCAGATCCTGCATCTGGTTTTGAAACTTTTCTTTTTCTAATGTCAGAATCTCTGCATCCTTCTCCACATTCTGCAACTGCTGCACAAGATAGTCTTTTTCCCTTGATAACTGATCTACATCAGATTTTGTGGTCTGAAGCAGTTTGGTTTGTGTCTTAGCTTCAGCCTCTAATATCCCAATAAATTCAGTAGCATCCACTTTGTTTGACTCTAGTTCTTTTATTTTCTCCTGCAGTTTCTGATACAGTTGATCCAATTCCTCTTTTTTCTCTGACAAAATGCTCAGTTCTTGACTGAGTTGGTTTCTCTCCGTTGTGATTACAGCAAGTTGCTCTTGAAGAGTTGAAACAGTTTTCAGTTTATTTTCACTGTCTTTTTCTAACTTCTGATTTTTTCTCTGAAGTTCCTCTATGTCACCTTCTATGGACAGGGCATGGTTCTCAATGTTCTCTTTCTCAGATTTTGTCCTCCTCAGTTCATTTTCAGTGAGGAGGAACTTCTCGCGCCAGTCTCCTTTGGTCACTTCTAAGTCCTCCAGCATGTCTGTTACATCAGATAATCTAACTTTGTACAGATCCAGGTCAGACTTTGCCTTGTCAAGTTCTTTTTCTAGAATCATAACTTTGTAAGATATCTGCTGCTTATCAAAAGAAACAGATTCAAGTTTCTCATTTAAGTCTGAGTTTTCTTTTTTAAGTACTAGAACTGTTTTTTCTAATTCTGCATAAGCAGTTATCTTTGCAGTTAGTTCTGTATGCTGCAAATCTAACCTTGAGTTTAATTCTTTGATTTCTATGAGAAGAGCATCAACTTTTGTATTGCTTTCCTCTATGCCAAGGAGCAGCTTCAGGTCTTCACAAGATGTCTGCTTTATCTGTAGCTGAAGAGTTTCAACTGTTACTTGATTTTCCAAGAAATCCAGAGGCATTATAGAGATGTTGTTATTGGAAAATGACAATTCATTGTGGCAGTCTATCTTTTTCTCCAATGTATTTCTATATTCAGTCTCTGACATCAGTTTTGCTGGACATTCTTCTGCAGATCTTGCTTCCATGACCTCAGCTACATTTTCACATTCAGAGTTTTCTTCTATAGTAATTTGTTCACATAGTTTTATCTCAGATTTCTCTCGCTTGGGAGCCAAGTTTTCATTAGGTAAACTATGCACTTGCAGCTGATGCATGCCATTATTTTCTTGTGCAGTAGGAGAAGTCTGCAATTGGTAGAAGTCAGAAGAAAGACAAGAGTGAGTCTACAAGGAAGACTGAGAAATTTCTTACCTGGTAATTTTCCACTAGCAGCTTCTCTCATTCATAACAAATGGGTCATGTCACTCACCTGTGCAATTTGGTCCAGTGTTGTTGCTGGAGGCTACAGGACTAAGCCTTGCCCTTCAACTCAGGCCATTAGAAGAATTATTCCAAAGCTATAGGAACACTCTAGCAAACTATTACTAACCTTAAGACAATCTGAAATTATAATAACTAATGTTAAGACGGTAAGACAATTATATATTTAAATCTATATATTTTTTCTATAAATTGTACCATGGTCATTTATCAGATAGAACAGTGCGCTGAATTAAGAGATACTACTAGTAGAAAGAAAATTATCAGGTAAGAAATTTTTAGTGCTGAGGATTAATCACAGTTAACTCATGCGATGAACTCAAAAAAATTAATCACGATCAATCGCAGTTTTAATTGCACTGTTAAAATTCAATTGTTGTTCTATTGTTTATTAAATATTTTTGGATGTTTTTTCTACATTTTCAAATATATTGATTTCAGTTACAACCCAGAATACAAAGTGTACAGTGCTCACCTTACATTATTTTTATTACAGATATTTGCACCGCATAAGTGATAAACTAAAGAAACAGTATTTTTCAATTCACTTCATACAAGTACTGTAATGCTATCTCTTTATTGTGAAAGTGCAACTTACAAATGTAGATTTTTTTTTGTTACATAGCTGCACTTAAAAACAAAACAGTGTAAAACTTTAGAGCCTGCAAGTCCACTCAGTCCTACTTCTTGTTCAGCCAATTGCTAAGACAAACAAGTTTGTTTAGATTTACAGGAGATACTGCTGCCTGCTTCTTATTTACAGTGTCACCTGAAAGTGAGAAGAGGCGTTGGCATGGCACTTTTGTAGCTGGCCTTACAAGGTATTTAAGTGCCAGATATGCTAAACATTCATGTGCCCCTTCATGCTTCAGCCACCATTCCGGAGGACATGCTTCCATGCTGATGATGTTTGTTAAAAATATAGTGCGTTCATTTACTTTGTGACTGAACTCCTAGGGGGAGAATTGTATGTCCCCTGCTCTGTTTTACCCGCATTCTGTCATATATTTCATGCTATAGCAGTCTCGGATAATGACCCAGCACATGTTGTTTGATTTATGAACAGTCTCCGCAGATTTGACAAAATGCAAAGAAGGTACCAATGTGAGATTTCTAAAAAGAGCTCCAGTACTTGAGCGAAGGTTTAAGAATCTGAAGTGCAGTCCAAAATTTGAGAGGATCTAGGTGTGGAGCATGCTTTCAGAAGTCTTAAATGAGCAACACACTGATGCGGAAACCATAGAACCCAAACCACCAAAACAGAAAATCAGCCTTCTGCTGGTGGCATCTGACTCAGATGATGAAAATGAACATGCATCGGATCATTATTGAGCAGACCTATCATCAGCACAGACGAATGTCCTCTGGAATGGTGGTTGAAGAATAAAGGGACATCTGAATCTTCAGCATATCTGGTATATAAATACTTTGCAATACTGGCTACTACAGTGCCATGCAAATGACTGTTCTTACTTTCAGGTGACATTGTAAACAAGAAGTGGGCATTATTATCTCCTGGAAATGTAAACAAACTTGTTTGTCTGAGTGACTGGCTGAAGAAGTAGGACTGAGTGGACTTGCAGGCACTAAAGTTTGACATTGTTTTGTTTTTGAATGCAGGTTTTTTTGTACATAATTCTACATTTTTAAGTTCAACTTTCATGACAAAAAGATTGCATTATAGTACTTGTATGAGATGAATTGAAAAATATTTCTTTTATTTTTTACAGCACAAATATTTGTAATAAAAAATGTAAAGTGAGCATTGTACACTGTGTTGTGTTGTAACCAAATATACAGAAAACATCCAAATATATTTAAATAAATGGTATTCTGTTAACAGTGAGAATAATCACAATTAATTTTTTTAATTGCTTGACAGCCCTAGAAATTTCTCATTATGCTAAAGAGCTTCTCTTCATTCATCACAAATGGGAAATAGCAAGCAGTGAGTCACAGAAGTGTGTGTGGGAGAGAAAAAGGACAAACGAGAATTTTAGTTTTTCATAGAATAGGACAGAATTAGGAGATCCCCCCATATAGAGCAAAAGCTTGGTATTGAAGGAATTATTTGGGAACCAACCAAGTAGCAACCTACTGTGATAGACCCAGGCCAGTTTGGAACAACAACAACTGAATTAGCAGTTTTCTGTTCCCTGAGTGATCAGAGCAGGGGCTGCTTCAGGCTAATGAGAACACCTGACTCCAATTAACTTGCTAAGAGTCAGGTGAGGCTGTTAAGCACCTGACTTTAATTAAAGCCCTCTGATGCTATAAAAGGGCTCACTCCAGTCAGGCCAAGGGGAAGCCAGGGAGCCAGGGGAGAGGAAGTGCATGCAAGGAACTGGGAGCAAGAGGCATGCAAGAAGCTGAGAGTGAGTAGGCTTATGGCTGGAGGACTGGAAAGTACAAGCATTATCAGACATCAGGAGGAAAGTGCGGTGGTGAAGACAAAGAAGGTGTTGGGAGGAGGACATGGGGAAGTAGCTGCAGCTGCAGTCCACAGGGCTCTGGACTGGAACCTGGAGTAGAGGGCGGGCCTGGGTTCCCCACAAACTTCCCAATTCCTGATCAAACACAGGAGGAACTGACCAGGACTGTGGCTTCTACCAGAGGGGAAGGTCTCTGGGCTATTTCCTGACCCACAGGGTGAATGTGTGAGGAGAGTAAATCCGCCAACAAGCTCAGGACCCACCAAGGTAGAGGAGAAACTTTGTCACACTACAAAGGATGCCTCTGCAGAGAAATGGGAACCTACTTTGCAAATCTTCCTCAAATGAGGCTCAGATACTTCTGCCCCACAATACCACTAGGGACCTTATGGAGAGAGCCTTGATTCACTCAGTGAATGGTTTCTCAAAGGCCTAGCATGCCAACTAGTGAAGGATTTTAACATCTTGTCTGTAGCAACTTTGAAATGCCCAGGTCCCGCATTTTGGATGGAAAGAGATGAGTATATGACTGGCATATATATTTTTATATGCTTAAAATACACTTTTAGAGCTCTAGCAATCCCTGCTAATGCCACAACTTTTCCCAAGTTAAAGTTGAAACAAATTAATTTCCTAGAATTGTGGAAAGAGGAATTTACTTTGGGCAGAAAGGTTTCTGGGCTGTAAGAATAACCTTTTCTTTACAACCAACCAAGTGTGGTTCTTGTACAGCTGGAGGAACTAATTCCAAAAACTGACTTTAGGAACAAATAGCAACTAGAAAAACTAACTGCTGGTCAGTCTGATGAATCTTAACGTTTGGTGCTCAATTGGGAATTTGGCGTACCTGAATAAAGAACATCAAAATGTTGTGATTATTAATTTTTTGTACTAATTATACACCAGGACCCCACTGTGCTGGGCACCAATTATATATATATAACAAAGATTTATTGTTATTATTTCCTTTGCACCATAAGTGAAACTTTACAAGAACAATGAATGAAATTTCCTGATTGAATTCTGTCTGGATAGCAAAATGTATCAGTTAGGGGAATGGATAATCTCTGCTGAACTACATTTTTCTTTTGACACCCAGGCTGTTAACTGTTGGCAGCTCAGGTACAGATGAAATAGGGGCCCGTACTTCAAGAGATCTGTTTTTTCTGCAGACGTATTGGCCACTGTCAGATGACATAGTGGACTCAGTGAACCACTGGTTTGATCCCATCTGTCCACACCATTGCACCTAAATTTGAACCCTCTTCCATGGTTGAAAGAGGGTCCCAGGATGAAAAGCAGAGATGAACAATTTACATTACCCTGTCACCTGAGACAGGGCTTCACAGAAGTAACACATGTCTCCGCACACCCAGATATACTCCAGGGTGGGAGGGGGCAGGGAGTCTGATACAGAGCACTCCTGGAGACCCGTATATAGGAGAAAAGCCCAGCAAACACATCCTAAAACTGGGAAGGCAAGAGAAAAGGTTTAAAGCCTGATGTTTATACAACCTGCTCATTAAACATATTACTTCTTTACAAAGGGGACAATTCCTTTTGTCTTTTTTGGGACTCAGAGCATATGGAGTTTCCAAGCGTTATTCCTGTGCCAGCTACGTGGGGTTCTCATCTCCTTAAGAATCCTCATGCTCCTGATCAAGCCTTCTCACAATGAAGTCAGGGCTTCAAATGGGTGTGTTTACGTGCGCATGCATGGCACTAATACGCTGGTCCAACAAAGCCCCACCCCCTCACAGAGCAAGGATTTGTGGCTTGTAGGTACAGCAGGACATAGGTCACCCTCTAAGACTCCTAAAAAGTTGCCCACTGCACTACTTGGACTTAGCTTGATCTTGCAGGGCTTGCAATAGCAGTCAAAGAGTTACTGAAAAGTGCTGTGTTTGCAGATCAAGAAAACTTACTTGAGGAGATGAAGAGAAGAGCAAGAAGTTGAAATGAAATCAGTATTGCAGAAAAATTAATTAAAATTAGTAATAAAACAAAGTTGTTGGGAGAAACTAAACTGCCAACTTGTTCTGCTGCTGGACAAAATTTCTGGTGGCCTGAGTTGAAGGGTGGCGCTTAGTCCTAGAGCATCCAGCAATAACACTGGTCCACCTCCCAGTTCTACACGTGAGAGGCATCACCACTTTGTTATGAATTAGGAGAAAAGCTGGGCCCCAAACAAACAAAATGTACACATTTTATCATGTTTTCAGACATCCCGCTAAAGACCTCCTGCATCTTTGATAGCCAGAAGTTTATAAAATAACAGATTTAATCAGATTTCCATGCTACTATTAGAATAGAGAATAGATTTTAAAAAGGACACAATTTAATATTTTTGCTGTTTATAATACTCTTAAAAGCTTAAGTATAAAATGCCTTATTAATTGTCAGCAAAGGATATTGATATTGCTCTTATCCGGCATTGATAACAGAGACTGAAAATAATATGGCTTTGTTAGTTTCTGTATTGTACCATTTCAACTAAGATATAGGACAAATCATTTTAAATCGTTTTCATTTTACCTAAGAGAACCTGGTTTTGGTTTTACTATAAAATAAATGAAAACAATGATGTACACAAAATTCATTACTTACATCTTCAACATCTGTGCATAGCAGGGAACGTGAACTTAAATCAAGGCCTTGCAGCTGGAGTCTTGCTACTTCTAGCTCCAGAGACAAGTGCTCAATCTGTTTCTTCTCTGCTGCCAGCTTATATTCCATCTCCATGGTCACATTGCTCAGTTTTTGTTGCCACTGTTCATTATCAGATACATTTTGCTTTCTGAGGTCATCCAATTCTTTCCTTTCAGAAATAATTAGTTGTTTTAGCTCTTGTATCTCATTTTTCATATTTTCATGAGACTGGAATTGCTTTTCAAATCTCTTGATGGACTTTTCATATGTCTGACATATCTGAAGCTCTTTAATATTACTCTCAAGATTAGATTTTCTATGTATAACACTCTCTCTCTTTGCAATGAAGTCCAATGCCTGATCATTATGGGGCTCTTCTACTAAACTAATTTCTGTTGTATCTCCTAGAACAGATTCTTGAGAAATATTCAGCCGAATACTTTCTTCTCTCCATTTCCACAGATCATTGTCAAAGGACAGTTCCAAAAGATTTGCTTCTGCAAAATATGGTATCTCATTAAGACATGACGGAGAAAATGTGAACTTGGTTTCCTCTAATTTAAATTCTCCATCTTTTTGGCGAGAAATCACCTCCACTTCCACTGAATCAGCGCTAACTTTATTCAAACTTGTTGACAATGCAGAATTTTCTGCCTTAAGAGTTTCAATACAGGACTGTAGCTCAGACACTTTGAAGATCATACTACAGTGTTGCTCATGTAAGATTTTATGCTCTCTTTGTAAAGAGAAAATTTTCTCTTTTACCTCAGCAAACCGCATTTTAACTTCTTTGTTGGACAGTTTTAAATCTTCATAGCTATAGTTAGGTTCAGCACTACATTCCAGGGATTTGAAAGACATTTGCTCATTATCAAAGTGTATTCCCACTTCATTTTCAACACTCTGATCCATTAATTCATCAGGAAAAATAGCTTTTTCATCTTTTAATATTTTAACTTCACTCACTACTTTTATTACCTCTTCTGCCATTTTATCAGTAGTGGTGCATTCAGTTTTTGAGTCATTAAGTTCAGATGTTAATGCTAACTTTTCAATCTGCAAAATTTCACACATTTTCTCCAATTCATTTAGTCTGTTCACTGTCATCTGTAAAGAGGATATCAGTTGGACATCATCATTCTGGCTTGGCGTCAGCTCATGAGGAACTAAAGAATACCGCTCATCTACTGCTCTTTTAGAGTTAACCTCGGAAACAGCATCAACAACAGACTCCATTGTTTGGTCATTCTTATCCATTATTATAAGCTTAGGATCTGGAGTTTCCAAATCCTCTTTAATAGTTTGTAATTCTTGCTGCAACCTCTCTTTTTCCTTTTCACTTTCCTCAAGTTTTCTTTCCACACTTTCTAAAGCAGCCTCCAACTGTATTACCTGTGTGCTGTAGTTTTCTACAGAGACTTCTCTGTCCTCAAGATCCATCTGAAGTAGCTCAAGTTTAACTTGATATTTATTCAGCTCATTCTCTTTTTCTTCCATGGACACTCTCAACTGTTCTGATGTAGGCCCTCTGTCATGAACTAAGACACATGTTAGACATTCAGTCTCTGTTTTTATTACCTTGCTCAATTGCTCATTTTCTTGAAGCAAGATGTAATGTTGTTCTTGCATTTTGTTTTGTTCTGCCCTGACATTTAACATTTCTTGTCTTAAACAATCCAGCTCAGCTGAAGAGACATTTTGGATATGAGCAATCTCAGATTGTTTAAATTGCAATTCTGACTGTACTTTCTCAAGTTCTTGAATCAAATCTTTATTTTTTCCCTCTAAGGACACTAGTTTAGAGAAGAATTCATTATGCTCATCCCTAAGCTGTTTCTCTTGTCGTTCTGATTTTGCTTTACTCTTCTGAAAGTGACTTTTTTGCTGTCTTAAAGTGCCTTCCATGTTGGCACTTTTTTCTTCCATTGATTTGTATTTTCCTTGTAGATCTACAAGTTCTTTTTCAATTTCTTCATATCCTTCTATGAGTGACAGTCTTTCCTCCTTATGTCTTCTGGACAACTCAGAAATGCTTTCCTCTCTTTCCTTTAATCTATTAGAAAAAATTATGTTTGTTTCTAGTAAGTCTACTTTTTCTTGTTCTAAAGCCTTGTTAATGCCCTTAAGGGTTACGTTTTCTTCAGTAAGGTCCTCAATTTCTTTTTCATGTAAGGAAAGCATTGTAGACGTGTCTTTTTTCTCTAAATTCCACGTATCAAGCACAAGTTGTAGATGCTTTACTGAATCCTCAAGCAATTTATTATTGCTTTTTAAATCCCGAATCTCTGCTTGTTGAGTTTCTAATTCTTTGTTCAAAGTTTGCAATTGCTTTTCCTTTTCCTCAAGGGCAGCTAATGTTTTATCAATACAATCCTGCTGAGCAGAAGTATCCCCTTGCAAGTTACTGATATGGTTTTTAGTCTCTGTCACAAAACTTTCACGAATCTGTTCTGCTTCAATTAGCTTTTTTTCTGTCTCACCTTTGATTTGTACCAACTTTTCAAAGGCTTTCTGCGAATGTGACTTAAACTGCGATTGAGTCTTTAATGAAATCTCAAGAGAAGAGACCTGATCTTGTAGGACTGACATATCTTGTTGATCATTTTTATCTGTTTCTAGGACAGCTTTTGCACAATGGTCTTCCCAGTCCTCAGTGACTGTTCCAGGTTCTCTCATTAATACATCTGTGATGCAGTTTTTCACTGGAAGTTGTTGGTCATCACCCAAAAGAGTCTTGCAATGATTATTCTGTAAATGTAATTCTCTATCTTCTCTTACTTCAGAAATCTCTTTTGATTTTACAAGACAGCAAATTTTCTCATATTTACCATGCAACTCATGATAACATTGATCCTTCTCCTGTACTGCATTTGCTGCTAACTGTAGTTTTTGTTCTAGAATTTCAACTTGGTTGGTGAACTGAGATATTTTCCAGGTCATATTTTCTATTTCTTTCCTATATTTTTGATCTGAACATTCCGCTTTTTGTTGAAGTTCATCATAAGCTTTTTTCTGTGTCTCTAGTTTCGCACTTTTATATTCCACCATGTCTCTGAGATTTTTAATCTCCAAACTATATTTTTCCTTCTCACTTACCATTATTCGAACAGTCTCACTACTTTCATTACTTTTAACTTGTTGAATCTTGAGAGAACTTTCCAAGTCATTAATTTTGCTCAGCAATTCTTCCTTTTCAGACTCAAGTTTTTTCACAAGTTGTTCATTTTCATTTTTCCATTGAAAAAGAATAGTAAACTCCTTTTTTAGTTCTTCACATTCTCTCTCCTTTAATCCGAGGACTTTCAGCAAGGCTTCTGATTCCTTCTCCATTTTACTTATCTTACTGTTTAGTTCCTCAGTGTGGTTTTCTCTTTGCTTCAGCAGATGCTGAATGGAGTCTCGTTGCTTTTCCAGATCAGCTATAGATAATTTCAATTTCTCCAAAGTGAGAGAGGCATCTTGTTGTTTGAGTTTCTCTTGGAGTATCTTTAGGTTTTCTTCCTGAGACAAACTCTTATCTATAGTAATAAAAACAATTAAGTGGTTAATTTGTGAAAGCAAACTATGTCAAATATGCAATATTAGCTTTTATGGCTAACACTATAAAATGACAATATTGACATGTTTCAATTCTTCATCTAGCAATAAATGTTCTTAGTATTTCAGAATATAATTACATATATCACATTGTGTTCCAAAACTGCCTTTATTTCCAAACCATGAAATTGTATAGCTGAGATCATTTTAGCAATGTCAGAATTCAGTTTTGCAGAAAGAACATACTACTGCTAGTCAAATCACTCTATGCTTTACAGTTCTAACTGGGGCTGCTAACAGGGAGTTTTGCAAGGGAGTTCTCCAGGTGAAGGAGGAGCAAATACAGCATCTGTGGGGTAAGTGACTGTCTGTAGTGTGTGTTTGTGTTTGGGGGTTACTTGCTGAGTGCGGTGTGCTGAGCTTGTGTTTGGCAGTCTGGTTGGTTGGTTGGTTGTTTAAAGAACCATGTGCTGCGGTTGGCAGTTGGAGGTCGTGAGCTTCAAAGGAAGGTTTGAAAGCTTGAAGCCTCTGATAATTGGCTGAGCTTTAATCAGTAGGTGGGGCATTAACTCAGGCCAGGGCTTTATAAAGCCGCGCACAAGCGACCAGGGAGCTTGTGACCAGAGGCTGCTAACAGGGAGTTTTGCAAGGGAGTTGGGAAGGGGAGTGGGAAGGGAGGGGGGAGTCCCTTGTCGGTCCTACCTGCTCCCCTGTAGTCCCCTTAAAACCTATAATCCAAACCATATTCCAGAACCCCTTTCTTTAAACCACCCTTCCATTAACTAAGAGACAACGCAGGCAGAAGTCCAGCAGCAGAGTGGGGGCTATCCAGTTTATTGCGCTCAGTGTAGCATGTATGATCACCTGCCTTGTGGGCGGGTGACATATTCGTGCAGGTGGTGCAAGAAGCTCCTGGCCCTCAGAGACCACTTACGGACTTTGGAGGCCAGGGTGGCGGAACTGGAGGAGCTAAGAGAGGCAGAGAGGTATGCTGATGAGGCTTTCTGGGACACTGTAGAATTGTCCCACCTCCGCTCAGACAGCCTCTGTGCCGCTAAGGAGGAAGAAAGGCCCAGGGAAGCAGAGCAGTCAATGGGAGCAGAGGGAAACCTTCCCATAGTTGGCACCCTCCTTCCAGATGGTGCTCCTCTTCAATGGATGGGTCTCTAAGACTAGTGTAATTTTCTCAGGGGGGAATCAGTTGCTAGGAAAAGGCAGTGTTAGAATGGGGAGATTGATATAGAAGTAAGATAGCTGGTTTGTGATGACGGACGCGGAGAAGTATGGTGACTTGTCCTGTGGTGGAAAGGTTGGGGATTCTCGAGGCATCTTAGACAGACTTTTGTAGTCGCTGGGAGGAGCGGTGGTTTGGTACATGTAAGGTCCAATTGACATAGGGGAAGGGTAGGAGAGATGTCTGGATCCAAATTGAGGCTGCTATGGAAGAGACTGAAATCAGGACCTCTGGGAGTCGGTATTCTCAGAAAAAATTGCTCCGTGTCGCGTCGGAGGTAGCAGGCAGGAAGCTTCAGAGTTCCAATGCGTGGATGAGCGATGGTGTAAGAGGAAGGGTTGTACGTTCATTTAGAACTGGGAAACTTTGGGGATAGGATTAATGTGGATAATTGTAAAGTATGCACATGAAAAAATAACCCACATATACAAATATGAATGGGGCTAATTTAGCTACAAGAGTGGAAGAATCTTGGTGTATCATGGATATCGTCTGAAGATGTCACAAGTGCGCATAAGCCAGTCAAAAAAGCAAACAGGATTGTTAGAGATATTAAAAAGGGTAGAGATGAGAAGATGATACTTTATGACCTTATATATAAATCCATGTATAATCACTGACGTACTGTGTGAATGTGGTCTCCTACTCAAAAAAGATATTGCTGCACTAGAAAGTTCAGAAAGGGCAATTAAAATGGATTAGGTTTGGAGAGGGTCCATATGAGCAAAGAATTTATAAAGAGGATAGCTCTGAACTTGGAGAGGAGCCTAAGGGGGATATGATAAGGGTATATATCATAGTATGTGGAGAAAGTGATAGAAAAGTTTTTACTTATTCCGCATAATCAAGAATAGGGTTAACCAAAATTTGGAAATTATTAAGGGTTTGGCAGGGTTTAATACAAATAAAAGGGAAGTTCTTTCCTCCTAAACACTCAGTACTTTGGATATCCTTACCTAGGAGGTTGTTGAAGCGAGGATATAACAATGTTAAAGGGAACTGGATAATTCATGGGTAAGTCATAAATGGCTATTAGCAGAAGGGCAAAGATGGTGTCCCTAATGGATGGCAGGAGAGAGATCACTTGATCATTGCCTGTTAGCTTCACTCCCTCTGGGGCACCTGGCATTGGCCACTGTCGGTAGACAGATACTGGGCTAGATGGACCTTTGGTCTGACCCGGTACAGCAGTTCTTATGTTCCTACAACCCATTTTCACTGAGGTCTGATGGCTTGTACTATGAAACTTATGGTTGACAGGTAACAGTACCAAAGGTTAAATGAAGAATTTTGGTGCCTTATTTGTCATTTTCCTGTTTTCAAGAACCAGAATATATAAAAATGATCAAGGTGTTTGATGGACTGATTTTATGGAGTAAAATTAAGAGATGCAGAGAATACAAGAGATTTCCTGAATTACCAAGAGAGTTCTATTGAACAACACCAACTTATCATAAAAAACAAGACTAAGCATTCCCTCTACAGGATAAGTAAAATTCAGTGTCTCTAAGATTCCAGAACTTGGCGAGAAACAGTGACAGGAGGGGAAGGGAAATGATAGCAATCAACAGTTATTTGAAATATGTCAACACAAAGGATGGAGAAGGATTATTTAGGGTGGTGATTCAAAGGGAGGGAAGGTATAACTAGAGAGGATAAACAGAGACTAATTAGAGAGAAAGAACTGTCCGGGGGTTAAGGCAAGTTATTGTTGGTTGCAGTGCAGAGCTGCAGCACAAACATCTTCTGATTTATTTTTTGTTCATAATTATTCCCTCCAGAAAATGGAGATAATGCTTCCATTTGACACCTTAAGAACCACAGACGGAAGATAGCGAAAGCAAGAAAATGGACTTAGAAGGCATTACATTTTATTAGCTAGCTGAAAGTGCTGCCACTTGCCAAGAATAAGATCAAAACACAAAGCAGTTATCTGGATGGCCTCATGGATTTGAGCGTGCAGAAATACTTATTAAAATGGGAGCAGGACTAGGTCCATAAATTTAATTTTGAAATCTAATAAAGTGAGGTTAGACTTCTACAGGGATAAGTGGGAGCAGTCTGCTTCTTCGCAGAATTACCTGTTCTTTTAAACCTCAGTCTGCAAAATGCATTTTCCCAAACAAATAGACAAATGTAGGGAAAAGTCAAATTAGGGCTCAGAAGGTAACATTTCATCACATTTTAGCTTGATGGAGTCCATATACAAGCGAAAGGATAATAGTTTGAGGTATATTTATTTGCCTGGGATTTTGAAACACAGGAGCACATTGTAGTATTTAATTTGCTGACCATATAGTTTTTTTTGCAGACATATTTATTCTTTATTTTAAATAGCTTCAAAACCATATAATGTTATGAGTAAGTAGATTTGTATAAATAGTTCCATCTCAGTTTGAAAGAGAATTGCGTGTATTAGCTAAAAGATAATTTAACTATATCACATAATGGAAAAAAAATTTTTCTTGGGTATGCAGGGAGGGATAGCTCAGTGGTTTTAGCATTGGCCTGCTAAATCCAGGGTTGTGAGTTCAATCCTCAAGGGGGCCATTTAGGAAACTGGGATAAGAAAAAAATCTGTCTGGGGATTGGTCCTGCTTTGAGCAGGGGGTTGGACTGGATGATCTCCTGAGGTCCCTTCCAACCTTGATATTCTATGAAATCACCATTTATAATGAGGTTTACAGATCCTCCACACTGAAGTAATAGTTTGTAACATGATTTAAATAAGTAGAAATGTGTATCTCACTTTTCATCTCTTCCGCATAATTCTGGGTCTCCTTTAGAAACTGTTTGGTTGTTTTTAGTTCTTCTTCCAGCTGATGGATTTCTTGCGATTTTTGATCAGATTGGCAGCGAAGAAGGTTTTTTTCCTTCTTCATTTCCTACAACAAAACACTAGTTACAAAACAATTGATTAAGTCAATAAACTGAGAGTAGTATGATGTGGTATACTACCCATCTGAGTCCCATGAAGACTCTGGAAAGTTGAGCCTTGGTTTCTAAACACATACATGAGTTAGGAACACAAACTGCACTCTTGGCAGTCCTCAGAGGGCAGACAATCCTTTGGGGACATCTCCCAGCTGGCAAAGATCACAGCAGTACTTAGGTGGCTCAGGATATGGAACCAGGGAGCTGCAACCAGTTCTCTGTTACCTGCCCACAGCAAATCTTGACACAGGATAGAATCCAGCCCACAAAAACTGAGAGTCAGTGAAGTTAAGTGACTTGCCCAAAGCCACAGAGAAGAGTCAATTTCACTGCCAGTATCAGAATTCAGGAGAAGTTTCCCGTTCCAGCTCCTGTTCTCAGACCACCCATCTCTCAGTGTGGATGAGTCAAATATATGAAGTTGCTCTTGGTAGCAAAATAGCATTAGATGTAAAGTATGATTAGTTAGTAATACCTGGGGCTTTGGGATAGTATATTTTCTAAGTATCTTTTTTCCAAATAAATTAAGAAAAGTTAAAATGCCCATACACCTATGTCCTAACTGAGAACTTAAATAAAATTATTTCTAAAAAACTAACTCCTTCCACTCAAATTCCTACATTGCTGGGTAACAGATGGCATGGCACTGGTAGGATTCTATTGGAAGCAAGCCATCATTTATTCATCTACTTACTATGAGCTGATGGGCACCAGTGCACAGAAGCCAAATTCAAGAAGAGGGAGGGTCTGAATGGAAATCAAATTAAAACCTTGCTGACACAGCAAGTCTGTATTTTCATCTATTTAAACAAGTCACCCAAAGAACATAAATAAAACCGTTGATGCTTCTAGTTATTTTCTTTTTGGCTCACAACTTCCTAGTCCAAAATATCCAGCTGTTGTACCGAAACAAACACACACACAAACACACACACATACTCTGCTATCAATCATTCTAAAACACATAGGTGTCAGGAGACAAAATTTTCAGGCAATGCTGATGTATGACAAATGTTTCAAAGCTGTATGAATTCTCAGCTTCTTGTGTTCAAAATACCAATGAAATTCAAGGGCTTTAAATGGCTGAAATGCCCATCCCTCTTGCTGTGACTCAGCACAAGTCGATCTGATTAAGACGCGTTCAGCAAAAACCTGGAACCAACAACCTAACATAGCTGCAAAAAAACAATCCCATGCTCTGATGCTGGACTTTCACAAAACCATTTACAAGAAATGCATTCTCCCACCTTAATCGGGTAAGGCTACATCCCATCATTTGCAATTACAATTTGGCCTCAATCATATAAGCCATCATTAATTCCTGACTGAATAAACGAAATCCAATGTATTTATACTCGAATGCATCTACCCTGAAAAATCTGCAAGAGTTACAGAACACAGCAGAACACCTCAGTAATACGGGTTCACTTGAGTACATCAGTCCTGTGTTTCACTCACTCCACTGATTCCCCAATAGAACACTCAATCAAATCTCAGTCTATATTTTCGCAGCTATAAATCACATGGGCCCAAAATACCATCTTACTCTCTCAGACTTCAGTAGCTGTGTTCCTCAGGAACAACTGTCTACACATCAGAAGTAAACTAGCAGATGCAGGAGACAGGGCTTTTTCAGGAGCTGGCCCAATACTAAGAAATTCACTCCTGGAAAACGACAACTAACAGCACCATTTTTCATATTTACACCCCCACTCCCCTCTGCCCCCCCCACTTCGTTGCTCCGACGGGCTGGCAGGTTTCCTGGAATTACTGCCCCCTCCCTTTGCTGCTCCAGCCGGGC
>NC_133771.1:168602334-168866273 GCF_003597395.2 Chelonoidis abingdonii
ATGCCGGGGTTTGCCAGATTGTATCTGCCCGAGCCTGTATGGAGCGGATAAAGGGGAGCGCCGCCCTCGTTGGGGCCTCTGTCGAAAGAATGCTGACTACTGGGTCATCCACTTCAGGAACCTCCTCCATGGGTAAGTTTATGTTGAGAGCCACGTGGTGGAGGAGGTCCTGGTGAGACCTAAGGTCGATTGGGGGCGGTCCAGATGTTGCCGTCCCCGCCACTGCCTCATCCGGGGAAGAGGAGGAAGAGATCCCAGGGACCAAAGGGTCTTGGAGAGACTCCTGGTCGTGCGGGACGTCCTGGGGCTGCTCTTGCTGTTCCAAGCCCCGGGCAGGGAATCGCTCGGTCCCCGCTGGAGGGGGTCTGCTCACCGTGGACTCCGGTGCCTGATGTTCGGAGGGGACAGAGTGCGGCTGCGGATGGTGGCCACCTTGGCTCTGATGATAAGCCCACGGGGTCCAAAAGGGGCACTGATGAGGACCTTGCTGGTTGTCCGACTCTCCGTATGATGCCGTCTCGGCATGCAAGGAGATCGACGGCTGACGAGATGGCCATGGAGGGGCGGAGACCGTGTGATGCAGGTCTCTGCAGCCACTGGAACCCTCTCTATGCGGTGCCGGGGAGCGGCATCGGGAGTCCTAACGGTGCCAAGAGCGCGACCGGGACCTACGACCAGCGCGGTGCTGGGAGGTCGACTGGTGCCGAGAGTCGCTGTGCCGAGATCGGCTGCGGGAAGTACGGTGCCGCGAGTGGTGCCGAGATCTGGAGCGGTGCCGGTAATGCCTGGATGGTGACCGGGACCTCGAGCGGTACCGCAAGTACGACCGGTACCTTGATGGGGAACGGTACCGGGACTGTGAGCGGCCGCGGGACCGGGATCGATGGCGAGACCGTAAGCGTCTGTGGGACCTGGATGGGGTCCTGGATCGGGACCTGGAACAATGAAGTTCCATGGTGCCGGGCGAACAAGGTTGTAGAAGGGCCAGCTTGCCTATAGACTGGGGGACCCGCACCAGCGGTGCCGGGGGTCGAGGCAGCTCAGGCTCCGTTAGGGCGATCAGGTCTCGTGCTGTGGAGAACACCTCCGGAGTGGAGGGCACGATGAGCTCGACCGCGGCACGCGCCGGGGAGCTGGTAGGCACCGGACTTGACGGCTCTTCCGAGGCCGGAATCAACGGTGCGGCGGACATCGGTGCCGCGGCAGATGGTAGTGCCGGGCGGTCCGGTTTGGGTAAGCACTCTGACTGCGGTGTGGATATAGCAGCCACAGGAGGCTTGCGCTTCTTGCCCCGAGGCGAGAGCGAGCGGTGCTGGGCAGAAGCTGGTGCCGGAGATTGGTGACTTGGTGTCTTCGCGGAAGGCGTGTGTTGCGGTGCCGAGGAGGTGCTTGGTCCCGGTGCCGCAGACGGTGCCGAGGATGGAGGAGTTAGCGCTGCCTCCATCAGTAACTGTTTCAGGCGAACGTCCCGCTCCTTTTTAGTTCGGGGCTTGAACGCCTTACAGATCCGGCACTTGTCCGTAAGATGAGATTCGCCCAAGCACTTAAGGCAGGAGTCGTGCGGGTCGCCTGTGGGCATCGGCCTACGACAGGCTGCGCACGGTTTGAAGCCCGGTGATCCGGGCATGTGCCCGGTACCGGGGTAGGGGAAGGGGCTAACCCCCGATCCCTTCTAACTATCTACAAAAAATTACTAATAGAACAATAACTAACTACTAACTACTGTTAAAAGTTCAACTATATACAAAATTCAAGAGAAAACGAGTGAATTGCTAGGGAGGTGGAGAAACAGTTATACTGCGTTCCACAGTTCCAACGACCGACACGGGCGGTAAGAAGGAACTGTGGAGCGGCGGGCCGGCAGGAGTATATATCCGGCGCCATAGCGGCGCCACTCCAGGGGGCGCCCTGCCGGCCCACCGAGTGTTGCTAGGGTAAAAGTCTCCGACGAACATGCACGCGGCGCGCGCACACCTACTGGAATGGATATGAGCAATCACTCGAAGAAGAATATTTTATTTTTAGGACTAAACAAAGTCTCTTGAATCATATTACATAATTAGATTAGACAAAATTCCATATGAACTGTAACCCTATCTGTAGTATGCTGGTGCAAAATAATTTTTTTAACCCTCACCGTACAACCAATTTTGCGCATGGGGTCAGTCCACATGGAATCAATTGCAAAAACTGCAAGGTCGGGGCTTTATTCTGTATCACAGCTATAGGTCTTTTAAGATGGTCCCAAAAGATACAGCCGGAATAAGACAGTATCACAACTTCTGGTGGAAATACAGAGCTTGCAGAGTTCCCCTCGGAGTCAGTAAGGCATAAATGGCACCAGTTCCTACTGATTTCCAGTTTAAATGATTAATTATTCCACTTGGCCCTCTGATTTATTTACCTCAAAGTTTCTCCTCAAGTCATTTTCCTTTGACTGATTTGCTAGTAAAGCCTGTTCTGCTCTGCACAGCTTCTGTTTAAGCTCCCTGGAGTCGTTTTCCAAATGTTGTTTCACAGCTACTGCCTATGAAGAAAACACATCATATTTTATTTGTAGTCACATTTAATCTATTTTAAAAAATAAAAAATTCCTGATGTCCCTTTAAAAGATGAGCTCCAAAGATACCTTAGAAAACAAAGCAAGAAGAATAAGCTATGTTCTGCTTCCTCCTACAGAAAGAGAAGTTTGGAGTAACTGTTGACTTCTGTGTTATATAACTAAGAGTAGAATTTGGCCCTAAACCTTGAAACTCAGCATGATGGCTTTAAAAAAGTGCAATTAAAAATAGCTCAGATATCTGAAAAATCCATCTTCCTTTCACTGTGCAGTCCTGGATTCTAGATTCTGTATCATACCAAAAAACAGTACAGGTTAAGGTAACACAAATCTTTAACTCAAGACTGGGCAAGGTTATGAAAAATATTTTCAGGCACATAATTTAAGCAATAGTTATAGTACAGTCTGTTAATCATTGGGAATCCCAACCAGTGTTTTTTTTTAAGCTCAACCATAAGGGCAGCAGATTTAACACTTGCTCTCAATTTTTTTAAAGTAACATACTTTGTCAAAGCAAACACCTATTAAGTTTAGAACAATGTTTCCTAAACCTGGGATGCCACTTGTGTAGGGAAAGCCCTGGAGGGCCAAGCTGGTTTGTTTACCTGCCGCGTCCACAAGTCCAGCTGATCGCGGATCCCACAGGCCGTGGTTCGCTGCTCCAGGCCAATGGCCAGTGGGAGCTGCGATCGGCCGGACCTGTGGACACGACAGGTAAACAAGCTGGCCCGGCCCGCCGGGGCTTTCCCTACACAAGCGGCGTCCCAAGTTTGGGAAAACTGGTTTAGAAGATGCTTCCTCATTCCCACTCAGTCCTCAACTGCTCATTTGAGACGTAACATTTAGGTGTTGGACTGATGATCAGCTATCGCCAAATATGCAATTGAACAGCCAACAAGGGAAAGGATCAATACCAAACTAGACTTAATTCTGTACAATCCAAATACCAAAAGACTGACAAATTACTCTATCTTTTTCACTTACTATATATTCAAGGAATAGTTCACATGTTCTTAAAAACCATTATTTGTACACCTTATGGACCAACAAAGACTTTCAGCTTGCACCTCTATCTCCATAACTACATTCTTTGGGGGTAAGCGAAATTAGTGTAGTGCTATCCTCTATCTTAAGTTTATCACCTGACTTTATAACACTATCTAAGCCAGAAAGTTAACAAGATCATAACTGTAACACTACCAAATTCTAACGGGTTTTCAACCTTTTAAATCTGTTTTATATCTGTAATAATAGCTCTATAGTGCTCCAAATTAAAAAGGAAGTAAATTACCAACAAGAGAAAAAAAATGAGAATGAAATTGTGACAGTGTACCCCCATAAGGCTTTATGGGGTGGGGGTGCTCATAAATGTACGTATGATATAACTGGAATAGGGTTTTGCTACATGTAAAGGTTATGATTTACTGGTTATGTTTATCCTAGTTGTATGCAGGCACCATTTGTGTGTTCAGAGTTATGAACATTGGCTGTATAATTGCTTGATTTCTAAGTAGCCTTTTTGGTCACTTCTAGGGAAAGGAATGTGGAAATTAAGTGCTCAATCCAGAAGCTCTTAACAGACAAAAGAGCTTGGAAGACTCGAAACCACATAAGAAGTCTACCTGAGGACATTCAAGGTAGCATGTGGGTAATGACTGCTGCCTGCAGGTCCTGAGTCATGCATGGGCATGTGACTTGCCCATGTGATTCCAAATCTCCATTTTGTGACTGAATTCTGCACAGAGTGAGGAGGTAGTCTTCACCCAGAAGAGAAAGTCTATTTGAACCTCTGGGAGACCTCTCCATTTTGTCTTCAGCTGGCTAAAGAAGGAGCCTCTCCACCAACCCAGGATACTTAAAGGAAACTGAAACAAAGAACAGTAACTACAGGGGGTGTGAGTGATTGCTGGACCCAGGCTAAAAGGAGATTAGTCTGTAAAAGGGAGCATTCTGGAACTGGTGAGGATCTTATCTGTATTCAGTTTGATTAGACATAGATTTGCGCATTTTATTTTATTTTGCTTGGTGACTTACTTTGTTCTGTCTGTTACTACTTGGAACCACTTAAATCCTACTTTCTGTATTTAATAAAATCACTTTTTACTTATTAGTTAATTCAGAGTATGCATTAATACCTGGGGGAGCAAACAGCTGTGCATATCTCTCTATCAGTGTTATAGAGGGCGAACAATTTATGAGTTTACCCTGCATAAGCTTTATACAGGCTAAAACGGATTTATTTGGGTTTAGACCCCATTGGGAGTTGGGCATCTGAGTGCTAAAGACAAGCACAGTTCTGTGAGCTGTTTTCAGGTAAACCTGCAGCTTTGGGGCAGGTAATTCAGACTCTGAGTCTTTGTTGAAGTAGACAAGAGTGTCCGGCTCAGCAAGACAGGATGCTGAAGTCCTAAGTTGGCATGGAAAACAGGGATAGAAGTAGTCTTGGCACTTCGGTTGGCAGCTCCCAAGGGGGTTTCTGTGATCCAACCTGTCACGGAAATAATCTAGTTCCATTCTAGAAAAGAGTAAGCTTTTCTGGATAAAAACCTATAAACATGCAAGTTTCAGTATGAATCCAGTGTTTCAAGAGTAAACCTGGAAAGAAGAGTATGTGTAGAGAAAATACTAACCTGTAGAAAAGGTTTGATTAATGTGCTCACACAGCTAGGATGACACATAGCTATGGCGGATAGCTATCGTGGACAAATTTACAACCTCTGTATTAAGTCAATGTAGACCATGTGTATCATAAATAAAAAAGCAGTTTTCTATTAAAGAGTGTGTGTCGAGAAGAAGCAGTGCTCAAATCAGAACAAGGCTAAAGGGAACTGTTGCAGGGCATTACCCCCAAACTGCCTTTGGGCCCATCTGTTACCTCAGTCTACCTTCAATCTTGCATCAAACCAGCTATCACATGTGGCGATTTTACAGTAGTGCTCTCTTCCAGGTTGGTTTATTATCATAACACTCCAACATACCTTTACCAGTCTCAATTATTCCTTTCAGTTTATAATACCTCGTAAGTTTTTCCAGGTCTTGATCAAATCATGCCCATCCGTGTAGTCCAACCCCTTTCCCAGCTGGGACTCCTGCATCCTGCAGGTCCATCAATGGAAGCTTATCCCTGCACAGTTTCCAGTTCCTTGTAAATCTCTTCCCACAAAAGGCTTCTGCCTTGGAGTTCTGGAAAATTGTCACCTGTCCTCTTCAAAGGGTCTCTGCCTGGGCACTAATGAGACAGAGTCTCTCTCTGAACTTTTAGGGCGGAGGGGTGTGTCTCTCTCTTGAATGACCACAGGCTGCCTTTTTACCTGCCAACAGGCCTGGGTTAGATGCATGCTTCTGTCACATGACCCTTGTATTCATTCTCATCATAAAGGGAGATGGGCTAAACCTGACAAAAGGTGCAGCTGTGCCCCAGTCTTTTAAAGGACCAGCTCAACCTATGATAGGAACGTACCGCAGCTTGCTCTGACCTGTGATGTATTTAGTTGCCCTTAAATATTAGTCGTGTATAGATCTTCAAACACAAAAAAGAGGACAGTTAAATTTTACATAAAATAAAAACTCAGCATCACTACTTCCATTTGAATAGTTCAGATATTAAAAATCCTACTTTGTCAAGTTCTGCCCGTACAGCATTGTAGTCATTCTTGGCTTGTTGCAAGTCCTGGTTTAATTTGGCTTTTATCTGGTTGCACTGCTGATCCGCTGTCTGTAAGGAATGTTGCTGACGAAACAGTTCCTAGAAATTTAGAAGATGGGTGGGGGGTAGGGGAGAGAAGCATGCTCCTGTTACATGTTTCTAGTCAAGTTACTATAACTATTAGCATTGGAAAACGTGGGGGAGGGACTGTAAATAGTCCCTGTAAATAGTTATTAATTACACTAAAGCCCTCTCTAACAGAAGGAAAAAGAGTTTAAAAACCCTTCTTAAGTATAGCATAAATTCTGTTATAGCCACTAATGGTCCTGACTCAGTTTGGCCGATCAGAGTAGACTACTTAATCTGTTACATCAATACAATAGGATAAAAAAAAAAAAAAACACTAGCAAATAATGGAATGAAGCTTATATTGATTCAAAAGTAGATCTCCATATAGTAACACTGAGCATTACAACTAAGCAACCACACTAATCCTAAATAACTATGGTCCTTTGGGGAAAAAAATTCCCTTCTTTATGATTACATGTTTAACTTATTGCTTTAGCAATGTTTTTCATGAGGAAAATGCCTTAGTTATTTTGAATTTGATTTAATACAAGACTGGGCAACAACAAGTTTGGTAGAGGAGCATTCACTCCTCCCTCCTTGGGTCTGGGGGAGCAGAACTTCACTAATGCACATCTCCTAAGATCCTTAGGAATCCAGCCCATCTCCTGCAATCATTAGGAGATGCAAAGTAGATATCCATCCAGGTATAATTATTTTTGGAGGCTTCTTCCCAACCCCACAGTCCTTACAGTTGGGGCTCTCCATGAATTTGAGAGTGGATTTATGGGCTATGAGGGGCATGGAATTTTTAGTAGGAGGTGTTGGGGTTGGTAAGGAAAAGAGAGGGCTAAGTGGGGGAGCAGAAATCAGAGGAAGATAGGAGAGGGAAAGCACTAGTGGCTTCTCCTGGCAATAAACCTCTCTGCCAAACTTCTCTTGGCAGCTGCTGCAGGACTCCCCTCTAACAAATCATAGCAGGTTTGTCAGCTGGAGAAGGTAGTGAAGTGCTAGTGCTTCCCCTCTGCTTTCTCCTAAGCACGCTGCTATCCTCCAGCAAGACACCTGCTCCATCCCATGTCCTCAAGTACCCCCACAGCCTGTTCCCACTCTCATTGCCAGCCAGAGACCCATCCTATGAAGTCCCCAACCCTCTTGGATCCCAGTGATCCATTTCCCCAAATCTTTGTGTCTCCCCACCTTATTATACCCAGCCTCTCTGCCCTCGTACCCTTTCCAAAGACCCACTCCTACCCTGGGTTGGCCTGCCAAGAGCAGAAAAATGCAGGTGGGGAGGGTCAAACTCAAGAAGAAGTGAGCAAATTACTAGCACAATGTTCAAACATTTTTCTGATTTTTTTTTTAATCATCTAACTGTAAATTAGAGGTGAACAAATTGGTAGCCTGCCTGCCCAGCCTGCCTTGAAGAAATACGGATTCACTTCCTCTTACCAAGTTATAACCACCAGACTACTATTATCAACAGCTAGGGAACATGGCTTTAGCCAATTTAATTCATGGTAGACCAATAAATTGTTTCAATAACAAAAGCAGATGCATCCAGCTACCAAGCTAAAATAAAAGAAAAAATCCAAATAAAAGTAGCAAGGGAGAGACTGACAAAAGAGAAAAAATGAAAGGGGGAAGGTCGGAGTGGAGACATTTAAAATATTTTCTCTCTAACTTTCTCTCAATGTGCATATGAGCTACTACAATTTGCTCCTTAGTAGCAAAAGTAGAATATCATGTTACAAAAACAGTTATTTATCTTACACTAACTCGTTTCTTTTGAGATGTTTTGTCTACATAGATCCAGCTCTAGGTGTGCATGTGACCCCTGTGCATGAGATTGGGTTCTTTGGTTGACAGTGTGCAGGTGTAGCATCAGTAGGTATCTTAATATGCACACACACACACACACCCCCCACCACACACACCTGTGTGCAGAGCAGGGTCAGCCACTTCTCAGTTTCTTTGCCAATACACAATCCCAAAACTAATGGATTTCACAACAGTGGAGAAAGAGGACTGGTCGTGGGTTTCATGTAGGCAGAACAGCCTGAAGAAACAAAATTACTGTAAGGTAAGTAATTGGGCTTTTGTTTCCCAGTATCCGTTAACATGGATCTCATTTTAGGTGACTAGCAGTTATCTCCCTATAGAGGAGGATGTCAAGAGTCCAATTTACATAAAAAGACTGCAGAGCTGCCCTGACAAACTGGGCATCAGATCCAGTAGTTGCAACTACCGAGTAGTGCTGAATAAAAATATGCAAAGAGCTCCAAGTGGCTCCCTAGCAAATTTCTGACAGACAAACATTCCTCAAGCCTGCCCGTGTCACTTGGGGCCTAGTATAGTTTGCTTTAATATGAGAAGGTGGAGCTAATTTATTTAGTTCATAGAAGATCTTTACGCAGTGAAATATCCCTTTCAAGAGTCTCTGGGTTGAAATAACGAGCCCTGTACACGTGTCCCAAATATTATAAAAAAAATTCTAGGCCAGTTATGGAAAGGCTTTGTCCTATGGAGGTGGTAGAAAAGTTCCCCAAAGACACCACTCATATGAAGTTTTGCCTCTCCAGGAGTCAAATGAAGTTTTGGGGAAAAACACTCAAGGTGTATACCGGGGTAGGCAACCTATGGCATAGGTGCCGAAGGCGGCACGCAAGCTGATTTTCAGCGGCACTCACACTGCGCGGTCCTGGCCACCAGTCTGGGGGTCCCTGCATTTTAATTTAATTTTAAATGAAGCTTCTTAAACATTTTATAAACTTTATTTACTTTATATACAAAAATAGTTTAATTATATATTATAGAAAGAGACCTTCTAAAAATGTTAAAATGTATTACCGGCACGTGAAACCTTAAATCAGAGTAAATAAATGAAGCCTCGGCACACCACTTCTGAAAGATTGCCAACCCCTGGTGTATACATTGATGCAAACAAAAGCCTGAGGCCACTCTGAATAAGAACACAGGACGAGATCAAAGAAGAGTCATCTTGTCTTTGTGAAATATAGTAAAAGAGGTCCTGCCATCAACACCTAAATCTAGCTTATCCTTTGCGCAGAGATAACAGCCACTGAAAATCCTGTCTTGATAGAGAGGTGATAAAGGCTCTAACAGGGACAGGTGGGAGATCATTAAGTCCATGAATACAACACTTTAGTACCAGGAAGGTCCCTAACTTGGGGAAGTTTAGTTGTTATGGCCAAGACGTTGAACAGATTGTCAGTTGGCTCCTTGAGCACCACAATCTCCAGCCCCAAGTTGGAGGCGACTCTTATAAGCAGCTCCTGGTGGACACGGAAATTATTGGGTGGCAAAAGGTTGGGAGGTCCAGCCACTACCTTGTCGGAGAAGGAGGCAGCCATGGGTGGTGCAGCTGGTTCATCCTCAACCACCAGTGCTGACTGCACAGGGGCCACCAGCGTCTTGGTGCTAAGGTCTGGTTCTGATTCCGGTGGTGCCGCATCCAAGACCGGGCTCTCAGAAACTACCACAGGTCCCTGGAGAGAATGTGAGCATGGCATGGGAGGGTACTCCCAAAGGGTCCAATACAGACACTGGGGTGGCCATTGGGTAGATGGCCAAGGACACGATGGCGGGCTTGCTGAGGGCTCCGGCCCGTAAAACCAGTGCTGATGATGCCTCTGGTGTGGGGAGAGTTCACTTGCAGACCACATGGAAGATTTCTCCCTAGGAGACTAGGGTGGAGCTGAGGTGGCCTCGTGCTGGTAGCCATGGCTTGTTGGGGATCACCATTGCATCAGGGAGTGGCACCATGGGGAAGATGACTGGTGTCTCAGAGATGGAGATATGCTTCGCGATACTGAGGACTAGTGCCAGGAAGGTAGAGACCAGAGAAGTGGCAAGCAATGATGTCGTGATGGGGAGCGTTGCCCTGGGGAGCCATGGGTGCCATGTCAGAGGCCCACAAGGTGGCCTCATCACAGGTTTCTTTTTAGAGAGAACTAACTGTCTTCGAGGGGTCTGCCAAAGATAGGCCTAGGCCCGAGGCATGGGTGGCACAGGGAGAGACATCAAGTCTCTTGCTGCTCGGAATGCCTCCAACGTTGAAGGTGCCAGGAAATGTTTTGGGCTCCGACAGCTCCCAAGAGTAGGTGGTGGTTCCCAATTTGGGCTCAGTGCCCCAAGTGATGTGGCCGCTGCCAGTTGTGGCTCTGGGGAAATCGAGCAGCCCTGTGCACATCTCATCTTGTGTGTGGGCTCCCGGGTAGCTGTGTGTGGTGCCAGAGAACGTCATCGTTCCTACTGTGACTTCTTATGCCTCTTCTTAGGCATGGGAGAAGGGGAGCGGCACCGGGACCATCCCAGTGTCGGAGAGGCACTCCGCACCAATGCTGGGGTACTCGATGCAGAGTTGGAGTGGCATGATTCTGACGTGGGGCACAGGGCAGCTTCCATCAACAGGGAATTTAATCGGATATCCCTGTCTTTAACAGTGCGAGGTCTGAAGTTTTTGCAGCTCCTGCACTTCTCTTTAGTATGTGCCTCTCTGAGATACTTAAGGCAGCTTCTGTGCATGTCGCTAATAGGCATAGGTTTGCTTGACCCAGCAACGGCTTAAACCCCAGGGACTGGCGCATACGCTGTCCTTGGGGCTATGTTCCTAATGGGACTCTGCTCCAAATGCTAACTACTACTAACTATAATACTAACACTACAGTAACTATGTACAAGAAAAACTCAGAGAGTCAAGTTTAGAGAAACCACTATCGGACTTGTGCAAAGAAGGAGCATTCCCAACAACTGTCTCTGGTGGAAAGAAGGAACTGAGATGGCGTGGGGCCATCAGTGCCCAATGTACCGGCGCATAAGCACAGGGCTCCAAAGATTGCCAGAGTCGACTCTAGGGATACCACTAAGGGGGAAATTTCTGACAGCCATGCATGTGGGCATGCACACAAACATGGAACTGACATGAGCAATCACTCAAAGAAGAAGAATCCAATTTTGTGCGCCTGAGGCACATATGCACCTAGAGTGGGATCTACACGGACAAATACTCAATGAACAACTTGTTCACTCTGGTAATAGCAGTCTGGAGGCAACTTTAAACTTGTGAAAAAATGGGTCTTGCCTTACCTTTTGGTATTCTTTTTCCTTTTCTTTTACTTTCTTTTCTAATGAGCAACGAGCACTTTCAGCATTTTGTCTTTGACAATTCAGTTCTTCTGACAGTTTTTTCATCTTTTGCTCCACCATTTCATACTACAATAATTTAATCATAAATCACAGTGATGTAAACGGGAATATTTATTATCTGTACTACAATAGCAATCCCGCCCCCACAATCAGGATTGAAATCTCACTTTAGTAGCCACTGTAATAAAAGAAAAACAAGAAACACATACATATGATGAAGTCATGGTCTCTGTCCCAAAACTGCTTACAGTCTTCCATGATGCAGTGGACACCCACACAGTATCCAATACCAAACTGATAACAGATTACACTTGGCTATAGTACAAGTGTGTGCTAAGTTTCAATAAGTGAGCAGCAAAAACTAAAAAACTAAAAGTGTTTAGGCACAGGAGATAAATTCAATGCAACTTTCAATTTACAGTGAATCAGCACATTGATTCAACAGAAAAAAAACCTGAACTATTTTAGTCCAGCAACTATTTTGAACAGAACAATTTTCATTGTTTAAAGTAGGCTAGACTGAAATTTTAAACTGAAAATCAATATGCTAGGAGAATTTCCTCTAGAGAGGATTTCTAGAGGAAATTCTCCTATTAGAAGTGCTTCAGTTTTGTCTGTCATTTTATTAAACTAATATATTGCTTGTAATTTTGGTGGTTTATAAAGAACCAGAGTACGCTGAAAACCTATTTAATAAATTCCCAATGTAATTTCTGTTGTGAAAACTGTCTGCTGATATAAGTCTGAAAGTTTCCCAAAGTACATTTTCTCAGTACACAATGCTACGTCTGTAATGCTGCTGCTCCTTTGCCTCTTACAGTTTCATTGTGTTCACAGCATGTTAGGGAGATTTACAACCAATTTACCAGAAAGCTGTCGTAGCAGAGTAAATGTTTTTCTCTCTACAGAACACATTTTTCTTTTCTGAAATCTTTTCTTTAAGGCAGGTAACTATTCCTAAAGGTAACAAAAAAGTGAACAGCTGATAAGATTTAAATCATCTTCATGGCTGGATGCTTTTAAAACAGAAAACAAACAACCTATCCAAACCCCCCCTGCTTCTCAGCCCCGGAACCCCTGCCCCATTCAACCACCCCTTCTCCCTGACTGCCCCCGGAACCCCTGGCCTGACTGCCTAACAGACTCCCCATCCAACCCCCTCTCTCCTTCCTGATTGCCTCCCCCGGGACCTATGCCCCCATTCAATCCTCTTGTTCCCTGCCCTCTGACCATCCCGACCCCTGTGGACATCCCTGCCCCCTCACCACCCCAAACTCCCTTGCTTTCTATCCAAATCCCCCCGCCCCACCCCCCCGTTCCCTGCCCCCTTACCACGCTGCCTGGAGCGCGGGTGCCTGGCAGTGCTACCAGCCATGCCGCCAAGAGCACTGGGTCAGGCCGGGCTCTGCAGCTGCGCTGCCAGGCAAGAGCTTGCAGCCCCGCTGCCCAGAGCATTGCGCCAGTGGCGCAGTGAGCTGAAGCTGTGGGGAAGGGAAACAGCAGGGAAGAAGCTGGGGACTAGCCTCTCTGACCAGGAGCTCAGGAGCTGGGCAGGAGGGTCCCCCGTGGGCCGGATGTGGTCCACAGGCCATAGTTTGCCCACCTCTGCCTTAAGAGAACAGGGATTATTACACACCTTTTCCAATCACAGAATCTTATCTGAAGGGTTCAGTGATAGCGTAATCTGTCATAAGCATGTGATTAGATTCCTTAGGTAGCTGTTTTACATATTTCACACAGAAATATATCACTGATGATGCCTGAGCTCTGGTAGAATAAATGCCGAACGAAGCAGGAAAATTCATATTAACCACTTATTAAACAGGCCCTCGCACAGTTGTATAAGCACCTAACTGGATGAAAATATAAAAGATTTCATCCTTTGCAAATTAACATGCCAAAGCACGTCTGACATTCAACATATGGAGCATAGCATCACCCTTAGAAGCAGGTGGTTCAAAGAAAAATATAGGAAGATGAATCCGCTGGTTTAGATTTAAGTCTGTGAGAACTGTCAGTAGGAACACAGAATATGTCCTAAAGACACTTTGTCCGGACAAAAGACAGCATAAGCTGGGTCTGCATAAAAGCTTAGATTTCTCCTCCCTTCTCTTTGAGGAAATCTTAGTTTGTGATCATCTCTGGACTATTCCATACCCTGTATATTTTTCACAGAAAGCTTCTTGTCCAACATGCCAGATTTTGAAACAGGATCTTTCTGATGAGGCCCAGGAAGTTAGGGACCCAGTACTAGCACTCTAAGGAGCAGAGAAGGCATTTACAGGACTGTTATAAGACCCAGGGCCTGAAGCTAGTCTCATTGCTTTACTCATTAAGTAAATCTGGAGCAGGGCTTCTCTAGATTTGCAGGTCCTGTAAATGAAGAACTTGCAAATATTACATTTTTCAGGGATATTCCCCCAAACAAAATAAATATTTTAAATGCCAAACATTAAAGGGTATAGTGCCCTTGTTTGATGGGCAGTATGTAAATCCAGGGGACTTAGAAGAAGGCATCCTAGTACCAGAAAGAAATAGCTATTCTGGTTAAAAAATGAAACCTATTCCTAAGAAAAATCATAATGCCAATGGGCTACAACTAACTATCCCTATCTATGCTATGCA
Organism: Chelonoidis abingdonii; assembly: GCF_003597395.2. Taxonomy (NCBI): domain Eukaryota; kingdom Metazoa; phylum Chordata; order Testudines; family Testudinidae; genus Chelonoidis; species Chelonoidis abingdonii. Next base: position 168,616,401 of record NC_133771.1, read on the forward strand.
TAAATTTGAAAAGAGCCAGCTGTTTTGTTAGCACTGTTCACTGCCCATGTTCATCTCGAAGCCAGGAGGCATGAGAGGAACTGAGCGGTGGCTGGCCTGCTCCACCCTTTTATGCCATCGGTGCAGGACATGAGGATGCTCCGGGTGCATGAGACTGAATATGGGTGAGTGGGGTGCATTGCACACCGTCAGCAAACTGTACATATGGACAATCATTCGAAGGGAAAAAAGTTACAGAGGGATAGCAGTGGTCTGTTCACTAAACCAATAATACACTGGCTTTTACAAATTATCCCAGAGCTAGTACAAAAAGCTCTTGATCAAAACACCAGTTCAATATAGACACCTAATGTGAAGGACTTGAAAACAGCACATTTTCCAGGAAGAAAGATTAGAGGCTAGAGTCACTGAAGAGGCAGAGTTGAGATTGTTTGAGAGCCTTAATTATACATTTCCAAATTTTAAAATGTTGGGTTGCGTGTTATGTTTAACTTAACTTTGAATTTCCTGTATTTTTAATACTTGTTATTTTTAATTACTACAAATTTATTGTAGTAATTAAATTTATTTTCATCCTTAACTCGGGTTTACAGAAATATTTAGCCTGGGATAGTTTAGAATCCAAGTAATTCTCCCCTGAATTTATGATAGTTTAGGTTGAAAATGTTAAACTATATGACAGTGTCCCTTTAAGGTCACAATTGGCCACCAGGTGTCATTCTTGCTCTATGCAACCTTATTGGCAGGGCCTCACAGTACATTTTGTTCAATTTCACGGTCATAGAATTTTAAATATCATACATTTCTTGATTTCAGCTATTTAAATCTGAAGTTTCATGGTGTTGTAATTGTAGGGGTCCTGATCCAAAAAGGAGTTGGGGGGGTAAAGAAGTGTCGCAAGGTTATTGTGGAGCAGGTTGTAGTGCTGCTACCCTTTCCACTGTGCTGCTGATGGTGGTGGCACTGCCAAAAGAGCTGGATGGCTGGAGAGTGGCAGCTGCTGGCCGGGAGCCCAGCTCTGAAGGCAGAGCTACCACCAGCAGCAGCACAGAAAGATGTCATGGTATGGTATTGCAACCCTTCTGCGCGGCTGGGTATTGCCACCCTTACTTCTGTTGGGTGCCCGGACAACAGTCACCGCTCTCCAGTCGCCCAGCTCTGAAGGCAGTGCAGAAGGACCCCTAATTTGAGAAATGCTGGTCTCCCCCGTGAAATCTGTATAGAATATGGTAAAAGTACAAATAAGACCAGATTTCACAGTTTGTGATGTGTTTTTTATGGCTGTGAATTTGGTAGGGCCCTATTTATTGGAGAAGATGTTCCAGATCTCCAGTGAATAATGCCCAAAGGCATGAGGCTGCAAGATGCTACATACCTGCTAAGAAGTGCTTGGAACCTTGCAGAAAATGACAAGCTAATTAAGAACTTTAGGCTGTCCAACATAATACATACTTTCAATTCATTATCCTCAGGATGTTCTAAGAAACATTATTCAAGTATCTTGCATCCTGTAAATATGACTGAATGTTTGACACACACTACTGCCAACAATAATTATAAAAGCAGCCAGAAGAGGCCTGATGCAACATAGTACCTGGGCAGCAGTTTGATCACGTTGTGCTGTCATTCTATTCAATTCATCTCTAATTTTGTGCAAAACAGAATCTTTTTCTGTGAATTCCAGTTTTGTTTTCTCCAGCTGGAGTTGAGTTTCTTGAAGTTTGTTCATATGGAATTTCTTTTCTTTTTCTTGATCTTGTAGGTGATGCTCTAGTTCTTGAACTCTGGAGTGTAATTCTTAATTTAAAAGAAAAATGATTAATATGATGCCATCTACTTAAAAAGGTACTTACTCTACTAGTACTTTAAAGCAGCCTACACATTCTAATGAGACACATTCTGTGCACTTCATAACACTTCAGGCAGCTATCACATGCAAATAAAAAATGAAAACTATTTAAAAACTGCTTATCGGGTTAAATTTATAGCAATATAAACAAATTGAAATCTATTATCAAATTAGGAAAATTGAAAGGCCTTTAAAAGTCTAGTTGGCACAATTTATGTTTATTTTTTGAGCTTGGATAATGACTGTAGATCAGTTTCACTTTGTTTTTTACTAGCTTCATTTTCTGATTCTTATGCACAATATTGCAGTGTTTTGGCCACCAATTTTGCAGAGGCTCTCTGTTTTTACCTCCGCTGGAATTTTCTAAACAGTTACTGAAACATTTCTATTTGGTCTTAGGTTTTGGAAAAGTTGCTTCTTAAGAAAAGCTATTACAAACCTATTTTGGGGGCCAAATTTAAGTAAATAGTGTTAATTTATCTTATTCAATACATGTCTCACTTTTTGGAACGGCCCTTTAGTAAATACAATCTATGGGCCTTCAGTAAATGTGATCTTTTTCACATCACTAAAACACTGCGCATCTACAAATAAAAACCGCTTTTGTCATGATACATGTGTGTTTGGGGAAGGTCAGAATCGTTTCCACACACTTCAATGGAATTTTATACATGAAGAATACTAGTCAGCAATTTCAGATTATTAGCATGTGAAATAAATGATCTGATCATTCTTTCATGAGGACCTATTCCACTGATACTCTAGCTGCAAACAAACAGATGGCAGCCAATAGCAGTCGAGAACTTTCCCTTTTTTTTGGTCAATGATCCTTCTCCCTGCCCCACCCTCCCCCAAAAAAGCCTTCATTCTTCCAAAGCTGAAACTTCAGCTTAAGTCTGCAATGAACTTTATGATGTGACCATGCATATAAATTAAACCTTGAATGAAAACACTACGCATTTGAACTAACCGTAAGCAAAGGGTGAGTGTCTGAATTGATAAAACAACTCTGCAGAACAGCGTTACCATTTAAAAAATTATCTTTTCTGAAGACCACTTGTCAATAATTTTGGCTTAATTGGATTAAAGTAGAAATCTAAGAAAGGAGACCCATCCACTCACTCAAAAAATGGAGGATACAGACTCTGTTCCAAACACTTGCAACAATGTAACAAAATTAACTGACAGAAAATCTGAAGACCAAAGATAGAATAACAGAGCACAAAACATGAAATGGCCCTAAATCACTTGTCACCTTATATGCTGAAGATAAAGTTCATCCTATAGTGTTTATTAAATGTTTACAAAGACTTCCAAGTGGATATCCTGCACAGCCGCACTGAGACTATGGCTACACTACAGTTTAAGCGGGCTGAATTAGCCACCCACCTGAGCGACATAACTTACACAGACTTAAGTGCCAGTGTGGACAGCACTATGTCAGCAGGAGTTCTTCTCCCGTCGACATATCAACCACCACTTGTGGGGGCCTGAAGTAATTAAGCCAACGGGAGACCTCTATCCCATCGGCTTAGAGTGGCTACACTACAGAGCTTACAGCAGCACAGCTGCACCGTTGCAGTTGTAAGCTCTCTAATATAGCCAGAGCTGGGGTAGAAAGAAAGAGAGAAAAAGATTCTCAATTGAAGAAGTTCCAGATGGTTATTCTACTGTGGTTTTAGTTCAACCAGGCAAGGATCTCCATGAAAAAATGACTTCTTGATAGAGCAGATTACTCTACAGAATCTTCCAAAGAATTACATTCAAAACACAATAAAACAAGTCAATTTCTTAACTCAGTTAATTTTTTCACACTGGAAGAATTTTATTAATTATTTTATTGATTTATAAACATTTAAATAGTGTTTTTTACCCAGAGATCTCAAAAAGCCTCACAAGTTGAGTATGTATTTTACCCCCATTTTCTATATAAAGTCTTCAGTGAAATCCTTAAACACAGAGGGTTTTTATTATCTTTAAAAAAAGACCTTATTTATAAAATAGATTTAAAGTCATAACTACACTTGCAAGATACCTTGGTTCTGTGTTTTTAATTGCTCAATGACAGAAGAATTACCAAAATTGTCAGAGAAACTGTTGTTGAAATCTGTCTTCTTTGATCTTAAGCCACTGTGGCTAGGAGTTGCTTCTTGTTCCCATGGAAAATGGGATGAAGTAAAACCTCTCTTTAAAGGGGTTTCTTGATTGCTGGATGAAGGACAGCTTGATGTCTGTTCTTGTTGCCACGAGAACACTGTTGAAGAAGCCTGATGCCGAGCAATCTCTCTGTGACTCTTAGTACTTTGAGGATGAGAATGATTTATTTTCTATTTAAAAAAAAAGAGAGGAAAAAAAAGCATATCTACCTTACACAGCTCTATATCTGACAATTTATAAGAGAATTAATTCACTACTGTATGGTGGAAATAAGGTAGGGCAATAGGTCAAGCTGTCAGTGACAATTTTTGTTAACAGAGTCAGCGACACATATCATCCATCAGCGCAAAGGACTATACAATTCACATCAGCCTGCTTTTACACCCTCAACAGTCAACTGACTGGAATACTTTGCCAAGTAACATCACAGGCAACTGAACAGGGTTCAGTTCAAATATATCTAGCTGGCCAGCATCTCAATGACAAGAAGTTTGACTTCTGGTTCCTTATATTTAGTATATCAAGTTTGTTTTGTTTTTTAAGAGAGGCATTCTATCAGTTAACACTGAGGTACCTTCCCTCCACATTCCTCATGATCAGATCAGTTTTGTAAAGCTAGCTGTTGACATGTACAACATTCATTTATGTACTTAGTTCTACACTTACTGAAAATTAGATCTGATACTTATTTGTGTTCTGTGGACAAATATAGCTCCATTTTAGACTAAGGGCTTGTAGCGGGGTGGTTGCCCTGCTCCTGCCTTAAAGGTCTTAGAACGGGGGGCGGGAGGGACACGCTGCGATTGGGGAAGCAGCCTCAGCTGGGGCCATGCCCCAAACAGAACATAGTTGGCCCTTATAAAAGGGCTGTGAGCTAAGGGCTTTGAGACTATCTCTCTGCCTTTAGACAGAGAAGGGCCTGGTTGCTGGGGAGTGTACCTAAAGTGAAGCAGGGCTGGGGGAAGCCAAGAGGAGCTGGGGAGCTCCGGTCTAGAAACCCCCCAGGCTCCCGGCCTAGTGCAAGGCCAAAAGGTACTGGGGTTGCAGAGGGCAGCCCATGGGTAGACAGAGGCAGCAGGCCCAAACCCTCCTTGCCATTGATGAGTGGCAATCATACTGCAGTCTGCCGCAGTGAATGGGGACTAGATGGGGACTGGCAGTAGACAAGACTGAAGTAAGATGGGGATAAGAGTTCTCTGGGGAGGGGAGACCAACCAAGACTGTGGGGTACTGTAACAGGCAGAACTCCAGTGGAAAAGGGCACCGGGGTCCGGGAGGCATATAGGGGCCTGAGAAGGCGAGACAGGGGCCTGCAGAGAGCGCTCCAAGGCTGTGAAAGAGCCAATTTCCAGGACAACAGCAGGAGGCATCACAGCGATGAATCTTGACCTGTTACAGGACTCTATTAACTCCAAATGTGTGGTGATCACATTAGCAAGAATTCTACATGTAAATCATTCTACACACAAGAGCGACTCATTTATTTGCACTTATTTTTACAAAATACTGGACTCAAAAAACTCTAATATCAGATATTTTTCTTTCACTGGACAATCTCTGTGTCCCTAAACCTCTGACTGCCAGAAGCTGGGATTAGATAACAGGTGATGGGTCACTCAGTAAATTGCCCTATTCTGTTCATTCCTTCTGAAGCATCTGGCACTATCCAGAAAGCAGGATACTGGGCTAGATGGACCATTGGGTTGATCCAGTAGGGCCGTTCTTACATTCCAAAAATACGAGGAAGCTGGTATTGGTACTTACTGAACCTGGTTTTCCAATATGTCTAACATTTGAATGGAGTTTGTGACTAAAGCACCAAGGGTTCCAATACTGCTCCCCAAAATTAAAAGAATTTAATCCTTGACTTCAGTGGGAACACTATCAGTCTTTAAAATTGCTAAAAAGCAAGCACCAACTGAAAAACTGTAATAGGAATATTCCTGGATATTTACACTAAGTTTATTGTGTAAGTAAACTGTTAAATTTACTAGAAAGTGATTTTACATGTATTTTATTCATTTTGTTTGTAGGTTTTCAATACAAGTTTACTAAAAAAGGATTTAAGCATGATGAAGTAGTATATTCTTAAGGTGGTAAAACAGAACTATGCCCAACTTGAGTAGGTTATGTTTTTTGTTTGTTTTGTTTTTAAAACAGAAAACATACGAGGTCATTTTCAGACTTTAAATGCAAAACATATACATTCTGCATAAATTCTATCCATCTTTAAAACTGTGGGTAATGAGAAATTCTCAGTCATGTATGATTATTTACATGAAAACAATATGTTTAAAAAGTTCTTTTTGTGTATTCTAATTAGTACTGAACTTTTGGAAGATGCTGTCAGAAAATTAACCATACCCACTGTTTACTCTTCTTAAATCTACACTTTAATCTCAATGGCATGAACAGTGAGCAAATTTAATATTACCACTTTCCCTGAAAAATCATATAGCTAATTTTGAAGAACTGCACCTTTCTTCATTTCACACATTAAATGAGATTGAGATACTATATACCCCATTTCAAATTTATACTTACTTTAACCTGGATATTTCTCAGTTCTGCCTCCAGCCTTTTTCTTTCTTGAACTTCTTTATTGTATTTTTCTTGGAGTTCTTCAAATTTAGAATCTACAAATTGACAGTGAATATTTGCTAATAATCTGGCTCATTTCATACACAATATCTTCCCTATTCCATTTCTTATGTCTAATATTAGACCAGGGTGGTAGAAGCAACAGCCCTCATTAATCTCTATATATAGTGATACATTAAGACAACGATTCAAGGGGAGTTCTTCTAAAACCAATAAAACTGAATAGTTCAGAGACTGAAAACTGAGATCTGGAACTCAGTGCCACAATGAAAATGCAACCACTAGACTGAGGGACCAGTACCAGGGGTACAAATGTATATTGCAATATCACCTGAATGAAGTTTTTTTCCCCATCATTTCCCTGGCATTAACATTCATTTGTAGCATGACTAAAATATCAGGCACTGAGATTCAGATATTCAAAGGAGCTTCAAAAGAAAAATCAGTGGGAGTTGGACACCTAACTTCTTGATAATGGGAATCACCACACATTTGAAAACTCAGCCTAAAATCACATCTTGCTTCTCTCCACTTTAATTCCTACATAACTGTAGCAGCCACTTTCTCAAGCAACACCATAGCCAGAATGCTTTGCATCTTCTGAAAACATCTGAAATCTCAGCTTTCAAAGGAGAACAAAAACTGATCTCTAACTCATTAGGCAGGTTGCCAAATTGAAGTTTTTGGCAAAACCTTGTTTTAGTGTCCATGAAATTTTTCTGTTTTGTATTGTAGATTCTGAATTTCACAACCCTAAACTCAAGGAAATTGTGTGATGGTACATTGTCACTGATAAGCATTTCCAACTCTGAGCACTTACTACTAAATCCCTCAAGCCCCCGATTCACCAGCCACCAAAACTGAATTTCAATTATTTTGAATGAAAACTTCACCTGAATATTTTGTTATAGAACATAATTAGTTAGGATGTACGTATGTTATCTCCATATAAGTATCTGCATTTGTACCTTCCCCAAATCATGACAAAGCATAGTCTTGGACTCACAAAGTATGCTCACTTAAACTCCTACATATTCAATCATGGGAATTAATTTTCAAATATTGGAAAATTATAGATTATAAGAGAAACACACGGTCAGCTGTTTTCTTCATTCACCTTTTGTTTTCTTTTATGCCTCTGGAATGACATGTAGTTTCAAAGGAATTTACATTTTATTCAATTGCTTATTAGACAAGGGGGGGAAATTACCATTGTGATTTTGATCTGGTGTTAAAGGAGCAGTAAAGTTCTTCTGTGGTGTACTACTGAGTGATAAGTCTCCTGTAATCAATGTTTGCTGACTTCTCTCAAGTTCAGATTTGTATCTGTTTAAAAAAGAATTAGAAGTGCAAGGAATTAGTTACAGAAAGAAACAGGACTCAATCACACATTAAGAGCCCAAAATGCACATTGAATGGCAATTTTGGTTATTCAAGAAATACAAAATTTGGTACGATAAAGATATCACTAAAAATATTATTTATAGATCAATTCTAGATTATAATGACACCTTCAAATAAATATTAGAATCTGTACTTTCACTTCTAGTGATATTTATTTAAATTTTCTCTTATATGAAAGAGACAATTGCATTACGTACATTCAAGGCTTAATATTTCAGACTCAAAACTATAAATTATACACAAAAAGGACACATAGATGAAAAGCAATTACAATGATTATAATAAGATGGGTCGCAGTTCTAATAAAGCTCCCTCTGCTGGACATTCATAAGACTGCTGTGTTTGGGTCCCAATATGCTTGATTAGTGCTCTTAAGTTTTCCTTGGCCTGAACAGGCTGCAGCAACTGTCTTTGCCCTTGGCTTCTCTGGTACACTTCCAGGGCACACGCTCAGTTCCACTTCACAGAAATAAGGCCACACAAACTAGCTGTCTTAGGCACCCAGGCCAGCACTGACCCTGCAGACTTAAACACATTCTTTTCCCAGAGCTCCAACTTTGTGGGCACTCTGGGTACATAGTTCACTGCTTCAGTGACATGTGATAGTTCAGGGGTTCTCAAACTGGAGGTCGGGACTTCTCAGGGGGCTGTGAGGTTATTACGGGCGCAAGCTGTCAGCCTCCACCCCAAAACCCACTTTGCCTCCAGCATTTATAATAGTGTTAAATATATTCAGTGTTTTTAATTTATGGGGGGTGGGGGTTGTACTCAGAGGCTTGCTATGTGAAAAGGGTCACCAGCACAATAGTTTGAGAACCTCTGTGGCAGTCGAACACAGACTTTACAAGGGTTCCCAAAAAAACACTCTCTATTAGCAAGCACAGCAAGTATACAAATCTGGACAAAAAAAATAATAAAACCATATACACAATTCCCTGCCTCAATTTCCTCATCACTCTTAGAGCATTCTCTGGACTGAGGACAGAGTCCTCTAGTTCAGGATTCTTCCTCTCTCTCTGCCCTCCTGCACATGGTTTCTACCCTGAATCATGGAGTATCTGTGGTCTTTTCTCTCCTTGCCCCCTTCTCCCATGTAGAGACCTTCTTTTATTACCTCCTTCCCTCCCTTTGTCAGGTGACTCCCAATCAGTTTCATCAGCTAATTAAAGTACCTTACCACAGATTCTGTTGCTTAGTTATCAGCACTCCTAGAATTCAGATTTTGAAAAACTAGTTTGGCCTGGATGGTAGCCCTTGGAATTTTAGTCCAAGATGGAGGTAAAAAGACAGAGGCTAAAAGACCCACGTTCAAAATGGAGTTTGCAGTCTGACATAGGGTCTCCAATATCAAACAATTTGTAAACTGTATGTAGGCAGGCTCCCCAAATGTTCATAATTCAATTGTTTTATTAAGATTCCATTTTATGAAGCTATTGCTGTATGCACAACAATCCCCCTAAGGGTCATATAAGCTCCAAACTCGTTATATTCTATTAATAAGTGATAAAGTTAGTATTAGGCTTGAAAATGTTGACCTGCCTCTCTAAAAAGTTGCACTAGAAAGTTGCAGTCATAAAAATCCTGTTGTCATGGTGACACTGCCAAAACTATTTTGGTAAAGTGCATTTTACACTCTGCCACTTCTGCTGGCATGATGTCTGCATAGCATTGCGTTGTATTGGCAAAAAACATGCTGCACTCTGGCTAGGTACTCTAGTGCTATATTCCCAAAGACTCAGCATTCAAAGACTCAATTGAGGAGAACTGGAAAATAAATGTAGAGGCTAGTCCGTTATAGCTATTCATGGAACAACCACATTTGGTGGAGTGGCAGGTTTGAGCCTGTCTAATGGGTGGTGGGACAATCACTGGTTCTAGTACTTTTAGATGCAGAAGTTCATTCCTAGAATTACATGCTCAGCTCACCCCACTCCCCCAGCACAGGAACAGCAAAGTGAGTTACCCTTACAGTGGGGAAACAAATGGTGACTGCCTTATGCAATCTTACAACACCAGTTTGCTATCAATTAGTGGGGTAATCAATTTGGTGTTACAAAAAAAAAAAAAATTAATGGTAAGGACACTCATCACTGAGGTATGCAAGACAATAACGCATACCCTGCTGTACAGGGTAGTTAGGCTAGACAATTGTGCAAAAAAGAATAAACAAATTCAATAAGCTGGGTTTCCATCAATGTGCTGGGGTTATAGGTGGGAAATATCCGCATTGTGTGCTCCCCCTGCCCAGCGTATAAGCATCTAAACAACGAAACCTTCAAAATTTATGCATGCTGTTGTAGATCACAAGGGACACATTACCGACAAACACTGGCTGGTTCAGAGAAATTCAGGACACCCATGGTTTTAGAAACACTGTTTTATTACATATTGAAGGCAGACTCCCCACTCCATCCAACTGGAATTAATGACATTTCCATGCCAATCAGTTTATGGAAACTGCCTACCATTAATTCTCTGCCTCAAGAAACCACACACTAGCAAGCTGGACAGAAGCAAGGAAAGATTTGACTCTCACTTGTGCAGCTGAAGAAGGAATCTGAAATGGGCACAGTTGGAAGAGAACAGGATAAGTGGAGGGGTCTCATGTTAAAGCTCCATATCAACAAGTAAAACACTCTGTTCTTATGTAATGCACAGCATGTAGCACTCTCTGAGAGACCCTCTTGCCAGGGTGGATGAGTGAGGTGGACAGGCTGGATCTGAAATAGGCTAGCTAATAGTTGCATTGCTAACGCAGTTCAGGTAAAGGAAGCTTTAAAAGCTTACTTGGACACTAGGTAATAGCCTAACCCTGTTTCTATGAAACTATTAATAGAACAGGTGTGGAATTTGTGATATGCATCACTTTTAATGAATTTGTTATTGAAGTATGGAAGACTGTCAATTTTTCTATGACCATCAGTGTAGTACAGGTGGTGTATATTTAGATTAAATAAAGGCACTTCTAAAAAAAGTCAATGCATGTAAATTACAGAAGTACGGAAGACTTTCTAATTGTATTACTTTCTAGCAGTGCAATACCAAAAAGTCACAATAAAGTTGCACCAGCTTTCAAGTACGTACTTTATTACCACCATGGCAAGCTTGACATACAAAAAAAAGATAGCTGATAATTGACTTTACTAGCTATATACCTTGACTAGGTACAGGTACAATATGCAGACTGGATGTCAGTGCATCACAGATGACTGTACATGTAATCAAAGTTCTTCATTCCCTGAGACATTGTCCATGGGAGTAGAGTACAGCGGGAACTGGCACAAGGGGATGAGGTGTCGATGATCTCTGCCAACACCCCATATTTATCCATGCTTTGGAGTGGGTGAACTAATGCAGTGAGATTCTTAATCAATAATTGATCAACAATTCATTTAAGCAGCTGGATCAGCAGCAGCATTACTTTTTGTATCTTTCTCCTCCCTCTACTCCTTCAGCAGCTGTTCACACCACTGCCTTACTGCCCTTGCATTTCACTTTTAGACCTGCAGAACCTCACAGAGAAGGTCCTTCTCTGTGCGCTTCCTCTTGGCTCTGACAGTGACCAGACAGCTGTGGAGGTGTTAGGGAGAATCTTAAAGAGAGCCTCACTCTCAGGCTTAGGCCTGGTCTACACTACGCATTTATACCGAATTTAGCAGTGTTAAACTGATTTAACCCTGCACCCGTCCACACAACAAAGCCCTTTATATCGATATAAAGGGCTCTTAAAACCGATTTCTGTACTCCTCCCCGACGAGGGGAGTAGCGCTGAAATCAGTATTGCCATATCGGATTAGGGTTAGCGTGGCTGCAATTCGACAGTATTGGCCTCCAGGCAGAATCCCACAGTGCACCATTGTGACCACTCTGGAAAGCGATCAGAACTCAGATGCACTGGGCAAGTAGACAAGAAAAGCCCCACAAACTTTTGAATTTCATTTCCTGTTTGCCCAGCATGGAGTGCTGATCAGCACGGGTGGCCATGCAGTCCCAAATCCAAAAAGAGCTCCAGCATGGCCCGTACAGGAGATACTGGATCTGATCACTGTATGGGGAGACAAATCTGTTCTATCAGAGCTCCATTCCAGAAGACGAAATGCCAAAGCATTTGAAAAAATCTCCAGGCTATGATAGACAGAGACTACAGTCGGGACTCAATACAGTGCTGTGCGACAAGTGTAACGGAAAGCCAAAGAATCAAATGGACGCTCATGGAGGGAGGGAGGAGGGACTGAGAACTCAAGCTATCCCACAGTTCCTGCAGTCTCCGAAAAGTATTTGCATTCTTGGCTAAGCTCCCAATGCCTGAAGAGTCAAAAACTTTGTCACCAGTGGTTCAGGGAATGTGTTGTCAATTTACCCCCCCACCCCCTTAAAGGGAAAAAAATAGTTTCTCGCCTTTTTTCAATGTCACCATATGTCTACTGCATGCTGCTGGTAGACAGGGTGCTGCAGTGCTAAACAGCAGCATCCTCTCCCCTCCCCTCCCCTCCGGCAGATGGTATGGTACAATATGATGGATAGCCGTCCTCGTCATCATCCTGTGAGTGCTCCTGGCTGGCTTCGGTAAGGTCGGCTGGGGGCACCTGGGCAAAAATGGCTTTAAGTTTTGTGTCTTGGAGATTCAGTCCTGGCCGATGGTGCAATAGGGCTGGTAACCGTCCTCATCATAGGAGCTGGAGGCTGAGCTCCTCTCCCCTCCCCTTCATGTCTAATGGAGATTCTGGACTATCATAGCAGCTGGAGGCTGAGCTCCTCTTCCCCCCCCCCCCCATGTCTAATGGAGATTCTGGACTATCATAGCAGCAGGAAGCTGTGCTCCTCTCCCCTCCACCCTTTAATGAGTAATGGAGATGTCCTGCCTGGAATATCATAGCAGCTGGAGGCTGCCTCCCGCTCATTTTATCTCACTAAAAAGTCAGTGTTTCTATTCCTGCATTCTTTATTACTTCATCACACAAATGGGGGGCTAACTGCCATGGTAGCCCAGGAGGGGTGTGGGAGGAGGGAAGCAACGAGTAGGGTTGTTGCAGGGGCACCCCCAAGAATATCATGCAGCTCATCATTTCTGCAGGATATCTGGGACTCTGACCCGGAGCAGCTGTGCTCTCTGGTTCTCTAGTAGACTTGCCCCATATTCTAGGCAAGACTGACTCTATTTTTAGACAAAACATAAAGAAGGGAATGACCTGGGAAGTCATTCCCATTTTTGTCCATGCACCCCTGGCCGACCTCAGCGAGGCCAGCCAGGAGCACCCATGACAGCAGCAGACGGTACAATATGACTGGTAACCATCATTGCCAATTTCCAAAGCAGCAGACGGTGCAACTGGGCCGGTAACCATCTCTGCTACCTTGCAAAGGCAAATGAATGCTGCTGTGTAGCACTGCAGTACCGCATCTGTCAGCAGCATCCAGTAGATATACAGTGACAGTGAAAAAAGGCTAAACGGGCTCCATGGTTACCATGCTATGGCATCTGCCAGGGCAATCCAAAGAAAAAAGGCGTGAAATGATTGTCTGCCGTTGCTTTCATGGAAGAATTGAGTGATGATATTTACCCAGAATCTCCCGTGACACTGTTTTTGGTCCATCATGCATTGTAATCTCAACCCAGAATTCCATTGGGCGGGGGAGACTGCAGGAACTATGGGATAGCTACCCACAGTGCAATGCTCCGGAAATCGACACTAGCTCGGTACATGGACGCACACCACTGAATTAATGTGCTTAGTGTGGCCACGTGCACTTGACTTTATACACTCTGTTTTAAAAAACCGGTTTCTGTAAAATCGGAATAATCCCGCAGTGTAGATGTACCCTTAGTGATAAACAGAGAACTGTCAGGTAGAGAGGAAGGGAGGCAGCCTTCCCTGACGTAACATTGCAGATACTCAGATTTTCCCACCCTGAACAGCATAACTATGTGGATTGCCTCCAAATTACTAAAGCATAATGAGTGCTAGACCTTACTTGGAAAGTAGATCAAGCTTTCCTATCCCAATGCCTTGGGAAGGGGGTGGGGTTCATTCAGATATATAAAAAGGATAGTATTCAATAGAGATAACGGCACTTATTTCAGGAAATCATGCTCCTTGATGATCCCAAAGTGGCAAAGAAAGAGCTGTTTAAGAAGTCTTAGTCTGCCCATGCAAGTGTGAAGCCTTGCTGCTTTCTGCAATAATTCTCCTCAGAGGTCCTGGCAAAGTGGCATGGGGATGCGCCATATCATGGTGGGCTGACCATAGCGTACCTTCAACATAATGTTTGGGCAAGTCTTCTGTGAAAGCTTTGTGTGTAAAAATTAACAGGCTGCTCTGTCTGTACCTCAAAGTACCGTAAGACACCAACTGATGGCGTACCAACTGACATGTATTTACTTGCTTCTTTTCTTGGTCTCTGACCATACTGTTCCTTGAAATGTTTAAAATTCAAGGTGTCTCCCCTTTGTGTTAGGTCTATCTGATCCAAGTGATATGTATGCACTTACAGTTCAGGATGACTTTCCACACTGTAGATACTGCCATCAGATCAGTACCCTTGCAGTGCTGTCTCAATTTTCTAAGCCTTGAGTGCACTACATTTCTATTCATGGGTTATAGTACCTTGCCAAGCTACATGTAATGCCTTTAAGTGCTAGTAGAGAACTATATGTGTGCACAGATTCTGTATGACTTGTAATCCTAGGATATCAACCTCATCAAACCAGTTATTGTCAATTCTGCCTCATTGACTTTGCTACAAACAATTCTGCCACGTGCTGCTAGTGCAGTTAGAACCTTTGCAGTAAAAATAATGATTTAAAGAGATGTTTTCAGTACACTGTACGCTGGCCTGTTGTTCTGAGAGGAAGATTTGATTATAATGTGGGCACTAGATCTAGATTTGGGTACAGCTCCTGATAAAAACTAGGTGAGGGGCAGTTCAATTTGGGAGGGTTGAGAATGTAAAAACCTGCACCAGAGCGTCTCTTATGGGCGACAGACAAAGTAGGGAATGTGGAGTAATGGCTGATTGTTTGCAGCCATAGTGGGGGGATGTAAAGGATATATGGGATACACCACTTCACTGTCTGGCAAGAACTGACAATGTAAGCACACAAGTATGCATTTGCCAAAAGTTAATGCACATCAGCAGACAATAGTTTATTTAATGGGATATTAACTACTTTCACCTATCACAATCTGCCTTTGCCCAAGCAGGAAATATTGATGCAGATCATGGCTCGGTATGAAACAGCTCCTGGCTGTCACCCACCTTGCTGTATCCCTCCTTGTCCCCACCTTCCTGGTGAGGGCCAGATACCTCTCGCTCATCCATTACTCCAAGGAAGGGATTTCCTTATCGTCACCAGGATGCAGAATGCCCACGGTTACACAGAGGAGGTAGGTCCCTCCAGAATGCAGTACCCAGCTCACTATGAGACAGGTCATGCAGGTGGCTCCAAAATTCATCTGTTCTTCACCTTCTGGTACCACTGCCTCAACTCCTTTTCTTTTGTGTGGAGGCTGAGTTTTGCCATAGCCTTCACCAAATTGCTGTAAATATTCTTGTTCCTTCAGGAGTGCTGTGGCTGTGTTTGCACATGCTCCTTCCCCCATAGTGCAGGGGGACTGAGCACCACCCTCTTGGAATAGACAGTAACATGAGACAAACCTAGGAAGCTATATTCAGTGAAAACATAGCAGGGAACAGGAACAGATGTTGCTGTGAAGAAACATTTAAAAGCGAGGTGAGGACAACTTCCAGGTCTCTGTACCCTGGACAGTGGATTTCAAGAGGACTACCAGACACACAGTCACTCTGGAATGGAAAGTTGCATTGTGGGATTGAAGCTAGAGGATTGCTTATACAAGTACATATTCATCCATGAGAACTACACTCGCAGGGGACTTATGTCATTCTAAAAAGAGAAATAATTAATGCTGGAAAAAAGCAGGTGGTTTTGTTGGAGTACAGGAAATTAAAAGTGGACACACACCAAGCTATGCTATAAAACAAGAACGGTTAGTTACCTTTTTGTAACCGTTGTTCTTTGAGATGTGATATTCACATTCATTCCATATTAGGTATGTGTGCATCGTGTGCACGAGCGTTGGAAATTTTTTCCCTTGGCAGCTCCCGGCGGGCCAGCGGGGCCCCACCAGAGTGGTTCCACTGCACTGTGTATATATATATACCCCCAGTAGCCCAACCCCCTCTAGTTCTTTCTTGCCAGCGACTCCGACAGGGGGTAGGAGGGTGGGTTGTGGAATGGACGTGAACAACACATGTCGAAGAACAACAGTCACGAAAAGGTAAGTAACCATTCTTTCTCTGAGTGCTTGTTCACATCCATTCCACTTAGGTGGATTACAAGCTTACTTTGTAAGGGTAGGAGTCACGAGACAATCGATCGGAGGACCGCCTTGTCAACTGCCGCATCCTCCCGTGCCTGCTGGTTGACCGCATAGTGGGTCATAAGGTGTGCACCAATGACCACGTGGCTGCCCTGCAGATCTCCTGGATCGGGACCTGTGCCAGGAAGACCACGGAAGCTGCCTGCGCTCTGGTCTAGTGGGCTGTGACTGCCGGAGCTGGGACAACAGCGAGGTCATAAACACACCCGAATGCAGTCCGTACTCCACGACAAGATTTGCTACGCCGACACCGGAAGGCCTCGCATCTGTTCAGCTACAGCCACGAACAGCTGCGTAGATTTACAAAAGGAGTTGGTATGCTCCAAGTACAATGCCAGTACTCGGTGGACATCCAGGATGTGCAGGCTGCGGTGACTTGGGTCCGCATGGGGTTTGGGAAAAAAACACCAGCAGACAAATGTCCTGGCCCAGATGGAATTGTGAAACCACCTTTGGGAGGAACTTAGGGTGTGGGTGGAGCTGCATCTAGTGTTTGTGAAACACAGTGTATGGCGGCTCTGAAGTGAGAGCCCTCAGCTCAGATACCCTTCTGGCTGAGCTGATGGTCACCAGGACTGCCACCTTCCAGGAAAGGTGGAGGAGGGAGCAGGTAGCCAGGGACTCAAACAGGGGACCCCATGAGCTCAGAAAGGACTAAGCTGAGATTCTATGGAGGGACTAGGGGGTGCAAGTAAGGGAACACCCTTTCCAGACCTTTGAGGAATCGCCCCACTATTGGGTGGGAGAAAACTGAGCTGCCTGAAAACCCTGGGAGGAAGGCTGAGATAGCCACCAGGTGCACCTTAATAGAGGACAGGGCCAGCCCTTGCTGCTTGAGGTGCAGCAGATATTCTAGAATGGCCGGCACTGGGGCCTGGTGCAGCTGCACCTGTTGTGACCCACACCAGCACGAGAACCACTTCCACTTAGCCAAGTAAGTCACTCTGATAGAGGGCTTCCTATTACCAAACAGAACCTGCTGCACAGGCAGCACTGGCTCTCCAAAGCATTTAACCATATAGCTTCCATGCTGTCAGATGCAGCAATTACAGGTCTGGGTGGAGAAGCCTCCCTCCCTAATGAGGTCCTGGCGTAGGGGCAGGATTATTGGGGCCTCCACCAACAGCTCCAGGAACGTGGTGAACTAGTGCTGGCAGGCCCAGGCAGGGGCAACGAGAATGATCAACGCCCTGGCCCTGTGCACCTTGAGCAGTACCTTGTGCACCAGAGGAAGGAATTGCGAACGCAGCCCGGGCTCAGTAGCTGACGCAACCATGGAACGAGCAGAATTACGGGCACTGGGTGTTGCCCTCGGTAGCGAACAGGTCCACCCGGGGAAAACCCCCACTTCTGGAAGAGCGATAGCATGATGTCTGCTCTGAGCGTCCATTCGTGCATGCAGTAAGACCTGCTGAGGTGGTCCGCCATCCCGTTTTGCTCCCCCAGGAGATACACTGCCTGTAGGTTAATTGTGTGACCTATGCAAAAAGTTCCAGAGGAGGAGAGCCTGGTGGCAGAGCGGAGAGGAACAGGCTCCGCCCTGCTTGTTTATGTAAAACATGGAGGTCATGTCTGTCAGGACTGTCATGCTGTGACCACTCAGAGTGGCGTGAAAGGTCTGGCACGCTAAATGAACTACCCTGAGCTCCTTCACGTTGATATGGAGCGATTGCTCCGCCCCCAACCACACGCTCTAGTTCCTAAGGTCCCCCAGGTGAGCCCCCCATCCGAGGTCTGATACATCTGTTACCAGCATCAAGTCTGGCTGTTGTGCGGCAAAGGGGATGCCTTCGTAAACCGCGGTCTGGGACTGCCACCACATCAAGTAGTCCAGCACATCCCCCAGGGCTGTCACTATCAAGTCTAGGGGGTCCCTGCCTGGGTGGTATACACAGGCGAGCCAAGCCTGCAGAGTCCTGATTCTCAGTCTGGCATGCTTGACCACATGTGTGCAAGTTGCCATGTGGCTTAGAAGCTGCAGGCAATATCTGGCCATTGTAATGGGAAACTGACACAGAGAGTTCTCTGCTTGTTGGATGGCCAGGAATTGTGATTCTGGAAGGCTCGTCCTTGCCTGTACCATGTCCAGGACCGCCCCTATGAACTCCACTCTCTGCTTTGGCATGAGAGTGGACTTCGGAACATTGACCAGAAGCCTGAGCTTGCGGAATAGACTCAGGGCCATCTGCACCTCTTCTTCGGATCCACCCACCAGGAGCCATTCGTCGAGGTACAGGTAAACTCGAATCCTCTGCCTCCAAAAAAATGCCGCCGCCACCACCATATGTTTTGTGAATGTCTGTGAGGCCGCAGCTAGGCCAAACGGTAAAACAGCAAACGGATAATGTTCTTGGTTTATGGTGAAGCACAGAAATTGGCAATGCGCTGGGTGGATGGTGATATGAAAATACGCATTCTTCATGTCAAGGGCAGCGTATCAGTCTCCCGGATCCAGGGAAGGGATGATGGTGCCCAGAGAGACCATGCAGAACCGGGCCTTGATTAGGAACCTGTTGAGCCCACGCAGGTCTAGAATGGGCCAAAGGCCCCCTTTGGCCTTGGGGATGAGGAAATAGCAGGAGTAGAACCCTTTCCCCCTTAGGTCTAAGGGTACTATCTGTACTGCCCCTACCTCTAGGAGCAAGTGAACCTCCTTTTCTTGGAGATATTCGTGAGAACGGTCCTTGAAGAGGGATGGGGAAGAGGGGTGAGGGGTAGGCAGGGAGGAAAACTGTAGTGTGTACCTGCTTCACACCATGTGTAACACCCAACGGTCCAATGTAATGTTGGACCACTCACGGGAGAAGCAGGACAGGCAGATGAGGAAACAAGGGGATGGATCCAGTAGTTGATCTGACATGCTTTCCTCAAGCGCACCTTCAAAAGCCTGGCTTAGAGCCCGGCTGAGATTTATGCTGGCCTTAGCTCTGGCCTATTGGAGTTATTGTTATTATTGCGCCACCTCCTGTTGTCTCTGCCTTGCCTGAGGTAAGGCTCCTGTCGAGGACAAGGCTAGTACTGGCGCTGGGGAGGAGGCTGTGGCTTAAAGGGCTTCCTCTGAGTCACCGGGGTGTGCATACCCAGCAACTTGAGTGTAGTTCTAGAGTCCTTGAGACTAGGCAGCTTTGTCTCCATCTGGTCTGAAAAAAAGAGTCCAGACCCTTTGAAGGGAAGGTCCTAGAGCGAATTCTGGACCCCTGGCAGGAGACCTGACTCCTGAAGCCACGCTGAGAGCTGCATGACCATGCCAGACACAACTGTCCTGGCAGCTGCAGCCGCTGAGTCCAAGGAAGCTTGGAGGGAGGTTTTCGCTACAGCCTTGCCTTTCTCTACCAGGGCCGTGAACTCCTGGGAGGTTGTCCCTAAACATCCCCACTACCACCCAGGAGTTGAAGTTATGATTGTTGAGGATTGCCTGGTGGTTAGCAATCCTCAACTGAAGGCCCCCTGACAAATACACCTTCCTGCCAAAACAGGTCTAGGCATTTTTCCTCCTTGGCCTTGGGGGCCAGAGCCTTTTGCCCATGGCACTCTCTCATTTACCACCGAGACTACCAGGGAACATGGGCTTGGGTGGCAGAATAATAAGTTGTATCCTTTTGATGGGACGAAGTATCTGTGCTCCACACCCGTGGCTGTTGGTGCGCTGGATGCCAGGGTCTGCCATATAGTCATGTAATTAGACTGAATGGTCTTAATGAGCAGGAGCGCTATTCTGGATGGATCTTCTGGGCTCAGAATGTCCACCACTGTCTCCTCGGCTTGCAATTCCAAATTATGGGACACTTTAAGTAGCAGCTCTTCGTGGGCTTTATGGTCTATTGGCGGAGGTCCTGTTACCGCCGTGCCTGCTACCGCTTCATCCGGGGATGACGAGGAAGTTGGCAGTTGCTCAGCTTCCTCCAGCTGGTCACCCTGGTCCCTCTCCCTCAAGGGAAGGGGTTCCAGCTTGGGCTGGGGCTGGTGGCCAGGGGGCGGCACCGGGCACGGTGCTGGGCTCTCCAGTCTCTTGCTCGGCGAAGCTGCGGGTGGCTTGGACATGGTAGCTTCCATTACAGAAGAGCGTTGGTGCGGGGACCGGAACCACAGTACTGAGTAGCTGGCCTTGGAGGGAGCACCTTAACGCTGGTGGTAGGCCCTGGCGGTCCCCACTGTGGTTACCACCCTGCTTTCTGGAGCCCATTGTGGGTAGCTGTATCTGCCCAAGTCGGCACCGGACTCCGGTGATGACGAGTGTGAAGGCCACAGCGGTGCTGTCGATCTGTGTTGGCAGAAAGCTGACAATCAGTTTCCTGCTGATCAGGAGCGGGACCAGTACTGCTGCTCTCTGGACCAGGACAAGTGCCTTCTGGGAGCCCTCAGTGACTCCCGGCTCCTCTCCTCCTGGTGCCAGTCTCGGGGATGGGGTGCGCTAGGAAGCGCCGTGTCCTGCACTAAATCCACATGTTGACTCGCCTCTAGCACAGACTTCCCTCGGAGTCAAGGGTAACTGGGAATCTACCAACTCTGAGCTCGACTGGGACCAACGCTGGGAGCGGTGCCAGGATGGTGACCTCGAGGGGTGCACCATTGCCAGCTTTCCCTTCGACGGCACCCTGGGCCCAGGTGCCGGACACTTCTCCCTGGCCAGGAGGGGGCTCGCCTTCAACAATCTGATGAGGTCGTTTGCAGTCTCAAAGGTGTCAGGTGTGGAGGGCTCATCTATTACGCCCTCAAGCCCTTCATCTGCACCGAGTTCACTTCTGGCTGGACTGAGGGACTTGTGGCATCAGTGCCAAAGTCAGTGCAGTGTCCATCTCGCCATTCCCGGTACCCGGGGCCTGATATGGCGCTGGTCTCCTTTGCAGGGAGCGTCCGTGCCTCTCCTTTGATTTTACCTTCGGCTACACCAGGGAAGATGAGCAGTGCTGGGGCCTAGTGTGGTGTCTCAAGGCCGACGGCTTATGGTGCTTGGCCAGTATAGGGTCTCTTAACGACTCCGGAGCATTCCGCACCAAGGAGGCTGGGACCAACTTTGGGTGTTCCAGGTCCGATGGCTGCAGCGCGACCTTCATCAGCAACTGCTTTAAGCGAAAGTCTCTTTCTTTGTTCTCGGCTTAAAGGCCTTGCAGATCTTACACTTCACTGTTTGGTGAGCTTCCCTCAGGCAATATGGACAGGAGTCGTGGGGGTTACTAACTGGCATAGGCTTGTGGCACGTGGCACAAGCCTTAAATCCTTGGGCCTATGGCATGCCCCATGGCCTGGGGCGGGTGCTGGAATCCTCCAAGCACCTAATCTATTAGCGTCCAACAACAATGAAATGCTAACCAACTGATAACAGCTATGTACTTCTAAGCCTAAGGGATTGCTTCTAAGAGAGCAAGAGGTTGTTCCAACGACACCATGGACGGTAAGGAACTGGAGGGGATCGGGCTAGTGGGGGTATATATACACACAGTGCAGTGGTGCCTCTCTGGCAGGGACCCAGTCAGGAGCCGCTAAAGGAAAAAGTTTCCAACGCTCGTGTACGCGTCATGCGCACACCTAACATAGAATGGACATGAACAAGAACTCTAAGAAGAAAGATGAATTTTGCTAAGACAACTTTCAAGTTTAAGCAAGGGCCTTAGGCTTCTAAGTCCATATTTAGGCACTTATATAAAAGGTCTTATCTTGATAGGCAAAAAGTTCATATTTTTTTCAATCCTGTTAAGCTTACAGGTTTAAAAAACAACTTTTTTGCCCAAAGAAAAGGCCAAATATTGAAATATGCTGAGTACCTATGAATTCCACTGGGCTTAGTGGGAGTTCCAGGTGTGCATTATGTCAGATAATCAAACTACTTTATTTAGAGGCCTAAACATGGGACTTAGGAGCCTTGTTTTAGGCACCCAGGTTTGAAAATTTTGGCCACAAACTCAAACTTCTATTCAAAATACAGAATACAGTTAAATTAAAATAAGATAAAGTGGACAAAGACAGTAATTTGAGAGCTATTTACATGTCTAAGCAAAATAATATTTAAATGAGATGACAGCAACACAAGTTAAAGGAGAACGGTAAGGTCTCACCTTTTAAGTTCCTGTTCTAGTCTCTCAATTTGTTTCTTGCTTGAAGTTAGTTGTCCCGCTTGATAATTAACTTGTGATTCTTTTACTTGAAGATCATGTGAAATTTTCTGCTTTGTTTTCTCAAGATTATCACACAATTCCATCAAGCTCTGGTTTTCTCTTTTTAGCATTGCGCCTTCATTTTTTTCATTTTCAACCTAATTTGGTCAATTTTAAAAAAAACAACAACTTATTTTTAGATTTTGATCAAGCCTGGGAATAAACATCTTTATTCAGAGTGCAGTGCGGAGAGGACTTACACAAGAAACAAATTCTGCTTTATAAAAAAAAAGTGGTATTTGAATAATTTTATTCACTACATTTCAGAGGCCAGACAGCACTGAAAATTTCAGTTACACACAAAACTATTTTGCTATTCTATCAATGTCCATATTACATTTTTGAAAAGACGCCTTCCCTGTATAACATTTAAAATCAAAATTACATAGTCACCACAAGTCATCTAATTTCTCTAACAAGTGGCCTCATATCTGTTCTTGGAAGAGTGTATTGGTTATAAAAAGCACCTATCCAGACCAATAAAGTGCTTACGGCCCTTGCACATCATTAGAAGAGTTAAACTTAAAAGCCACATGATTCAGATTTGAAGGGAGAGGAGCAAGATGATGATCAGTCAGTGTTAGCAACCAGTATTTCCTGAATGACTAGAGTTAGAGATCAATGCTCAAGTTGCATTTCCTTAAGACAGCAGCTAGAACAGCCATGTCTGATTTGAAGCAGGGATGCAAGATAGTAATCAGAATAATACAATTTCAAGATCCTCTCTCTCATGATCTCTGTTGTGTTATGTAGCATTGGAAAACAGATTTGATATTCCCAGCCTTTGCAAGGTATACTGCATACATTCCTATCCCTGACAGTTTGAGATACTGGACTTAGAATGGTCCCAAAAAAGCACTATCAGAGCAAGAGGCCAGTGACAGTTTAAGACCGAATACACAGCAAGGCCTGGATAGGGGGCTAGTGTAATTTTCCTTCACTATCTTACACAGTGTAAGTATTAGCATAAAAAACTACTAGTAGGTAGTCTACATTTTACTGGTATGGCAATTTCTGATGGCAGCAATGACGAGGTTATGCAGATATCAATCTTAACAGCTATAAACCTAGGTGTTATGGCTTTTTTGTGACTAAAGCCCTGATTAAATTGTAGGTTCTTTACCTAAGAGTGAGTCCTTTTAGCTCAAGCGACCGTCTGTGCTACAATGATGAATATTTGGGGTTCAAACTATGCTGATGATGCATAAGTGGGGACTTATTACTGTTGTACATAATTTTAAATTTTCAAGTTAAGATTGGATGTTTCTCTAAAAGATCTGCTCTAGGAATTATTTCTAGGAGGTTCTGTGATTTTTGTTATATAAAAGATCAGAATGGATGATCAGTGGTCCCTTCTGGCCTAGGAACCTATGAAAATAAAAGCAGCAATTTTTAATAGGCCATTGCAACAGAGTGTACTCCAGTACTTTGAAACCACCATGCCCATACAGACAAGTTTGTGTCAAGCTGAATGAGCCTTCTGCTGGGTACAAACAAAGTTAAGCTAATCCTTCACAAAATACCAATGAGCAACTGATATGAGAAACTGGGCATAAATTATCAGCATGACAATTTTGGTATGTTTATAAATATTATATTTTACATGAAGTGACGTGTTCACACATGTTCATTTGTAGAAATAATTTGTTTTACAAAGCACCTTGTTCAATCAATTTATCAAAACAATTTCCACAAAAAGGTATTAAATTCCCCTCGCCCCACTGTGTCTCATAAAATTAATGTTTGCACAGCATTCTACACGCACTGTATAAATGACTGCTTGCTATTATCGTAGCACCTAGGAACCCTCGTCATGGATCAGGACCCCACGGTTTTAGGCACTGCAGAGATAAAACTAAAAGACAGTCCCTACCCCAAAGAGCTTACAATTTAAGTACAAGAAAAGGAAAAAGGGGAGAGTACAAGGAAACAAAGAGACAACATTGGTCACTAGGATAGGTGGCTTGTGTATTGAGAGTACAGCCTAACTCAAGGGTAGGCAATCTATGGCACACATTCCAAAGGCAGCAAGCAAGCGGATTTTCATTGGCACTCACATTGCCCAGGTCCTGGCCACCGGTCCCAGGGGCTCTGCTGCTGGCTTTGGGTACCAGCCGCCAGCCCTGCTCAGCCTGCTGCCCAGGGCTCTGCAGCCGCCTCCAGCTGTGACCCACTGGCCCCAGCCTGTTGTAGTAAGGGGTGCAGACAAGGCAAGAAGGGGCACAGCTCAGCACCTCCACCTTAAATTGTGCTGGGATATTTTTAAGTCCTGATTTGCTGCTTACATCACTATCATGCCACGTGGAACAGCACACTGCATTTGACGTTCAGATTAGAATGTACACGCAAGAACAGGAATCAGAATTTTCTGACATTTCAAGATTTCCAGCGATTTGGCCCAGTGCTTTCTTTTCTAATTAAACTTGAAAAGTTCAACAAAAGTGACTTGGATTTGTCTGTATTTCAGTGGATGGGTGTTGAAAATTATGAAATGCAGCTCATTCAGTTAAAAAGCTCAAAATTGTGCGCATCAAAGTTTGCAGATCTGAGGAATGTACTTGAAGCTACCAAGAGAGATCATGGGGTCTCTATTCTGACCTGCTGGACGTCCCTACCAGTGAAATTTAACTGTTTGAAGAAAATTGCATTTGCAATGCTTTCAGCATTTGGAACCACATACCTGTGTGAACAAGTATTTTCACACATGAAATCTGTCCTCTGTCCTTCTCAGAGCCCGTTAACAACTGATCACTCAGAAACCTACGTGCAGCTTAAAATATCAAAATATGTGCCAGATATTGGAAAACACAGCAAGGAAAACCAAGGGCAAGGATCACACTAAACTGATAAGATCTGCATTTTAATTTAATTTTAAATGAAGTTTTTTAAACAATTTAAAAACCTTATTTACTTTACATACCACAATAGTTTAGTTATATATTATAGACTTAAAGAAAGAGACCTTCTAAAAATGTTAAAATGTATTAGTGGCATGCGAAACCTTAAATTAGAGTGAATAAATGAAGACTCAACACACCATTTCTAAAATGCTGCCGACTTCTGGCCTAACTGTTGTCAAGTTTTTTGTAGGGATCACAGCAAAGGAGAGCTGTGAGGAGGGCTTTGAAAGAAGATGAGGGGACTTTGCAGATGACTATGGGGAGCTCCTCCCAAGCAGAAGTTGACAGTCAGCATGGGAGAAAGCACAAAGATGCTTGTTGAAAAATTTAACAAATGGATGTGTTATAGGCCAATCGGAGGCTGGAGTTGACATTTCAATAGTGAACTAAAAAAAGGATACTTAGGATGAGGTAGGCCATGAAGGAGCTTGGAAATAAAGACAAGCAGCTTGTTTATCGCAATACAGAATGGAGGGGTGCCAAGAGAGATGACGTGGTCAAAATGACAGGTAGGAGAATCTTTACAGCAGCACTCTGAATAGACACGAGCAGAACAAAAATGCATTAGAAGTGACATGGTGCATTAAGACTATTACCTTCTGCTTTTGCTTTTGCAAAGCTGCCTCCAGCGATTCAAGCTGAAACTGTCTTTGCTGTCGTTCTTTTTTAAGCTTGTCTAGTTGACTTTCAAGCTCTTGAATCTTCTGAAGGGCCCTTGTGGAAAGGCCTTCTTTCCACTCCTCTACAACCCAGCTCATTTTTATATCTGCTTTTTTCTTTGATACAAAGTGTATATCACTGAACCTGAAACACAAGGAGAACATTACTACAATTGATTTTTAAAAGGCTTAGGATTCAAATTTTTTATTTTTATTAGTTGAATGCAGTAAAGAATATGTATTTAAAAATTACTCCTCACTTTAAAATTCTTTTTAGCCCTGTCTGAATTATTATGACTATGAAACTGTTGTAATGTTGGATCACATTTCAGCCTCTTGAATCATCAGTATCAATTTCTATCTGGAGCATAACTTCTAATTTGACTTTCTGCTTCCATAAGCAATATCCATACTAGAAACCTTATAAGATCTCCCATGTAGCTGCTCTATGCAGACAGCAAAGAGTTCTCCTGTCAAGATAATTAAAACACCCCCAATAAGCAGTAGTAGCTAGGTCAGTGGGAGAGTGTCTCCCACCGACATAGCGCGGTCCACATCAGCACTTTTGTCGGTGAAATGTATCTTGGTCAGGGGTATGTTTTCCCTCATATCCCTGACAAACAAAAGTTTTACTGACAAAAGTGCTAGTGTAGACATAGCCTTATTAAAATAAGTTGGAGAAAGGCAAGTGACTTCCATCTCTTACAGGGATAATATTTACTCTACTGGTCCAACACTTGAGGCATTTCAAAAAGATGCCTCCTACTATGTTATTTTTATGATCATACGAAAAGTTTGTTAAAGATTGTTCCATTGATGTGTTGCTATCCATGCAAAACACTAACACACACGTGTTCACTCCGAAAGCCTCGCTTTCTCTGCTGAGAAAAATTATACCTTCATTTTAGGTGTCTGCTGTGCTTTTCTCTTTACAAGTTTTACAGTTTTCTGAAAGCAAAATAGCTGATTTTGTAAGCACTGTTTCTGCCAGCATGGGGCAAACACTCAAATGTAAACATGCATTCCACTGCTGCATATATTGACACAACTGTAGGATGACCTGTTTCTTCAAGCAGAACTGTATTTTGAGAGAGAAAAAAAAGTGTACCAGTTATGAAGCACTGCAAATAATTGCCAGGAAATCAGATACAGATTTTTCTTTGTTGAGAAGCTATTGTACTACCAAATGAAAACACACTTGGGTCTGGTGTACACTAAAAAGTTAGGCTGATGTAAGCTGTCTTCTGTCGACCTAGTTGTGCATGTACAAAGGGACAGTTCTTTGTATCCTCCTGAGACAGCACAGTGAAGAGTTTCTCAGTTAAAGTTTTAATCCTCTGCCGAAAGTTTGGGATGAAAGTCTTATTTCTTCCTCATGCTTTCCCATGCCAGTCAGTGATAACTTTGGAAGGCATCATTGCAGTACCCAGGCTAGGAACACACAGACAGCTCCAGAACATCCGCAGCAGCTGTGCTTTCTATTTGTTACCCTCAGGAGTGAGATCACCTAAAAATCACCACCACCCTGTAGAAAATGGTGCCAGTATTCAATAGCATCGCCATAAACTCAGTTTCATGCAACTGAGCAATTCCCTCACCCCAATAGGCTGTAGACATCATGGCTGTTGCACTGAGTTATGCTGTGCACAAGCACTCTAAATAAGTGTTAATAAGTATGTCTTGTTTAAAACTTTAGGGGAGCATGGGAAGGGAGTTCTGAATTAGAACTTGAACTTTCCATTGTGATTACAGTAGAACCTCAGAGGTATGACACCTCAGGAATGGAGGTTGTTTGTAACTCTGAAATGTTTAATACTGAACAAAATGTCATGCTTGTTCTTTCAGAAGTTTACCGCTGAACATTGACTAATACAGCTTTGAAATTTTATTATGTGGGATTAAAATGCTGCTTTCCTTTTTTTTTTTTTTTTTTTTTAGTAGTTTACATTTAACACACTACTTAACTGTATTTGCCTTTTATTTTTGTCTCTGTTGCTGCCCGATTCTGAACTTCCAGTTTCAAAATGAGGCGCGTGGTTGCCTGGTCAGTTCATAACTCTAAGATTCTATTGTATATCAACAATGGTGCCTGTGTGTTTTATCTGAAGCTGCTGCAGCATTGAGGGGTTTCCCCTCCACACCCACAGAACACCTGAGTAGCTTATTTGTTAGTGTACAGCGTGACAGTTAATAGGATCAGTGAAAGTGTAATAATCATAAGTGTACAGCAAGCATTGCAAAATTAAGAAGTGCACTGATAGTGTAATATTTATAGATGTACAGTAAGCACCACATAATTCCCAACAGGCTCCAAAACAGCAGGACCAGATAGACCACAGTACACAACGTATTACTATGGCTCACTGTTAAAGTTCTCTTTGAAAGCCTCCCTGATCCATACAGTTTCACTTTGAACGCTAAAAGCCTTCGTGTCTAGCTATTCAAACTCAGTCAGCCACTCCACCACCATCCTAGTAGCAACTTTCCCCTCTTTGCTTCATGGATATTATGCAAGACACAGCAGTCAGCTAAACCATTAGGATTGACACACGCACACACACACCCCACACATACCGAGATCCAATCTTGTGATTACACACCACCAGCACCCTTTCTATCTACCAAAACCCATTCAACTGTCATTCTGCACATGCTGACCTAGTAGCTGAATCTTTCCTGGATGCTGTCCAGATGGATGGCTTCATGAGCCAAGGGAGCAAGGGTAGATTGGGTCCCCCCAGTATCACTACTCACATTTCAATATTGCCAATAGTAATCTGCCAGTCAAGAAAGTCCCTGATCGTAACTTTCAACAGTCCTGTGTTCTTAACAATGCAAGCATCATGTATCGTCCCTGACCAGGCAACAGTGATGTTGCTGAAGCATTTCTGATGACCCACCAATGCTTGCACAACCATACAAAGGTGGCCCTTTCTGTTGATATACTCTGTGGCAAGGTGGTATGGTGCCAAAACAAGGATATGCATACCATCTATCATCCCACCACAGACTGGGAACCGCACTGCTGCAAATCCATCTACTATGTCCTGCATATTGCCACGAGTCATAGTCCTGCACAGGAGATGATAAATGGCCCTATACACTTACATGACAAGGGCCTCAACAATGGATTTTCCGACTCCAAAATGATTTTCCACTGGCGAACAACAATCCAGTGTTATAAGTTTCCACAGCACAATCACCACTCATTTCTCCACTGTCAGTACAGCTCTAATTTTGGTCTCCTCACACAGGAGGGCTGAGATGAGCTCAGCCCATAGATCCAGCAATGTGGCCTTGCACATCCAAAAGTTCTGCAGCCACTGCTAGTCATCCCAAACCTGAATTACAATACAGTCTCACCAGTTAATGCTCATTTCTCAGCCTCAGAAACAGTGTTCCATAAAAACCACCAACCACCTTAAATTGGTTCTCACTATGCCCCACAGCAATCTGTCCTCCAAGAAAGTTACGTTCCACACTGATTCGATTCTTCTTATGGCTCTGGAAATACTGGAGGATTGTGCGTCCTGTGCTTGCAATGCTTATGACAATACTGCAGAGTTGTGCAGGTTCTATGATTCTGTCAGAGATAGCAAACAGTGAGGAGGATCATGCAGGTTTGCAGACTCTTTAAAAAGACACTGAAAGTATAGGATAGAGCAGCAGTCCCCAAACTTTTGAGGGTTGCACACCCTGCCCCCGAATCCTCCCAGAGCTGGGGCCAGTCATGGAGCTGCAGCTCTGACTGGGGGGCGGAGGAGGCAGGGAGAGGAGATGTGTACAGGGGTAAGGGGGCTGAGGCTGGGGCTGCAGCTGGAGGGCGGGGTCTGGGGCCAGAAGCGATGCCATGGCCAGGGGCAGAGGCTGGGGGTGGGGGTGGGAGTGGAGTCACAGCCAAGCTGTGGTATGGGGCCGGCAGACAAGCCCACAAGACTCATACCCTTGAGGTGAGAAGCCACTCCAAGAAGCAAGCAACAGAGAGAAGTCTTAAACCATGCCTCAGGGCTGGGGTTACATGTGTTATAAAATCCTAGCAAAGACATGCCCTAGATTAGCTGTCTCCTCAGCTCTACCAGTGAGCCTTATTCCAGAACATCCAGACATTCTGGGAGGGTTTCCATGAAGATCTAAAGTGAAATCCTCAACAATTTAATAAACAGCACCCTGGCCCTAATCATACAAACTTGTAAAGACTCTGCAGGAAAAAAGTTAACATCCTATCAGCAGGCCAAATTGCTCACCATTTGCTGCAAAGAAAGAAGTTTCCTTACAACAGTTGACAGCAGTCACAAGAAAAAACAGTGCAACAGGTATCAGAAGATGCTAAACAAAGAGATTTGCACACAAACAAACAGTTTTTTAAGCAGGAGTGTACACAAGGCGGCTTGAGAAACAGTGACCTGCTGGCACTTGCTATGGAGTGTCTGCTGCAAATCTGCTCCTACTGGCCAGTGCCCTGTGCAGGCTGGCCCAGCACAGCACACTCCCTGTGAGCACAGGTGGCCTGCTATGGGCCACGCTTACACATGCAGCTGAAGCCAGGGCTGCAGAGGGTGTCTCAGGAAGATTGATTTATACCCAGCTGGTGCTTGACAGAGCCAAGCTGATGCTGGGCAAACACCACGCCCCCTTGTCTCCAGGGACAAAGCCTAAACTGTAGCCCCGAGACGGGGAGGGACGGGAAGTGACCTCTGAGCGCCTAGGGAGAACGGGGCAGAGACCCAGCAGTGCCCACAGGTGAGCAGCTAGAGCCACATTGGGTGACCCAGACAGGAGGAGAAGGGCCGGGCTGAGGCACCCCCCAGCCCTGCTGCCTGCATGGAGACCAGTCCCCGCTCCTTCACCCCTCCGAACCCCAACAGGAGCCAGCGCCCGTCTCCCCTCCCCACAGTCACTGCAGCGCCTGGGGCTGTGGGGTCCCTGACTCCGCTCGCTTCCCCAGCACTGAGGCTCGAAAAGCTGCCGCCACACGGTCAGATAGGGGTGCGCAGCACATTTCATTAGGATGTGCACCCAGGGAGCCCAGCCCTAGCCCCACCCCCATCCGCTCCCTCTTCCTCCCCACCCCATCAGAATCCCCAGCCCCTCCCCCCCACTCCTTGTCCCCTGACTACCCCCTCCTGGGACCCCACCCCCATCTAAGCCTCCCTGCTCCTTGCCCTGACTGCCTCCATACGAGCCTAACTCCTACCTGTCCCCTGACTGCCCCAACCCTTATCCACACCTCCGCTCCCAGCCAGACCCCCGAGCCTATCTAACCGCTCCTCTTCCCCTGACAGGACCCCGCCCAAAACTCCCGACCCATACAACACCCCCCTCGTTCCCTGCCTGCCCCAAACCCTCTCCACACCCCTGCCTCCTGACAGGCCACCCCCAGAACTCCCAACTTATCCACACACACCCCAGCTCCTTGTCACCGGACCACCCCCTCCAGAGACCCCCCCGACTGCCCCCCCGGCCCCTTCTTGCTCCCTGTCCCCTATCCACCCCCCGCCCCCTGACAGATCCCGGGACTCCCATGCCCCATCTAACCCCCTTGCTCCCTGACTGCCCCCTCCAGAGACCCCCTGCCCCTAACCACCACCTCTGGGATCCCACCCCCATCCAACCCATCCTTCTCCCTGTCCCCTGTCTGCCCCCCCTTATCCAACCTTCCCCCGGCCCCCTCACCATAGGCTCCTAGCAGCATGTTCTGCTCCGCGCAGAGGCGCTGTCCCACAGGAGCGCGCAGCCACGGCCCCCAGAGCGCTGCGCGTGGCAGGGCTTCAGGGAAAGGACCAGCGGCTTCCCGCGCCGGGAGAGTGGGGCCATTGTCCCTCCCCGCCCCACACTCACCGCAGCGCCCGGGACTGCCAGGTCCCCGCTCCCTTCCCCAACGCTGAGGTTCGAACAACCGCCGCCGACGCACGGTCAGTTACACACACACACACACACACACACAACCCGGGATAGCGCTGATTGGTCACTAACGCAGCCACTCATGAACCAGCTCTCCCCTTTGGACCAATGAGCTCAAACCTCAGCGCCGAGCCCCTTCGATTGGTGCGTTCGGAGTTATTCAAACTCCATTGGCTGTTGTGGGAGGAGGGTGGCGTGTGATTGGCTCCGATGCTGCCCGCAGGCTGTAGACACAAATGAAAAAGCAGCAGCAGCAGTAGCAAAGGGAGGGGCAGTTACTGGTTTATTAGGGAGGTTCGGAAGCAACACGTCACCCCTTGTAGCCAATGGGATGGTAGATCGCTCAGCGAACCAGGGCTGTGTTCTGTGGTGCGGGGCGGGCAGAGGAAAGGCAGCGTGGAAATGTTATGGTACCGGACGGTGAGCGATGTGTCTATTCTAAGTGTGCACATTTGCTCCCCCCCCCCTTCACACCACACACCTCCAGGGTTGATCCTGCAGTTCAATTCCTACTTATCTCAATGGGACTCTTGCATAAAGATCAGCTGCCGAGCATGGTGCTTACAAAGCCTGCTGATCTTGGCTAGACAGGTGAGAAGCTGTGCCTATTCCTTTCCCTACGTCTTTCTTTCCTGCCTCTAATGCCTGTTTAAAGGGAGGGAAAACACATCCCCACAATACAAGTTACTAAGAAAGCGGTGCCGACTCTTCACTATACTTTACATCAGGGGTCTCAAACTCAAATGACCACGAGGGCCACGTGAGGACTAGCACATTGGGCCGAGGGCTGCATTTACTGATACCCTCACCCTGCCACCCTTGGCCCTACCCCCACTCCACCCCTTCTGTGAGCCCCCGCCCCTGCCCTGCCTCTTCCCATGCCTTCCCTGCTCCCATTCCAACTCCTTCCCAGAAATCCCCACCCCAACTCCACCCCCTCACTGCCCCCAGGGGGTGCAGGAGGGGTGTGCGGTGTGGTGGGGGCTCAGGGCAGGGAGTTGGGGTGAGGGGTACAGGAGGGGTGAGGGGTGCGGGGAGGGCTCAGGGCAGGGGATTGGGATGCAGGAGGGGTGTGGTGGGTTCAGGGCAGGGGGTCCGGTGCAGCAGGGGGCTCAGGGTAGGGGGTCAGGGTGAACTGAGCTGAAAAAGGCACACACACTGGAATAAGAGCATCTACAGGGTGTTGTACAGCTATAACAATATTTGTTTACATTCACACCTTAAGCTACACTGAAAACATTTCCTGTGTTGACAAGGCCTAATACTTTGCATTTGTACAGCACTTTTCTCAAAAGCACTTTACAAAGGTGGATAAATGTTATCTCTCTTTTACAGATGTGGAATCTGAGTCATAGACGCCTTGTTTACACTGGCACACTCTGCATTCATCAGCAGCTAGGTCAGCTGCACTGATGTTAACAGTTTAAGTGCTAGTGCAGTGGGTCTCAAACTTTTTTACTGGCGACCCCTTTCGCATTGCAAGCCTCTGAGTGCGATCCCCCCGAATAAATTAAACACACTTTTTAATATATTTAACACCATTATAAATGCTGGAGGCAAGCGGGGTTTGGGGTGGAGGTTGACAGCTCATGACCCCCCATATAATGACCTCACGATCCCCTGAGCGGTCCCGACCCCCAGTTTGAGAACACCTGTGCTAGTGTAATCTCCCTCTGCAGCAGAAGCCACATCTTTCTCTGTGTTTGTGCAGTACAGGGGCAGGCAAGCTTTTTGGCCTGAGGGCCACATCGGGTTTCGGAAATTGTATGGAGGGCCAGTTAGGGGAGGCTGTGACTCCCCAAACAGCCAGGCATGGCCTGGCCCTGCCCCCTATCCACCGCCCCTCCGCTTCTCTCCCCCTGACACTCCCCCTGGACTCCTACCCCATCCAACCCCCCCTGTTCCCTGATGACCCCCCGGGACTCCTGCCCCATCCACTCCCTGCTCCCTGTCCCCTGACAGCCCCTAGAACCCCTGCCCCTGACTTCTCCCCTGACGCCCCATCCAACCTCTCCTCTCATTCCTGACTGCTCCCCCAGGACCCCTTCCCCCATTCAACCCCTGTTCCCCACTCTCTTGAATGCCCCAACTCCTATCCACACCCCCGCCCCCTGACCACCACCCTGAACTCCCCTGCCCTCTATCCACCCCCCCNACTCCAGGGGGAGGGAAACCCCACCCTGCCGCCATCCACTCCCTCCAACTGCCTCCCCCAGAAACCTCAACGCATCCACCATCCACCCCCCCCCCCGCTCCCTGTCCCCTGATTGCTCCCTCCTGGGACCCCTGCCCCTAACTGCCCCCCCCTCTATCCACCCCCCCCCCCGCTCCTTGCCCCCTTACCGCGCTGTCTGGAGCGCCGGTGGCTGGCGGCAGTACAGCCATGCCGCCCGGCTGGCACCAGCCATGCCACCGTGCAGCACAGACAACTGGGTCAGGTTGGGCTCTGCAGCTGCGCTGCCCCAGGAGCTTGCAGCCCCACTGCCCAGAGCATTGTGCCCATGGCAGGCGAGCTGAGGCTGTGGGGGAGAGGGTACAGCGGGGTGAGGGGCCAGGGGCTAGCCTCCCAGGCCAGGAGTTCAGGGGTCGGGCAGGAGGGTCCCGCGGGCCGGATGTGGTCCACGGGCCATAGTTTGTCCACCTCTGTTTAGTACATCAGGGGGCTGATCCTGTTTGAGGCCTCTGGGAGCTGCCTTAATCAATAATGATAGACAGAAACAAACTGTTTCCAACACTGTATCCAAAAGACTTGGTTCAAGCAAAGGTCAACCATAAGTTTCAGAAATGGTTCTGAACACGACTAGGTCCAGTGTGCACTTGCAGTTAAATAATTCTGAATCCTGGTTTGTTTGCACCCTTTGGGTGCATCTCAGTCAGCAAATATCTCACCTAGTATTCCCAAACAGCACTGGTGCTAACACTAATGGAGGTGTTAATATAGACTGTGTGCGCACATTAAGTAGTAAAAATGTTCACATCTGTTATATTGTAGTATTTAGTTCAGTCTTAGCACCATTGAGAACAACCTACTGGACAGCATTAGTAAAATTTCCTAGCACAAGAGAACCTCAGCGTTACAAACACCAGAGTTACAAACTGACTGACAATCACACACCTCATTTGGAACAGGAAGAAGGCAATCAGGCAGCAGAGACCAAAAAAAAAGAAAAAAAGCAAATACTGTACAGTACAGCAGTGTGTTAAATGTAAACTACTAAAAAATAAAGGGAAAGTTTTTTTTTTTAAAAATTGACACGGTAAGGACAGGGGCAGTGAGTAGTATGGGCCCATAGTGCTCTGGCTCCAGCAAATTCAGGGCCCAGGGGACCCAGCTCTTTTAATGTTTGGGGCCGGGTCTCTGCCCCGGCCCTGCCTGCTGCCCCCCCACATGCCCCTTCCCCAGAGCATCTCTACCTGCCCTGGGCAGCGGGTGGTTGCCCCCTGCAGTTCCACGCTGTGCTACTTCACCGGCCGCTGCTGCAGGAGGCTACAAGGGAGTGGCGCCGGGGGCAGATTGAGGCGGCTACTGCACCTGTGGAGGGAGGAGGCGCATGGCAACTGCCCAGCAGGAGACTCCGAGATGACTCCGGGCGGGCTTATCCTGGCTGGACATCCTGAGCAACAGCCTGGGGGGACTTGGGTGAGTATCATGCTGGGGGAGCTAGGGAGGGGCCCCCATCACCATCAGAGCTCGCTGCTGCCAGCAGGGAGAGGTCTGGGGGAGTCCTCCTCTCTGGCTCCCTGCCCCAACCCCAAGGCAGCCTGCCTGCTGCACCCCAAACTCATCATCTTCAGCTGAGCCCCATGCCCCACAACACCTCTCATATCCTAACCCTCTGTCCCAGCCCAGAGCCCACATCCAGCACCCTAACACCCCTCCTGCACCCCAATTCCCTGTCCCAGCCTGGAGCCTGCACCCAGCACCCAAACTCCCTCCCAGAGCCCACACCCCTCCTGCACCCAAACTTCCTCCAAACTCCCTCTCAGAGCCTTAGGCAGGTGTGTGTGGTGGTGGGGAACGGGACGGGACTTGAACCTGTTCTGGAACCACCATGAATTATACAAACCTGCCACCCCTGGGTAAGGAAACTGTTTCTGTGCTTGTTTCATTTAAATTAAGATGATTAAGAGCAGCATTTTTCTTCTGCATAGAAGTTTCAAAATTGTATTAAGTCTATGTTCAGTTGTAAACGTTTGCAAGAACAACCATAACATTTTGTTCAGAGCTATGAACATTGCAGAATTACAAATAATCTCAATTTTCGAGGTGTTCATAACTCTGAGGTTCTACTGTGTAGAGGTTAGCGAGGTTACATGACTTGTCTAAGGTCATATAGTGAATTGTGTAGAAGTGGGACTAGAAACTAAGCCTGTGATCTAGCCAGTAGACAATAGTGCCTTTCTATCATGTATGATAGTGCAGGGGTTCTCAGCCTTTTTCTTTCTAAAGCCCCACAATATGCCATAAAACCCTCTGTGGCCCACCTGTGTTTTTCTGCATATCTGGTAGATTAACAGCCAGGGCTGGTGTTAAGAGGTAGCAAACAGGGCAATTGTATGTGGCCCCATATCACAGGGAGCCGTGCAAAGCTGAGCTGCTTCGGCTTTGGCTTCAGCCCCACATGGCTTGGGCTTCGGCTTTCTACCCTGACCCCCAGGGAGTCTACTGCCGATCCTGCTCTCTGGTTTATTTTGGCGGACCCCTGAAACCTGCTTGTGGCTCCCCAGGGGCTCCGGGCCCCTGGTTGAGAACTGCTGTGATAGTGGGTGATTTGATTAATCTTTTAACTTTGCTATGTGGGCTAACATGTATTTCTTTGTTTTGGAACTTTCCATTTAGCGTGTTATATAATGTCTTATGGTTCCTGCTTTCACTTTAAAAAAGTATGGAAAAATCTGATAACTTTTAGGTAAAATTACTGTGAATAGTTATGAATAAGGCTACAATTTAGTCATGGCTATTTTTAGTAAAAGTCATGAACAGGTCATGGGCAATAAACAAAAAGTCATGACCTGTCCTGTGACCTGTCCATGACTTGTACTATATAAATACCCTGGCTAAAACTTAGGTGCTCAAGGGAGGGACCTCCGGCGGCTGTTGCTGCTCAGGAGGCAGAGGAGGAGGGAGGCTCTGACGTGCCACCGCTGCTGCTGTGGGGGGCGGGATCCTGCTGAGGGTAGAGGGTGGCCCAGGGCCCTGCCACTGCTACTACTCCTAGACCGCTGCTGCGGGGCAGCGCCTAGGACCAGCTGCCCCAGGGTCACCTGAGCAGTGGCTGGTGAAGCTGGCCCTTGGATCGCCCCAGCAGCCCTGGTGTCAGACTCACCGGCTGCTGCAGAAGTCACAGAGGTCCTGGAAAGTCACAGAATCCGTGACTTCTATGACCTCCATGAAAGACTTACAACCTTAGTTATGAACATAGGAAAATATTCCCATGTAACTTCAATGTAACTTTTAGCTAAAATTAATCTGGTATTATCCCACAAACTCCTGGTAAAATCTTAGCATTTCTATTTGATTGTCAGTAATATATTACATAAATGCAACTCAATAATGTAAATGTTAGTAACATGAACTAGCTCATGAAAATTTTCTACTGTTGCCACTAGGTGATTCCCTAGGCTCTGGAAAGAAAGTAATAATGCTCTAACAGCAATGTTTTTTAGAAATACCCAGTCAGTTAGAAGGGGAGTTTGGCAAGTTACATGGCCACAGCAATGCTGTGATTGCAATAAGAGCAAACCCACAAAGATATTCTATTTATGCTGTTATAGTTACTATAAATGAGTTCCAGTGGAGCAAGGCTATGAATACCTCTGTTAGCATAATGCTCATGGATTTAGTATGAGAAGGAAATTATAAATAATTATGACAGTTACATTATGACATGATAAAGCTAAGTCTTCAGTTCTTTTGTAGGGCTATAAATTACCAATGCCTGAGCTGCACATAAAGTTGGAATTTTAGTGTAAAAAAAAAATACTGTATTTAAGAATCTGTTATAATTTCTATTAGGCCCATACTGTATTTTCTTGTGAATTCTAAAATAATCAGTATCAATAAGAGCTGCACTCTATGTAATGGTGTCAATGATATTTAAGATAAAGGAAAAACTGTAATACACACCTTATAACATTCAAGCCTGCTAGCTGCTGGGGTAGGGGAACAACTATGAGTTGTCTCCTGCTCCAGTCCACTCCCAGCAGAGGAGACTGGATCAGACTGTGAGTTGCAAAATTAGGCCCACTTACAACCACACAACAGTCAATGTGGTGACAGATGTAAAGTTAAGCAGATTCTGGTTCCTTTGTGTGGGGCTCCAGTCGAAGAGCAAGTAGAGACATTTGGTATGAATGACTTAGTTTAAGTGAAAAGCTAAACAAGAAAGAAAAGTCTCCATGAGAACAAACAGCATGTACATCATCTGACAATCCATAAGGAGCTCAGCTACAACAACAAACTAGCAACTAAACTCTGAACACAGGAAGAGTGGGTCAGAAGTTTACTAGTGCACTACAAGGTGTTACATTTCAGGGCAACTGCACCTGTATTTCCCCTAAGTGGTCTGGCAAAGGCACCCACTTCTAGGCTTCCTGTTCCCCAGCCATTGCCTTTCTTGGGTGGAGACCCACATCTCTCTCCCCGTAGACTGGGGTACTTCTAGGCTGCACAGTTCCTTGGCTTCACTGTTAGTCCCAGCACAGACAGGTTGCCCAAGGACACCTGCCCGCTTTCTCCTCAGAGATGGTTCACAGACGTAATTGCTACAGTTATAAGGCACCACACAGCTCTTTTTATGCAAGACTAATTTTATTATAAGGGTAAAAGCACTACAGAGAAAACATATTAAATACAATTAAAAACCCTACACACTTGCTAATAAGCTCACCAGATGTCACCCCAGCTCTAACAGGGGTTCTAGCAGGAGTAATCCTTCAACACTGCACCCAAGGAATTTTCTTTGTGGTCACAAGTTCATCACAGCTTCAGCTGAGAACAAGTACTCAGTCGGTTCAGTCCTTCCAAGCCTACCCTACGGATTGGGGCCCTCCATGGATCAAGGGTTCTGTTCATTTTCTGGATGAGGAAAAAGGCCCTGAGCCAGGCTATTTATCGAACAATCCTTTCTTTGTCTGTTAGTCCCTGGAGAATACAATTTGAATTAGTATATTTGGACCTTTCCAGGGGGGGTGGCTTTAAAAGGCTGATAATGCAGGAATTACATTAGCATCCTCCTCCCTACTGGAGAAGGTACATACAATGCCACAATAACACATCCACAGTTGCATTTTTAATACAATGTAAACCAAAGTTATTATTCAATAATAATATATATTCAATAACTTAATTCAATAAAGTTGATCTTGATTCCATCAGGTTTCTTCAGGATATTATAGCATATTGTCACTCTGTCACACAAGGTATAACACTTTCATAGCTATAAACACTACACTTTAACATCCACCTTAATTTGCTATAGCGCAGGGGTTCTCAACCTGGCGGTTGGGACCCCTCAGGGGTTCACGAGGTTATTATATGGGTGGTTGCAAGCTGTCAGCCTCCACCCCAAGCCCTGCTTTACATCCAGCATTTATAATGGTGTTAAATACATAAAAAAGTGTTTTTAATTTTAATTTATAAGGGGGTCGCACTCAGAGGCTCACCAGTACAAAAAGCTGAGAACCCCTGCTATAGCCTATCCAGGCATTGCGTAAGTTATGGTATAGTACGGGGTGGCCCTCCCCTGTTCTCCACCTATTAGACTGGGAAGGGGGGGAGCTCAGGAGCAGCAGGGTGCTGGGATATGGGCTTGTGCCCAACAGGGAGGGGAGTCTCAGAGCTTCAGTCTGTTGGACATACTTCCTGGGGCTTGAGGCTTCAGCAGCAGCGAGGCTGAAGACCTGAGCCCCATCCCCAGCAGGTATGCCCCGGCTTGTGAACTTCTGAAGATTGTTGGATGGGACTCAGTGGGCCAGTCTGTTTGACCACCCCTGATATAGCATGTAACACTGGTGGGACAAGTTAGTGCTTAGGATTAGATCAAGTCAGAAGTTCAGCCTGAACTCTAAATATATAGTGTATTTATTTAAAAAATATATAGTAGATATGTAAAAGGTATTGGTTTGATCTGGATGTTGCTATGCAATTTTTAAAATTAATTTAATGATCATGAAAGATGCCTGATTCTTCACAGCTGGAAACTGAAATAACCTATCTACTGTAGGCAGTTGCAAAGTTCCTTGTACAGCTCCATTAATGGTTCTCAGTGCTGTTCTTTATCAGACCACATCTAGGAATCTAAGGGTGAGTCAGACTGAAAATCCACCGAGTCTTAACTGGCCTTTCTGCTAAGACTGCCAGCAAACTGGCCAACCGTAATGTGGAAATCTGTCCATTGAGAAGTGGACTCAGGCCATTAACTAATTTCACATAGGCCCCAGATAAAAAGAGCCATCAGACAGTAACAACTTTCAGTCACTAACAACAATTTGGGTCAGATTCAAATCACTGATCATGAGGTAAAAGGGGGTTTAAATCCCACTACCAGTTCCCTAAATCACACTTCACCATTTTGACAAATGGTATCACTTATTCAATACACTTGTCACTTGTATTTATTGGAATCATGTCTCTGTGAATTAAAACTCTACATTATAGGGGCTATTTAGAAATGCATTTTTTGGCCTGATGTCCATTACAGACTATTGATTAAATCACTCTTCGTTCATGAATCATTGACCAGATAGATTGCAATGATTCTGAATGGTATGAAGGCGAATTGGTCACATACTGACAATATTTAACGTTTTGTGAAAATTAAAGAGGTGAAGCACATATAATAGCCAATTTTTAAATCTCAGTCTCTCAACATTCTAACATGGCTTTATTACGTACCAGGAAAACCATATGATCATATTCTGAATTAATCACTAATGAAAAGAAAAACTATAATTATTTAATATTTATATTATTGTAGTTGCCATAAAATCCAGTGTGAATCAGGACTCCCTTATACTAGGTGCTCTACAAACATAAATGAAGACAAAGCTGATATTTATATTACTATATAATGCCTTCTATCTGCTAATTTTAAAGAGCCTCAAAAGCATGGATGAATTGAGCCTTACAACAATCTTGTAAACTAGGTGGGTATTATCTCCATTTTACAGATAAGCAATATGTAGGTGTCAAAGTCTTTGACAGCACCGAGAATAAACTAAGGTCTCTTGGTATCAGTTCTTTGCTATTTTCAGGGACTGGATGGCTCAGAGAGTGGTTATAGATCTATATTTTCAAACGTGGGTGCCCAAAGTTAGGTACCTAAATACATATTTAGGTGCCTCAATAAGAGACTGATTTTCAGAAGTGTTGAGCACCTGAAATTCCCTTAGACTTAGACTCTGATTCAGTAGTCCATCTTTATGCTTACCTTTAGGCATGTGCTTGTCTCATTTACTTCCATGGAACTTAAGCACATACTTACATGTTCTTTGCTGAAATGTGCTGCGATGCAGGTGTTCAGCACCTCTGAAAATCATGTCACTTTTATTTAGGTTTGCACTACTGTTGCCTTGTTATATGGATACATTATGGATTTGGATCTCCAGGGTTGCCAAACCAGTAATTTCAAGAGCAGTAAATTCACTAAAAAACATGAGCTTTTTTGTTTTAATGAATGCCAATTTTGGATTATATAAACTTAAAAAATTACAATAGTAAATTTCTAATTGTGCTAGACTATCCTAAGAATATCCTAACTGATGTTAAAAAAAACCCACCTCAAAACTACTTAGGAAAAGTATTTGCTTCTGTCCTAAGTCTCTGTGTCAAATTAATGTCCACCCTGAAACAAATTTCTATACAATTTCTATAAGAGCATGAAAAATGGGGTTTATAATAGAAGTGGTGAGACAACCGTAACTGGAAGCTAGAGTTCACTACTATAATCAGTCTCAAATGCTAAAACTTTTTTGATTTTACAAACTTTTATTCAAGGATTAAAAAAAGGTAGACATTTTCAGTTATTCCCCAAACCTGTAGAAATAGACTGTAACATTAAGCAAACCAGAATGTTCAGTGTTCCATAATTTATGTGTATGGATGATCACTGAAAACTTTTTCTGGTCCACAAAACTGGGTGCTGGCTTAGTCACTGTAAGCTATAGAGTCCTATAACGTGTTAGCTCATGCTTGATGGCAACAGGTTTGTTTTCCATAATTGTGTAATCCAAATTCCTTTTCAAAGAGAAGATTTTTGAAAAGGACTATTAAATGTAATCATTAACGAGCACATAGGGCACTAGACAAGTAAACTTGTCTTAATTATGGTAAGCTTAAAAAAATTGAAAGTACCAATTTACAAAGTACAAGTATGGTTTTGGGACTAAGAAGCTTCTCCCAGAATACTGCCTAAGGTTTTGTCTCCATTTCAATTACAGCCAAGTCAGGATACCCAGCACATGTCCCAGGTTTTCAAATAGTTAGGGAACACAGTTAAGGTCATATTTACACTACACATTGGAACTGTGTTGCAACTGTATCCTTTGATTTGATTGTAATGTAGATGGCTGTAAAGCTAATTAAACCTCATCTACTGTTCTCAGAGCAAACTGCCAGATGTTGCTTAAGCACTGTTTAAAAGGAGTTTTGTTGAAAACAGGTTATGACATGGTTTTGCCAACAAACAAGGACTGAACATTTTCCGTGTTATAACAAGATTTTAAAAATTGCTTTAGCCCAGGATAAACATGTTGGAAGTGTTTAAACACAGGTGTTACCGGGTGCTAGAACAATTTCAAATCTCATTGTAAACCATATCCAAGTCCCACAGACACTGTACGTTCTACTGTGCAGGGAACCAGATAAAAAACAATAATCCTCTGATATGGTTGACACACCATTCTTTCAGTATGGATGGTGCTGGATTATGTTTTCACTATCTTCTTGAGCCATGTTACAGCTCTGCTTAGTGCCAGACTTTAGCATGGTTTAAGAACAGAGTTAAAACATGATTCAGTCCTGTCTGCTCTGCAAATCCAAACTGTATATTAATTTTGTTAGGACTACTCTGCTGCAAAAGGATCCCCAAACAAAAAACACTTTTCCCAGGGCAGATGGGGTATTAGAGAGATAAATTCCATAAACCACCATATAAAACCACTAAGTTCCATCTTTAATAATATTTTAAATCATGGTAACACCTTTCTAGCAAGAATTATGTTTAAACATGGTCTCTAGAAGCTGGTAACGTGTTTTCTTAATCCTCAGGGCTGTATGCTCCTTTCCACTCTGTGTTGGGGAGCAAAGGAATGGCAACAAGAATACAATGGGTCCTACACATGCTGAAGGTGAGAGTGGTACCAAAATGACATACCTCTGCTCAGAAGCTTATCTGTATTAACCAATTGTGTATTTCTTAAAGCACCTCTCTCCATAGTATCTAGGAGTCAAATACAGGTATTAATAGTTGTATTAAGCCACACAGTAGGCAATGCGTTTCACCACTCCTTGGTTCAGCAGTCTTTACTTATTTGGGCGGGTTTTCTCTTTGTGCTACAGCTTGCCATTGCAGGCAGGGCTTTGCAAAAGGCTCAGCTCTGTAAGCTGCTGTATTTTGGAGCATATTTTTATCTCCTCTTGGACTCTTCAGTATTTCAGAGACTGTGCTGGGACAGGAGAGGCAGGAGCTGGAATTCAGCTCCCATTCAAAACTAGCAGATATTTGAGCCAGTATCTGCCACTGTGTTAGTGCTGCTTGCAACATTACCAGATGCTTGCACTTAAAACTCCTTGAAAGGAAGAGTTTTGTACAGGTGCACTGAGGTCTATAGCAGGAAAAAGGGGCCAGGAGCAGTACCTGGGGCCCAACAAAACTGCAGAGGTGGCTAACACCCTGTGGTGAGGCATTAAGATACGCCTATGAATGCCAGCCTCCACAGTGTTTGGAAGCGAAGTCTTATGCCTACTTGGTAGGACCTCAAGTTGTGGAGAGAATCCAGCAGAAACTTCAGGAGTTTCATGCCCACTTTCCCGCCCCCTCGTCTGTGTTTTTCTACTTGTGAAGGGGAAAATATAAAAAAGAATCTTACAGATCTGGAGTAAGGAAGCTCTAAACTTCACTGTGTTCTCCTGCTTTGCTACCAGCTGCAGCTATTTTGCTTATGGTACGCTACCTACTGCTATACTGTGACTGAATGTGTCTTTGTAGTTCTGCAGTTGGGTACTATTCACAGCTCCATATCTAACTCAGTATGTGACCTGGAGCAAGAAGAAACTCCGAATACAACAATTTACCATAAAAAACAATTAAGATTTATTTTGGCACCTTAGAGACTATTTGGGCATAAGCTTTCTTGGGCTAGAACCCACTTCATCAGATGCATGGAGTGGAAAATACAGGAGCAGGTATAAATACATGAAAAGATGGGAATTTAGTGTCAGTGTCACTTCTCAGCATAACCATCTATAAGATGTGGATCCTATTTACTTAC
This sequence comes from Chelonoidis abingdonii, assembly GCF_003597395.2. Taxonomy (NCBI): domain Eukaryota; kingdom Metazoa; phylum Chordata; order Testudines; family Testudinidae; genus Chelonoidis; species Chelonoidis abingdonii. The sequence continues at coordinate 168,660,915 of NC_133771.1, forward strand.
TTCGCTAAGCCTCACGGCACCTTTATTAGAGCGTTTCAGACAAATAGGACTTTCTCTGCAAAGTGTAATTACATTTTACAATGCCAGGGGTAAGGCACAGACTTGTGACTCCACATATGGTACTTAAGCACAATTATGTATCTAAATTGAGGAACTATGCTATTTCTCTCTCTTTTAAGGGCTTGATCCTATTTACCTTTACTGATGTGAGTAATGCCCACTGACTACTCATGTACTGAATGAGTATTGCAGGATCAGGCCCTTCGATGAGGAGAAAAGTATGTACGAATATGAGAATGTGTTGCATAAGTGTAAAACAAACGTCTCCAATTTTCACCCATTTTTTAGAAATGACTGTGTTCTTGAGCCTTTCTAATTCCAGTGTAGGGATTTTTACAGTTTTAGGAGCATATTTTGTGTACATCTCTGACACCAAGAGGGATTCTGTGCCCTATTCTAGAGTTGCACCTACCCTCCATATGGTTCTCCTCTGCTCTGCTAACTCAAAAATGGATAAATAGATTTTACTCAAACTACACTCCTAAACAATCTCACATGGCCTGAAATCAAGCATAGAAAGGTGATTTAAGAGCTAAAAGTGTTTTAACATAAGGGTTCAAAATCTGGGTTTAGGTAATTTCCTCCTGATTTTCAGTGTTGATTTTTAGGCAAACAAGGGCTCTTTTTTAAGAGTAAAATATTGTGAATTTATTTTAATGATATATTATTTAATGCCCAACAGGTGTAAAACTCTGTACATATCTGGGGAATTGTTTGTAGGGTCTACATATTCTTAACATCAGTTCATTCATAACTGATTCATCATCCTGACAGAAGCTGCAGCCTGGCTTTACATGGTGACCCAACCATGCTCCTCAGCCAACCTTAGTGCAGCCACCAGACAGGCCCGTCCTCATTCACCAATTGTTATGCTTCTGGCATGACATTCCCATCTGTGATACCCCATCGCACATCTGGGGGGCTGCAGGGTTTCTTCTGCTGTTTCTCCTCCAGTTACAGAGGTGCCAGCATTGCAGGTAGCCAGGGTGTGTTTCATCTGCTCCCCCTGGAGGATCCAAGCAAATGGTTGGCAAGGAGTTGGGAGAACTGGCAGCAGCTGGATTCCCCAGCGCGCTGCCATTGGACAAGTGTGGGTCCTAACATGAGTGTGACAGAGACAGGACAGGGGGGCAGAACCGGGAGCAGGGGCTGACGTAGTGAAGCTGCAAGAGCTCAAAGGGGGCCCATTGTGTAATGCAGGGAAAGGGGCTGAAGAGGACAAGGGGTGGCACTGGAGGATGGCTAGACCACACAGCCTTAAGGGCAGGGGGAGATGGCATGGCAGGCTGGGGGGCAGAGCAGAGAAAGTGGGGCTGAAACGGGGAGGTAGTAGGGTGACCAGACAGCAAATGTGAAAAATCGGGACAGGAGGTGGGGGGTAATAGGAGCCTATATAAGAAAAAGTCCCTAAAATTGGGACGTCTGGTCACCCTAGGAGGTAGGAGCAGAGAAGCTGGCCTCCAAAAGACTCCCCTGGGCTGCTTCAGACCCCGCAGAGCGAACACACCCTAGGACTGACTCAGCCCTTTCCTCCCCCTCAAACATTCCCGCTCCCCAAAACCAAACCCTTCCCTTCCCTGTGGGCTCAGACTCTCCCTGTTCTCCCAGCCGCCGGGTGCCCCTCGCTCCCTGCCCCCTCTCTTTGAGCCTGGCTACACGGCTGGAGGAACTGGGTTGCAAAGGTAGCGCAGGCGAAGGGGCGCGGCGGGGCTAGCGCAGCCAGGGGGGCTCCGAGGGGAAATCGGCGAAAAACCCGTCCCGCGGCTCTGTCCCGACCTTGGCAGAGTTGCAGCAGGCGGGATTGGAAGGAGCCCGCCCCTCCGCTTCCTCCCGCGGACTGGGATCGTTCCTCCGCCTTTGCAAAGAAAACAAAACAACAACAAAGCCCATGTCAAGTCCCCGACGTCTCCGGGCCCCGCAGTAGCAGCGGCCGCTCCGCATTCCTGGGATTCCAGGGCTGTGACTCCGCGCTCCAGCCCCACGCTCCGCAGCGACTCCGACACGCACTCGCTCTACAGCCGCCGCCTCCGGCCCCATTCGCTCTCTCGGGACAACAATCCCCTCCCTCTCTCCTACCCCCACCCCCGTGGGCTGCACCGGGAGCCCACGGCTCCCTTGGCCGCCTGCAAACTTCCCTGCTGGCCGCAAAGTCCTGCTTCCGCCTCCCCAAACTCCTTAAAACTTTCCCCGCTGCAGCGGGGACAAGATTATTGGGTGGGGGCGGTGGTTTACTTTCCCTCCCTCTCCTCCGGGAGCCCCCAAATCAGGCAACACCCTGATTTCTCCTCGTCCCAGCAATCAGCTCTTCCTAGCAGCACCGGTTCCTACTTTGTCCCCCTCTCACCACTTGGGATCCCTCTCCTGCTCAAGACGGAAACCTCCTTCTCCACTGGGAAACCCTCCTGGGGGATTTTGAACGAAGCCTGAGCTACACTTGTTGCCTTTTCGGGAGGAAGGGAGAGCCCATTCCCAGTGCCCCTGCACCAGAGGAGAAGTGGCCACGACATGTAAACGCAGGTAAGCAACAGCAGCGGAGTTTGCTGAAGTTTGTCCGGCTTGTTTTAATTTAGAACTTGTAGTTGCTTGTACCGCTGATCGCAGCGCCGGAGCGGTAGTGACTTTTTCAAAACAGTCTTGACACAATTTATGGCGTATGCGTGCATATGAAAATCTGTTCCCATCCATTATAATTTATCATCCGTCGTCGTAACGCAATCATGGACGCATTTACTGTATGTGTACATAATGCAAATTTATCCTAACTAAACGTGATTATGCTGCTACAAATGAATGCTGATCTGTGAATTATAATAAAACAAGTCACTTTATGTGACTATAATTATAAAAGCCCTAATCCAGAAATACACTGAAGCAAATATCTGAACAATATATGATTTATAGAATCAATGTAAATATATATTTGTAAACAGCTGGGGACAAGCTAAGCTTTCTGCTGAGCTGCTTTCTTATATACACTGCAGCATGACTCTATTTAGCTTCCAGGATCCTCCTCTCCCCTACCTCACCCCCACTGGATGGATTTACCTTGTTCTTTGTTAAGTTACAAGTCAAGTCTACCCTGGCCATTCCTCTACAGCAAACGCTGTAACAAGTTGGGCAGAAATTACAATATTACTAGACTGTGTGAGCATTGTGACATCTCTTCTCATTCCTAATGTGCCAAAGTCCATGAATCTTAAAAGATTCAAAAGTAACCTCCCCTACTCCAATCCATTTGGAGGCATACAGTAGGTATTTTGTGTCTGCATGTGCTGGCATTACGGTGAACACTGTAGTTTTGGTTGCAAAGGCAGTTCTTTTGTAAGCACCTATCTATAGTGGCTTGTAACTTTAACTTTATAGAAACAAATAGTTACTGGTAAACTGGGCAATAACAGTGAATGATCACTCAGAGATTGTTCCTGAGATTGTGGTATATGGCCCAGAATCAAGGGCAGTATTCACAGTTGAATGAATTGTTTTTACTCTGTTTCTGCATAGATATTTGCTATTAAAATGTGTGAAAACTAATACACTTACTGTATGCTGAATTCCTTAGTACTTGTGACTTCAGTCTATAAAATGGCTCCCTTAAGCAGGAGCTTTTGAAGCTATCAGCCCACCTTATGATGGTGGGAGAGATTTGAAGAAGACAGCTACATTTTTAGGAGACACTTGTTGGAGGTTGTCACCGTTGTCTGGTCTCTGAATTATCTGTATCAAACATTATAATGACGTACAGACTCCAGGGTTTGCTATTGCCTTTTTAGGAGGACTGTTGCTCATATCTAACATTGGTCATTGGTTTAACCCATAAGAACGGCCCTACTGGGTCAGACCAATGGTCCGTCTAGCCCAGTATCCTGTCTACCGACAGTGGCCAATTGCCAGGTTCCCCAGAAGGAGTGAACCTAACAGGTAATGATCAAGTGATTCTCTCCGCCATCATCCCCACCTCTCTGACAAACAGAGGCTAGGGACACGATCCCTTCCCATCCTGGCCTGAATAGCCATTAATGGAACTTACTGCCATTAATTTTCAATACTCTTTAAATGTAGTTACAGTCCTATGCCCTTCACCCAACCTCCCACAGGCAAGGAGTTCCAACAAGTTGACTTTTAGTGTTGTTGAGAACTTCTTTTTATGTGTTTAAAACCTCTGCCATTATATTCAATTGGTGCCCCTATTTAGTTGATATTGGAAACAAGTAAATTAACTTTCCTTATCTACTTTTCCACATCACTCATGATTTTATACCACCTCATTTATATCCCTCCTTAGTCTCCTCTTTTACAAGCTGAAAAAGTCCTAGCACTCTTTAATCTCTCCTCATATGGACCTATTCCAACCCACCCAATCATTTTAGTGCCCTTCTCTGAACTCTTTCTAGTGCCAAGTATATGCTTTTGAGATGATGGAGACCACTTCTGTACGTACTATTCAAGATGGGGGTGTACCATCGATTTATTATAAGGGCAATCTATTGTTCTCCGTCTTATTTCTCTATCGCCTTTTTTAATGATTCCAACATCCTGTTTGCTTTTTGACTGCCTTGCGCACTGCATGGACGTCTTCAGAAACTATCCATTGACTGCTCCAAGATCTTTTTCCTGATTCTCAAGCTAATAGTCGCCCCATCATTTGTATTTAGTTGGGGTTTTATTTTTCCAATGTGCACTACGTTTACATTATCCACGTTAAATTTCATTTGCCATTTTATTCCATCCCTTAGTTTTTGTGAGATCTTTTTGAAGTTCTTCACAGTCTGCTTTGGTCCTAACATCTTGAGCAATTTATATTGTCTGCAAACTTTGCCACCTCATTTTTTACCCTCTTTCTCCAGATCTTTATGAATAGTTGAATAGGATATGGTCCTAGGACAGACCCTTGGAGAACACCACTAGTTACCCCTCTCCATTCTGAGAATTTACCATTAATTCCTACCCTTGTTTCCCTGTCTTTTAACCAGTTCTCAGTCCATGAAAGGACCTTCCCTTTTATCCCATGACAACTTAATTTACATAAGAGCCTTTGGTGAGGGACCTTGTCAAAGGCTTTCTGGAAATCTGAGTATCGTATGTCCACTAGATCCCCCTTGTCCACATGTTTGTTGACCTCTTCAAAGAACTCTAATAGATTAGTAAGACAGGATTTCCCTTTACAGAAACCATTGTTGGCTTTTGCCCAACAATTTATGTTCTTCTATGTGTCTGACAATTTTATTCTTTACTATTGTTTCAACTAATTTGCCTGGTACTGATCTTTAAAATATAAGAGGTTAATGTAGTTTTTATACATACATAAAATGGGATTTGGGCAATGATCTGTAAATGACTGTGAAGATGGAACTCCCTTGATTTCAGTGGGTCTCTCCACAGACACAGGGCGTTTGCCTGAGCAGTTTCTTGCAGGATTGGGGCCTAAATCCAAACCCAGTGGGCATGATATAGAAGTTTCTGAGCCATTCAAAAGTCCCAAAGCCCTTATTCAAATGATAGTCCTTTAAATCCATGGGATAACTCCTGGATCCCCAAGCCTGCAATCACATCTGTATGGGAAAACCCTTGTGCCCATATAAAGGTCCGATGGCTCTGTACAATTACAAGGGGTCTGTCTATCTGCAGTTCTGTCTGCAGGATTAGGGCCCACGTGGATGAAGACTGCAGGATGGAGCCCTTAGTGCTGCTTTGTACATACAATGTGTCTAAAAAAGAGAATATTTAAAATCTGTGACTTTCAAATGTTTGCATACTAGTTGTTACAGCTATTATAATACAATGGTGTTCCTTGAGGATTAATTAGCCACTGTTGTTAGTGACTCTTCATATACTTCTCAGCTGGTCATTAAATGCCAGCAGATGCCTTGTGCCTTAGTTGTTGTTGCTTAAATATAGAACAGTCTTCCATGAATTAGGGTTTTGTTTGTTTGTTTGGTTTTACTCAAATTTGTAAAAAAATGGCTAAACCAACCATGGAGAAAGTTTTCAGCCCGAAGAAGGGTCAGAGGTACTTTTGAAAACTGTTGTGTACCAGTGTAGTCAAAGGACCACAGATTTAAAAGTTTATTAGTAAATATTAAATAAAGATGATACAGAGAGTTTGAGGTGTCAGTCATTAGTCATCGGGGGCAACATACAGAGTATGGGGGGATGCTGGAATTTGGTTATGGTTCAGCATATAATACATACAGTCTGTAATGTCCCCAATGCGGGGTGTACGGTGGGTGGGGTCAAGAAATAGTAGGGGAGCAGTGAGGGTACATCGCTCATATAGTGGGTTACACACAGTCATGAGTATGGGTAAGCGGGCCGGGTAATGGGGACAGGGTGCCCCTCACACGGTGGAATCCAGATTGGTGGGTTCAGGACTCAGGGGATATAGTTTAGTAGGGGGGTTGTAAGGGTTTCCCCCTCCCGCCCATGGGTGCGTGAAGCCACAACGGCTCACTCCTGGTATTGGCGGTGGCCAGGTGATGTGCTCAGTGTAAATGTCCCTAGACCACCAGATAGTGTCTGAGACCATCAGACGTCTCATGAGTCGCGCATAGCGACGGCCCACCCCACAGGCCCTAAGTACACGTTCGTTACAGGGGTCCCAGGCGCCTAGCGCCCCAACGATCAGAGCATCGGTGTAAACCTCGTAGCCCTTTGCCCGCAAGGTGTCAGTCAGGGGGGCGTATTTTTCGATACTGCACTTGATCTTAGCCAAAAGGCCGAGAAGTATCTTATTTGTCCTTATTTTGGATCTGGAATTGATTACATAGTGCTAAAGTGCAAGTGTATTATTTGACTCTGTAGCATGAAAGGCACACTTAAAAAAATTAATAAATCAGTCTCCTTCATTGGCAAGTCAGTTCTCTTAGAAAGTTTTTCATTAGCTTTCATACTCTGTACTTTTAATTATAGGTCCCAGTTCTTCAAAGTGGTTTTGCCCCCTTCTTCCCACCAAGTAACTAAGCACAAAAAAGAAAAAGGTTGAAGGATGTCTCGCCATATGCTGATTTGGCACCCGTAGAAGTTAGAACCCAGAGTGATCACCCTGATTACCAGCCATACCAGATCCCTCTCCTCCCAGATGGATTCCCTCCTGCAGCTATTTCTTTCCCCTCCCAACTGGTCTATTCTCCTGCTCTGTTCCTACTGAACCAACTAATTTCAGCCTGTTAAGGAGACCAATGTGCCAACACTCCTCCTCTCTATACTCCATAGCTGTAGGATGCAGCAGAACTGCAGGAAAGTTTGAGATGAATCCCTCTCATACACTCCTTCACCCCTCCCCCCCCCACAACAGCACTGAGTTATGCCACAAATGATTTTTTACCAATGGTTTCCTAACGCCTTGAAACATCTTGTGGCCTGCCCAGAGACCCTGGAAAATGAGGAAAGTTCTGGAACTCCAGGAATGTGGACTCCCAAGTGGATGTTCTGAGGGGGAAGACTCCTAGCCCAAAATGAAGGAAAATAGTGAGAAGAGGGCACTCCAGAAGACAGGTGGGAATGGGTTGGCCAGATAGCAACTGTGGAAAAATTGAATCACTTTTCTTTTTTTAAACCGAGGGGATGGGTGGTATAGTTGCCTATTTAAGACAAAGTCCTGGTATCGGGACATCTGGTCACCTTAGGTGGGAAGGACTAAAGAGATTGTGGTTGCAGATGTTGTGGAATAGGAGGGAGGGAAAGAATTTGGGAGGGATGGTGACCCAGAGAAGGTGAAGAATAATAGCAAATGTGCATCGATCTGGTTGACTTAACAAAAGTGGATGGAAGAGCTGGGAGAGAGTGAGTGTGGGGTGATCCAGGTGAGGGAAAGGCCATGGAAAGAGCAAAGAGTGAGTGTAGAGACTACCCAGGAGCAGCCCTTCATACGCTTTGAACCAGTGTGTGTGTGTGTGTGTGTGTGTTTTCCCAGACTGAGCCTGCAGCTGTTTTACGAGGTGGGTAGGCTGAAAGGAGGGCACTTTGGGCTGGTGGTTGGCATGTGCACAGAGGGGAGGAAGGGTGGGTTTGGTTCTGGGAAACTAAATACTGGGAGATAGGGTTGTGGAGGGGAGTGTAGCAAGTTTGTATTTCTGAGGTGTTGCATACCTATTGTTTGGTTATTTTCTGTCTGACTATTGATAATTTTTTTTTTTAAACAATTGCCTAGTGCAATGGGGACCACTTCAGATTTAATAATAATTACTAACAATAATGGTGGGAAAAACACAGAAAACAAGAACAAAAATAATAAAACCACAAGAAGAAATAATTAGAGCATATGGAAGTTTTTCAAATCAAAAGATCTGTAATCAAAAAATGGCCTCTCACAGACAATATTATTCACAGATTTTTGTTTTGTTTTACAATTTTTTTTATCAAAGTTGTTAGGGAAATTTATCTAAATTTTTCCTGAACTGAAAATCATATTTAGCTACACTGGAAAGTCTTCAAATGCATTCACCTCTTTGTGTGGTTTCTGTTCTATTTCCACCTCTCTTAAAAAAAATAAATCCCTTGATTATGTTTGTTGTAATTTATTATAAATTGAGTGTTTGTTAAGCAAAAAAAATTGTAAAGTTTTGTTGTGAAAACATTCTGTGAAATTTAAAAAGATCAAAAATTGCTCCATTTCAAACACTTTGAAATGAAAAAAAACTCCAAACCCTGAAATGTCAACGTTTTTTTGAAAATTTTTTTAATTGTTTTTCTACCTCTTAAAAAAACCAAAGAAAATAAATCAGAGATTAAAAAAATTAATAAAAAACTTAAAAGAAAATAATTACAATAGATAACATATCAAAATGTTTGTTTAAACCAGTGGTTCTCAAACTTTTGTACTGGTGACCCGTTTCACATAGCAAGCCTCTGAGTGCGACCGCCTTATAAATTAGAAACACTTTTTATATATTTAACACCATTATAAATGCTGGAGGCAAAGTGAGGCTTGGGGTGGAGGCTGACAGCTCACAACTCCCCATTTAAGAACCTTGTGACCCCCGAGGGGTCCTGACCCCTAGTTTGAGAACCCCTGGTTTAAACTGAAGAGATGGAAATAGAAAAAGACTGGAAGACAAATGGGAACATACACTGAAATTAACTTAGACTAGATAAACAAATGCCTGTTTACCTCATTTAGTCACTCCATTGGTGAGCTACTACTATTACCCTAGAGCTACTGCTCTCGAATAGTTCTGTCCCGTTTTATTTAGTCATGAGTCACTGGTATTTTTGGCAATGGTTCAGTACTCTTCTAATTTTACAAATTTCTGAAATGAACTTGGAAATCAGGATCTCCTGATTACCTAGCCTATATTTTAGCCACAAGAGCAGATAGGCAGTATGTATTCAGTTTGTGTGTATATTTTCTCTCTTCTCTGTACGTTTCAGCCATATGGCCAGGGCTGGCTCCAGACACCAGCTAAGCAAGCTCATGCTTGGGATGGCAGATTGTATGGGGCAGGATTCTGACCAAACCTAGGGCAGCACGGCCTATTTTTTTTGTTCGCTGCTCCCGCTACCCTGTAGGGGGTGGAGGCACGGAGGAGGGGAGTGCCCTGCAGCAAACTCACCAGGGCAACCCGCGTCCATCCCTCCCCGCCGACCGGAGCAACGCGGAGCCCTTCTGGCAGGCGACACGGCAGTCGCGGCTGCGTGGCGAGCGCCCTGCTGAAGCCCTGGCTGCCCCGCTTCTCTCTCTCTCTCTCTCCCCCCATTAGACTGGGCACGCACTCTGCAGCACAGGGAGTCCCCCTGCACCCTGGCTCCAGCCGCCCTGTAGGGTTTTTTGTTTCGTTTTTTTCTCTGCTTTGCCGGCCGTGCCGTTGTCTTCTCCCCCACTTACTTTGCCGCTCCAGCTGCACCGTTTTTGTTTTGTCCACACACACACACTTTGCTGCTCCGGCCGCACAGTGTTTTTTTGTTTTTTTTCCTCCTGCTTTGCCGCTCCGGTGTGCTCCCCACTTTTTTTCTTTGGCTTGGGGCGGCAAAAAAGCCAGAGCCAGCCCTGCATATGGCAAAAATAAATATTTGCTTCTCAGTGAAACTATATTGTCCCAGGGTGCTGGATCTTCTGATAAGTGATTCCAGTGAGTGGTAAAGGACAACATGGAACTATGACTTGGAAATTCCTTGGGGTTTACAGTGTTATGTCTTTTAATATAGTTTTATTGATACATTTCCTTTAAGATAGTGCAAATGGCACATTTTTATTTGAAATCATAATACAGTCTCCATTGACTTTATCTGATATGTTGGATTTGTACTTGATAATATACTATAGCATTGGTCATTTTAAAAATCATTCTCATTGAGTTCAAGGGGAGTTTTGTGAGAGGAAGGACTGCAGGATCTTGGTTATTATGGTTGTCTTTGCTTGCAATGACATTGACATGATGATATTGTAATGAATTAGCAACATTAGATCATGGTAAGGTAAGTGTGACATAACTGTGTGTGCACAGTGGTTTGCCTTCCAACCCCTTCATGGGGATTGACCCTCTTGGATTTTGTAGATTGCATCTACATTTATAAGTTTCTTTTCTGTGCTTGGGCTTTGTATTGTGGCATCTCCTCCTGTTCAAGACCACATGCATCTCTAATCACTGCTTAAAGTAACTGAGAGATTGCTTAAGGACAAGAATTTTAAAGCTTCTCTGGCTCTAAGTATTCATCCGCCATAGTTTTTCCTACTGCTGCTAGCCTGGTAAAGAATTGTGGTTGTTTTCAAGCAGCTATTGAAAAATACTTTGTTTGATAGTTAGGAATGTAATGAAATAGTAATCTTAAAACAGATCCATGTGAAAGACATTCCTCTTAAGGGAGTCAGCATGGTATTTGAAATGTCAAACCTTTGGTATTCTAGAATTAACAGAAACCTTGCGTAATCTAATCCCAATTTGACATTCTTTAAGGGACTTCCCTGTTGCTCTGCTAATGTGAGGAGTAAAACCCAAACTTTGAAAAGTTATCACACTGCCCAAACTGCTTTCTTCCCTTACAATTTTGTGAAAAATAAACCAAGATGTATATTTCTATTATTATTATTTATGTTTATTACTCTAGTGCCTAGGGGATACCAAGATTGGGGCCCACCATTAGTTAGGTTTTTGTTTTATGTAGTAGTAATAGAATTATGATAACAGTGTAATTGAATTAGACTCTGAGTAAAAACAAACTCTGAAGAACTGTTGTTTAATGTTTTAGTGATGTAATAAAGAGGCTGAACAGTAAGGTGCCAAAATTTGCTGCTGATGCAAAATTATTTGGGTGAGTCAAGACCAGAGAAGACTGAGAGGATCTAACAAAGCCAGATGAAAGGGCAGCACGATTATCAACACTGAATTTCATCTGTTAAATGCAAGGTTATGTACAGTTGGAAGGAATAGTTGAACTGTTACATACACGTTACTGGGTTTTAAATTTATTATCTACCAAGAGTAAAAGACTTGGGTTTTGATGGGTTCAGTGAACTTTCTACATCTATTTTGTGTTGCAGTGAACAGAAAAGGAAATAAAATACTAGGATGTATAAAGACTAGGATAGAATTTAACATATTTAAATCAGTGGCCACATTCTACTCAGAATACTGTGTTCATTTCTGGTCACTCTATCTCAAAAAAAGTATAGTAGAATTAGAAAGGGAAGTAATTAAGAGACTTCCATATGAAGATCAGTTGAAAACATTGGGACTATTTTAGGGGGAAAACGAATAAGAGGGGACATGATATGGATATAAAATAATAAGTAGAATAGAGAAGGTAAACCAGGTTCTCCTATTTACCCTTTCTTATAATGCATGACTGGGGTACATCCAATGAATGTAAAAAGCAAGAAATTTAAAACTGATTAAAAATAGTGTTTTTTTTTAACAGTGTGCAATTAATCATCGGAATTCAATGCCACACGATATCACTGAGGCCAGGTACGATTTTTTTTTTTAATAAAAGCATTTTATATATACTTTATGTCAACCAGTCTCTGACATGGTGTAGGAAGAAACATCCCTTAGGGGTTATTCCATAATTGTCCTCTGTGGGATTTCCTGTACCATCCTCTGAAGCACATAGTATATAAACCACTGTCATAAACAGGATAACAGACTAGGTGGATGACTGGTTTGACACAGTATGACAATTGCTGTGTTCTGTGTGATGATGGTTTTTAGTTAAAAATAATGAACCTGTTATGAGAGGACTTAATATAGCTACACCAATGCTGGAAAGGAAAGCCTATTTTGGGACTTCCATTTGTGGTCCTGAAATAAACATAACGATGATGTAAGATAATATTGTATTATGTATTATGGAGGGCACACTGGGCTGTGATGAGGATTAGCCAAGAGGGGAGAAGAGCTGGCAGTTAGGTTCTATTTAAAGTACCATGGGGCAATTACCACTGGCACCTGACACTGAAATAATGTAATCTATTTGGTATAATTTGCTCATTTGAAAAAAACATTCTATAAAACTTATTGTAAACTACCCATGTATTTAACATATGCATAATATTCCTGAATTCTCTCTTGAAAAAGAGGATTGGGATAATTGTTTACATCTACATGACAGTGGTAAATGTGGGAAACATTCTAAATGTCAGAAATGTGTCAGCCATTCTCTGAATATAAGGAGCAGACCTTGTGTAATTTAGTGAGTGTGGGTTTTTCAGAAAAACAATTCAATAGTTTATAGCAACAGAGAATACTTCTTACTCTGCTTAATTACCTCTGAAATTTTAATACAACTACAGACTTTTTAAAATTCTGCATCTGTCAGATGTGTAAGTGAACAGAAACAGATTAATTACATGTCTCCATTTCTAATTTGTTTCATTATTAAGAATTTTTTCTGTGCGTATTGTAACTTTTTTTAAAAGTACAAGAATAAGAAATATTTGAAAACTGTATTGGTGTACTCAAAAGGAAAACAGTGAGTGCCAGATCAATCCCTTTAACTGAGGGTAGAAATACCCTTTTTAAATCAATAGGAGTTGCAGCTGTTTCTGCAGACAAATTGGGTCAATAGTACATAACTGCTTATAATACCAGTAAATCAGGAATATAATGTGTTAGACACTTATATGAAGACTTACCAAGAGATCTATTCAGTGCTTCAGAATAAAGGACTTGGCTAATATTTGCAAATATTAGCCAAGTTCCTGTATCTGTCCAAACTGTGGAGTGCACTAATTCTGCAAAAGAGAAGGGATAGGGGTTCTTACAGATTAGCAGGGGTAGGCAACCTATGGCATGTGTGCCAAAAGTGGCACGCGAGCTGATTTTCAGTGGCACTCACACAGGTCCTGGCCACCAGTCCAGGGGGCTCTTCATTTTAATTTAATTTTAAATGAAGCTTCTTAAACATTTTAAAAGGCTTACTTACTTACATACAACAATAGTTTAGTTATATATTATAGACTTATAGAAAGAGACCTTCTAAAAAACTTAAAATATATTACCGGCACACGAAACCTTAAATTAGAGTGAATAAATGAAGACTCGGCACACCACTTCTGAAGGTTGGATTAAGGTAACATGAACAACGCTGCCTGTTCATGCTGCCAGAGAAAGAGTTCGGTTTGAGAACTTACGTATCATAAAGTGTATCCTATCTAGCCACATTCACAAACTCTGCAAAGTTCCCCACAGCCAAATGGAACTAAGAGGATCTGCTGCTAAACTGTGCCCTGCTGTGGCCACTGAATAAATGCTTTTTCAGTATCATGGAAGTGAGGACTGTCCCGGGCTTTCCTTCCAATTCCATTATTTTAACATTATTAACAAAATAAAACTAAAGTTTTTTTCCTGACTTCATGTTGGCGGTGAGGATGAAGCCCTGGATATTTATTAAGATGAATATCTACAATATTTGCCTTAGTTTCTAGTTTCCTGAGTTTGGGAGACACCAGCATTCCTGTACAAATCTGAAGGGTGCTTGTCCTCCTTTTAGGATGACATCCTTTTAAAAACTATGGACCTGATCCAGGGCGTGTTGACTTCAGTGGGCACTGGAGCAGGCCATAACCCACTTGCAGCCATACAGCGCTGCCGCGGGAGCACTCCCGTGGCAGTGCTTTGAAGTGCAAGTGTGGTCACAGCGCTGCAGGTACTCGTGGGGATTAGCTTACAGTGCTGGGAGCCGTGCTCCCAGTGCTGGGGCAGTGTTTACACTGGCGCTTTGCAGCGCTGTAACTTGCTGCGCTCTGGGATGTATTTTTTCACACCCCGAGTGAAAAAGTTGCAGCGCTGTAAAGCGCCAGTGTAGCCAAGACCTGAATCAGGCAGGGAGGGTAAGGTCAACAGTAATCCTTCTAGCTTTGTGCTTGTGTATGTGTTTTCTTACCAGGAAAAAATAGTTTACATTCTTCAAGTTTCTTAGATTAGCTCTTATCACAGGACTCCGTCTTTTGAGAAAAGACACACATTGACTTGTAGATAAAGTTGGCTGCAGCCTTTTATTGATGAGGATGATAAAGCTAGCTGTTTGGACAGGCCTGATCATGGGGGTTTGGCAGTCTGAGATTCAGCTACTAGTAGCCAGTTCTCTGCTTGAGTTTCTTAGTGCCTACTGTATGTTCTCTCCCCTTAAAACTTCCCCTCACAAGGCTGGGCAACCCTACTGGAGAAGCCTGCATTAAACCCTCAACCAGTGGGTAAGGCTCACTTCCGGGGCTGGTGAGACAGCACTTACTTCACCTACATTGCCACAAGCTTTGGCCTCATTGTTTACTGTGACACAGAATAAACAAAACATCCAAGCTGCTAAACATTAGAGCTGGGACTTTCAAAAGCACTCACGGGGTTAGCTTAATTCTGTTCCCACTTCAGTCAGTGGTAGTAGCCCTTTGCCATTGAGAGTAGAGGTAGGCCAGTGCTGAGTGCTTTTGAAAATCACACTCTAATGTAGATGAGGAAAGCAAACTCCACTCTTCGTGGGAAAACTATCTGAAGGTTAAGTGTAAATAGAAATCCCTGATGAACTCCAAGGCTGGTTGGAAGTTAGCTAGGGGGGTTCTGAACATGCTTCATTTATAACCCTCCTGGATCTTTCTCTTGGCAGGCATCTTTCATTAGTTGAGTTTCCCAGCTGCTAGGTTGGAGCCACAGAGTTGGGTCAGCATTTTGGCGACTTCCTGCCCCCTGAACAGTATGTTGAAGGTTTAAGCTATCTAAGAAAACCTCCTCCTCCTGACCTAGGGTGACCAGACATCCCGATGCACCCGGCCTTTTTGTTGTTGTTGTTTTTTTGTTTTTTGCTCTACTGGCAGCACTTAGCCTTTTTTTTTATTTTTTTGTCCACCGGCGGACCCCCTCCCCGCCTCCGTGTGTCCCGATATTTTCTTCATCTCATCTGGTCACCTATCCTGGCCAGCTGGTCCACTCCAACCCATAAGAACTCTTGTAATTAACTTATTGGGGCTCCTTTTACTTGCCACATTGGACCCTTTGTTTGCAACAACTGATTTGTGACAGTTGTGTGAACGTGCAATGTCAAGGTAAACCAGACCACAGCACTGTAGCCTCTCTACATAAACTGGTGGCTGCTGTTGCTTTGCAGTAGATGTGCTTGCCTCTGGCATTCCGAGAACAAAGAAAAGAAGTGGTGGAATGATTATCTCAAAACTTATTTCTTGCCGATGTATGCAATTTAATCGCTTTCCTCTCTATAGTTCAGTGACATTTACAAAATTCATTTGTGCTTAAAGTAGTGTCTCAGCCATAAAAGTGAAAACTAAAATATTACAAGAGAGTATTATCCAGATAATGTAGTATATAACACCAGCATACCAAGTGTGTTCGTTCATTGCTGATGGTTACATTTCAAAAACTAGTTTATTCAGTTTCTTTGTGAAATTTAGGAAATATAAACTACTCTTAAAGTATAAAATGTATCCTAGATGCTACATTTTATATCTTGTGGGTATATTTTACATATAATATTATTGTATCTCAGCATTTTCTTGAGAGGCATGTTTAAAGAAGAGTTATTGTAAGGAAAAGAGCCTTATTTTGCCATGTACTGTATGTTCAGATTTCCTTCTATTTTTCTTATTTTGAATTATTTTGATATTGCAGTAGCAGTCAGCAGGTACCAGCTCTGTACAAAAATATAAAGAAATGCACAGTCCTTATCCCAAAGGGGGCTGGGAGAGCGAGAAAAAAGGAAGGGTATAGGAACGAATACAACAAGCAGGCAGGGTAAAAGCTGGCACGTGTATTTTAGTTTTGTAGGTTTGTTTGTACAAATTGTCCTTATCTACTCTTCTCATTAGTAATGAATAGCTGGCTAGTTTCTTGAAGGTATATTGGTTAGAGAAGTAATTTAATGATAAAACTATTAAACGTACAGTTAGTGTTGTGTATTTCCTGCAATATATTTTGATTTCAAATTAAATGATTTGGGGGGAACATGGCTTATGAAAGAAATTATTTACTGTCATAATTCCTGGTCTTGTGAAGAGATGAGCACCTCTTATGGAGTCCTGACCACCCTCAAATTCCTCTGAAGTTAGTTGGAGCTGTGGCTGCGTTGCAGCCCTCAGGAGGCACTGTAGAGGATTTGACCTGTAACTTCTTACTATTCTTTCTTCTTCCTACAAACCCTGTTCTGCTTTGCTGTAGTTCCTTCTATTATCTCTTATGTCACTGACATAATAACTAAAAAAATATTTGTTACTATTACAGTACAACTTCATATTTTTGTAACATAAAGTTGTGAGTTTGTAATGCTGCACTGCTGATGAAATAAACAAGTAACGTAGATGAGCTATATTTCTGCAACTTTCTAAACTTTTTGTCTAGTGATGGGTATGATGTTACCTCCAACATAAAAATAATTTTATCCACAGAGGTTATAAATGTGGTTTGTATAGGTTTCTGGAAAGTCTGAGTTGGCTTTCTAGATTGTCACCCAGGCAGTAATTAATTAATCTGTGAAAATATCTGACAAGGGGTGGTCATAAGTTTGAGGCAATTTGCACTTCTTTGTTGTTTGAGCCAGTAATGTTAACCTCTGTTAATGTGAATATAGGATTTCCCGGAATGATTTACAAATGCTAATTTTGGATTTTAAGCTTGTGATACAATAGAAGTTTGTTAACAAATAGCTTAGTCCTCTGGTCGTGCCTGAATGTTTAGTATACTCAACAACTGTCATTAAGTTTCTGGGAATTGCTGTGAAATTTCTCTTTCAATTCTTTTCATATAAAATATATTTGAAGTAAATATTCATGTCTGGTGAGACTGTGTATTCGGGCCAACAGAGCAAATGTCATGCAATTAAATCTGTAATATAAAAGGGACTTCCAAGAGCTAACTTCAAGGAATAGTGCATATTATTACATGCCACTTAGCTTTGGTTGTTCTTTGCTCCTAAGTAGCCTCATTTATATTTAGCTTGGCAGAATTCAATATTTATTTTTTGTAATAATTTCAACAGATATCAATGTTTATTTTTATGCATTCTTAAACTTTTATCAATTTTGTGGAACTGTGAACATTTAAATAATGTGTTTTAAGCATTTTGTTATCAATTTAAATGTGTATTTAAATGTTCACAGTTGCAGGAAATTATAAGGGGGTCAGACAACTATTTAATGGCAGTAGCCATTGAGAATCAAAAAGTTAGTTTTATAATAATTAAAACACATATTTTGACATATGATAATGACAATTAACTAAGTAAATATCCTTAAATCAAATTCTAATAAGTTCCCAAGCAGCATCTTTTTTACTTTGCCTAGCTGTAAATTTTGCTTATTGTCAAATAAGCAAATATTTTTCCTTGATTTGTGTGTTTCTACGTTAATGTTTACCAACATTTACTGTTAAAAATCAAATCCTTCCAACCAAAAAATGTAGCCATAAAGAGGATGGAAGTGAATGTACTTCTCAACATCTCCATGTGGTGTTTTGCAGTCAGTCAGAATAATATGCTACCTTCCAGATACCAGTACAAAGGATATAACAATAACTGTAAAGGAAGTCATTAATTATCCTGGAACATTCCAAGGATGAAACAAATAGTGTGAGTGGGGGAAGATTTTATGAAATCAGGGATAATAACTTCATTCGTGGATGAGTTTGGAGATTCTTCTGGTGTCAAGTTCAATTGCAGGAAGAAGATAGATATGAGAGAGCAAGCAATAGATTTTTTCAGTATTGTATAGCATGATTTTGAATTCACTGAGCATGGGGAAGCCTTTTTAGAAGCAGAGTGACCATTTAGAGTATAGTCTTTACGTTAGCAGATGTAGTACCAAACTTCTGGGTTTACAATATGCAGGGCTTGTTAGGTGTGCTATAAAGGAAATAACAATTGAATAGGAAATTAAAAAAAACATCATTCAGTTTAGAAAAGAGGTATGATAATATGTCTAGGAAAAATAGTCTGAATCGCATTTGGCAGAAGGGAGAAACCTGTGAAATTGTAACGTTGGCAGAGTTGTGATGAAAAAGAATAGCAAAATAAAAGGTGTTTCATGGATACTAAGAGAGAGAAATTTAGGTTGCCTATCACACAGAATTTTCTGATATCAGCTCTATTAGGCTGTGGAATAATTTCTCAAGATTGTCACAGGGAATTGCATTACCTGCAACCCTAACAAGAAGACTGGACAAAGCACCAGTAATCCCATACTGGAAGAAAGATGGAGTAGGGAACCTAACGGGGTTCTAATTTTTGTAACCAAATAGGTTTCCCACTTCGTGGTGGTTTCAGAACATAAACCAGATTTTATATGACATCTGTGTTCACAAGCTTTGATAATTCTTACCATATGCAAATCTATAGGAGTAGGGGAGATTCACATTTAATAAGAGACTGGAATAACCACTTATAATAGCAGTATAAAACTTAGCAGGAGACACTTAAAGTACATATTTATAGGTAGTCCAGTTTCTTGGTGAATCAGGCAATTTCTTTAGTAACATTATTTTGTACTTTTGGTTACACTTAGAAGTTTGGTATGCTAACTACCATTTGGACCACTTAGCATGCCTTAAACAGTTCCATAGACATGCTCCCAGTGATGCAAAGGTGACCACATCTCTGTTTCGGATTAGACTTGCTTTGAGTAAAGTTCTTAACTCTGCTGGTGTAGTGCTGTTGTGGGCAGGAATCGATCATACAATATCACCTACTGTACAAAGAGTCTTTTCACCACTGTCCTGCAGTGCACTTCACTGCTTAAGTGACCTGTGTGGTCTGCTTTGTTCACAAGAATCAGGTCGGCCCAAAGCCACTTACTTGTGGGAATAGCACTGCTCACACCCTGGCAGTTTGCTTGCTTTTTTTGCCAAGCTCAGGTTCTCACTAGCAATCCATTCCACGTGTAGCAAGCATGCCTTGGAGGAGGTTTTCTTATTAACTTGCTGTCCACTGGACGGTAGCATAAATGCATAAGCAGGATTGCCTGGAATTACTGTGGTGATCAAGACAAAGTTAATATTCTTCAATATACTTACTTTCAACAGATATAAATAACTGCTCAAGATGCAAAGAAGTGGAGAATTGGGACCATTATAGTGTTGTTACTCTTGTAATATTATTACAAGTCATGTGTTATTTCTTTGCTTAGGCCTTGTCTACACTACAGTTTTGTCGACGCAAATTATGCCAGCATACAGCCACTGCTGTAATTAAGTATCAGAGGGTAGCCATGTTAGTCTGGATCCGTAAAAAGCGACAAGGAGTCCTGTGGCACCTTATAAACTAACAAAAGTATTGGAGCATAAGCTTTTGTGGGTGAGTACTCACTTCGTCAGACGCATGACGAAGTGGGTATTCACCCACGAAAGCTTATGCTCCAATAGTTTTGTTAGTCTATAAGGTGCCACAGGACTTTTTGTCGTTTTTGCTGTAATTAAACCACTGTTACATGCCCACACTATGCTCCTTGTGTCGGTAGAGTGCAACCACACTAGCAGCTCTTGCATCGACATAGCAGTGCACTGTGGGTAGCTATCCCACTGTGCAACTGGCTGCAGTGCGCTTTGGGAAGGGTTTGCAATGCCTCATGGGGGCAGGTAGAGTGTCACATGATAGTTTCTCAATCCCATCGTTCCATGGCCATTCTACTAGATTGCCAGCCACTTTTCAACTTTCCTGGTAACATGGATCCTGCACTGCTGTTCAGCATTGTGCTGTGCATTATGAACACAAGGCTATAAAAGGAGCCCAACGGGGGACTATTCGGTTGGGGGATGTCTTGAAGGAGCATATTAACACTGAGGGATTGTCTACACTGGCAAGTTTTGTCACCCAAAACTGGCTTTTGGTGACAAAACAGCGATAGCATACATACTGCAATGTATCAGGAGGTAACTGTATTAGTCTGTATCCACAAAAACAAGGAGTCCGGTGATGCATCTGAAGAAGTGACGTTTTTTTACCCAAGAAAGTTTATGTCCAAATAAATCTGTTAGTCTTTAAGGTGCCACCGGACTCCTTATTGTTTTTACACTGCAATGTGACTGTTTGGGGGGAAAAAAAACAACCAAACAAAAAAACACGTGTAGTTTTGGCGACAAGAAACTTCCCTTCCTGCAACAGACTTTTGTCTTTCCCCTTCCCTTTATTGTTGACAAACATGCAGTGTAGATGCTATAGTTTTTATTTTCTTTTCTTTTTTTATTGTATTGTATTGGCCTCCAGAAAGTATCCCACAATTCCCATGCTGCTGCTCTGGTCAGCAGTTTGAACTCCGCTGCCCGTCCCCCTTGCAAGGCTCGGGAATTTTAAATCTTATTTCCTGCTTGCTGGCTTCCCAGAGGGGCT
Source organism: Chelonoidis abingdonii (assembly GCF_003597395.2). Lineage (NCBI taxonomy): Eukaryota > Metazoa > Chordata > Testudines > Testudinidae > Chelonoidis > Chelonoidis abingdonii. The sequence goes on from NC_133771.1 coordinate 168,681,726, forward strand.
TCCCAGGAGAGCCTGGCTAGCTATCACACCAAACGCGCTCCCGCTTGGACCACCTCTGAGTTGTTGCATCTGACCAGTATTTGGGGAGAGGATTCTGTTCAGATGCTGCTGCGAGTGATCCAGAGGAATTGGGACACACATGGGCAAATTTTTTGAGGCTTGTGTGAAAAGGGCTATGATTGGGACATGCAGCAGTGCAGAACAAATATAAAGGAGCTGAGACAGGCGTACCCTAATGCATGGGAGGTGAACCATCGCTCTGGTGGTGCACCTAAGACCTGCTGCTTCTATCAGGAGTTGAATGCTATCCTCAGCGGTGATCCCACCTCCATTGCCGATAGCCCCTGGATATTTCACATGCGGCTGAAAGAGGGGGTAGCTCGCAGGCTGAAATTCTGGATGAAGAAGTTAAGCTAGATGAGGATGTGAAGCTCCCAGTGGGGTTGCCCAGTGGTGCAGGCAGCCAGGAACTTTTAGCAACTCCAGAAGTGCTCAACGGGGAGCAGGAAGCAGATGAGGTGCCAGGTAAGTGGCTGTGGCTTATGCAGGGAATCGCAAAGTGGGAGGCAGGTAGTGTTTTCTGTGAACTGGACATTGCCCTGTGTAGCTAATCCACATGGCGAAGCAGGGTGTTGCTGGACATCGAGACCTGCAGAGAATCCTCCAGAGAGAGGTTCTGGAAAGTTTCAAAGAGGTATTTGTTAATCCCCTGCCACAGAGTCCACGGGATTGCAGCCTTGTTAGTTCCCCCATTGTAGGAAACTCTACCATGCCATTTAGCAATCACTGGAACTGAGACCAAAGTGGCACATAACTGAACTGCATATAGACTGGGGTGAAAGCTGCAAGCATTCAGCAGTTGTGTCCTATTTTCTCTGGTCACCTGCAGCAGCGAGATGTCAGCTAGCAGGCTGGCCACCTGTGAAAAAGTTGGGGATAATTTTAGAATGAGTTCCCTGCAGAGCTGCCCTGCAAGCCGTGACCTTTTTGTCCGTATGCACAGCCGCCTTCCCCCCACTCCCGACACTCACCATGATTGGGGTGCTTGTGGAGCGGTGTGCCTGCCTGGAGTCTTAGAAAGTGATTTCTACTAGCAAAAGGCCCTTTTTACTAAAATGTTTCAATCATTTGCTGGAATGTAACAATCCCTCTTCTGTTCAGCACAGACCTTGAGGAACACACCACACACCCCATGGACTGGCTTCAGCAGATAAGAAAAAACCCTGGACACAGCAAAGAAGACGTGTTCTGGGAGGTGCTGCAGCATGATAAGAGACACACCAGGGAACGGAAAATGCTGGGAGGCCGAAAGGCAGGACAGAAAAGAGAATGCTGCTTTTGTTAGGCAAGTGACAGAGCGGATGATATAAGTTATGGAGAATCAGACAGAGATGTTCAAGTGTTTGATTCATCTGCAGACTGAGCAGCTTCATGGTCGACGTCCACTGCAACACATGCAGATGCACAATTCTTTGCCAACCCCACCCCCCTCTATGCCCACACATTTCTTTTCACTTCACAGCACTTCTGAGTTTCCCCATCACTCCACCCACTCTCACAGCTTGCACAATGATAGCTGAAGCCACACACAGTTGTGAGGTTTTACCCTTTTTAAACAATAATTAAAGGCTAAGGTATTTAATGGTACAGCTTTTTTATTCTGTGTTCTACAAAAGTGTATAGCAGTCAATTCACTCTTGGAAACAGGCTTCTAAAGCGTTGTATTGCATGGATCTTGGGCCCCAACATTGTTCATGGATGCACCAGGGAAACAACTCCAAAGCAGACATGTGTTACTGCCCTCATTGTCAAAGTTGTTCCTCAAAGCCTCTCTGATGTTAATAGCAGTCCTCTGGGCTCCTCTGACAACCCAAGCATCTGGTTGTTCAAAGTGTGCAGCCAAGTGCTCTGCTTCAGTGCTCCACACCCGAGCAAACATTTCACCTTTAGATTCACACAGATTATGCAAAGTGCAGTACGTGGCTATGACCAAGGGAATATTATCCCCGGTAAGGTCTAGCCTCCCATTGAGACACCTTGAGTGAGCTTTCAAACGACCAAAGGCACATTCAGCTATCAGGTGGCACTTGATCAGCCTGTTGTTAAAATGCTCCTTGCTGCTGTCCAGGTGCCCTGTGTAAGGTTTCATAAGCCAGGGCTGTAAGAGGTAAGCCGGGTCTCCCAGGATTACTATGGGCATTTCCACATCCCCCACTATGAACTTGTGGTCTGGAAAGAAAGTCCCCGCCTGCAGCTTTCTGTACAGGCTACTGTTCCTGAAGATGCCTGCGTCATGCACATTTCCAGACCAGCCTACATTGATGTCCGTGAAATGCCTCTGGTGATCCACAAGCGCCTGCAACACCATGGAGAAGTATCCCTTCTTATTGATGTATTCAGAGGCAAGGTGATCTGGTGCTAAAATTGGGATGTGTGTGCCATCAATTGCCCCACCACAGTTAGGGAAACCCATCTCTGCAAAGCCATCTACTATTTCATGCACATTTCCCAGAGTCATGGCCCTATGCAGCAAGATGCGATTTATTGCCTTACACACTTGGAGTATTACAGCCCTATCAGTAGACTTTCCTACTCCGAAATGATTTGCAACTGACCGATAGCAGTCTGGATTTGCCAGCTTCCACACAACGATTGCAACATGCTTCTTTACTGAAAGAGCAGCTCTCAATCTGGTGTCCTTGCGCTGCAGGTCGGGGGACAGCTCATCACATAACTCCATGAAGGTTGCTTTACACATCCTAAAGTTCCGTACCCACTGGTCATCATCCTACACCTGCATGACAATGCAATCGCACCAATCAGTGCTTGTTTCCCTAGCCCAAAGGCAATGGTGTACCACATGCAGCTGCTTTGGGAATGCACAAAGCATTGATAAGTTGCTGCCGTCCATATCACACTCAGGTGCCTGCAGTTCATCCTCTGCAAAATTTGCAAGTAATTCTGCGAGTAACTGCTGCCATATGCAATGTCCTCATGACAGCTAACAGCGCATAGGAGAGGCATGCGGGATCCACCCTCTCTGCAGATCCTGGCACGCAATACAAAAGAATGACAGTTGGAAAAATGGTGCAAAAGGAGGCCAAAAACCTTTGGAGGGGTGGGACACAAAGCTGTGCATGATGGTCCATTTTGCACATCCCTGGATGCGCCTCGTTTCTGCATTTTCACAACACCTAGCGGTACAGTCCATTGCTCTCGCTGTCGACAAAGGTGCCCCGAATGTGGACAGGATCTGTCGACAGAGGATGCAAATGTACACACTTTGGCGACTTTGCTTTTGTCGATTTTCCACCTCTGCCCTGGTGACATAGTTTCATTGAAAAAACTTGCCAGTGTAGACAAGCCCTGAGCCACAGTAATGTGTGTTGGTGTACATTTTAAATCACATTTTAAAGTAGCACTCAGTAATGTGACCAGACTAACACAGCTGAACACACATCCTTTTGCTGTGTGTCTGAGAGAGAGAGAGAGAGAGACACACACACACACACGCACACACACAGAAGTGTGTGCCTTGGGGGAGAGTGAGTGTGTCAGCATGCTGTCTCTCTAAGTTCAGGCAATAGCCGGAAGCAACCAATCCTGAGTGTGAAGCTGGTGCACAGATAGCTGGTGTCCCCCTGTTCCCCTTCTCCCCACCCCCAGCTCAGCAGAGACTGGTACACTAGCAGGGGGAGAGGGACACCTGAAATCAGCCCCCGCCTCCCTTCCTTGCTCTGCTCCTTCCCCCTCCCCTGCCCTGCCTGCTTGTCACTGTGGTCCTAGTGCTGGGGAGAGCTGGATTCCACGTTAATGTTTGATTTCGTGATTCCCTCCGAGTTCTCCCACATTCTCCTCTCCCCACAAACCAAGGAGATCCACCCCCTCCTCTGTAGTCCAGGCAGGAATGCATTTGCTGCTGGGAGCTGGCATGCTCAACTGAGCAGTAGCTATGTGAGCTCTCCATACTGAGCAATTTCAAAACTTCCTGAGGCTTTGAAAGGGGATGGGCGCATGTCTGTGAAGTCGGATGCAGGGTAACAGAGTTCAGAGCTGTGAGCCCAGCGGTCATGGTCGGTATTGTGGGTAGGGTGACCAGATATCCTGATTTTTATAGAGACAGTCCAGATATTTGGGGCTTTTTCTTACATAGGTGCCTATTACCCCCAACCGTCTGTCCCAATTTTTCCCATTTGCTGTCTGGTCACCCTAATTGTGGGTTACCTCCTGGAGGCCAGTTACGGTGATGTAACGAACATAGTGTCTACACTGACACTTTATCGATCTAACTTTGCCACCGAAAGCTCTACGCCTCTTGTCAAAGTGATTTGAGTTTGTTGGCAAAGCGAGAGAGTTTTGTTGGTGGGAGGAGCATTGTGGTACGTGCATCTTCACTGTTTTGTCGACAAAAGCTGCCTTTTGCCCACAGAACTGTGTCGTGTAGACAGGGCCTTACTTAAAGCCTCACCTCCTGTAGATGAATAATTATGTGAGAATCCTTTTTTTGTTTAATACTAAAGCCAAGTCTCTGGACCTCATGACTGAGGAGAAGAACTTGGAAATGTGACCTGCATACCTCCTAGTGGCTCAAAAACCAAAAAGTAAATAAACGTTATTTATTATTCATCTCTTGATTGTTGAACATGTAGGATCGACAGTTTTACCAGTATATTTTATATATCCACTGAAACGCATAACCCTAACTGCCTCAACAGTGCTGGGTTGTTTGAGGTGTCAGTCCTGCAGTGAACTCCATGCAGGAGGAGACCTATCCCTGCATGGAGCCAGCAAAGTCAGTGGAGCTTTGTTTGATCATGGGGTCGTCTGTGTGCAGAGCTCATTGCAGGATCAGGGCCTTATCTTATATATTTGATATCTTCTCTTCTGGTTTGCATATCTAAGAGAACAGCTTGTCAATGCTGGCAGCTACTTACCTTTTTTTTTTAATTAAAAAAAAATTAGGAACTATTTTGTGGAGTAGGAGGAAGCTTCTCATCTAGCAGCTGTTTCGTTTTATTTTTGTGCCTTCGGTTTATGTAACCAACCATATTTACTTGCAACACAAGCCTTGTTCTTTTCTGTGGTTTTTCATAAGCCTGCAAACTAAAACATTTAGTTACAGACTGTAGGCAGTAATATTCTTTGTGAAAGCAGTGTCATGTTACCTATTGACATGCTCATTGTAGGGTTCTGCTTGAAAAAGTAATGTCTAGACCTGCCCAGAAAATATATCTCCACAGTTATATTTCCTCTGCTTGGGATCGTAGACACATCAGATAATGAAATAATCACTTTTAATCTGTGCCTGTAACCTTGAAATGTTCATTAAAATTATCACATTGGATTTTATAACATATATGCCCCACTAACATGCACACCACGTTTAAAGGCAGAATGTCAAAAATGCACTTGATACCAATACCTCAGAGTTTCCTTGCCCTTTGATCTTTTGTTTAAAAAAAAAAACTGTAGGAATAAATTACAACACTGTGTGAAACTGGTGGAAGTGTGGGCAAAGGACATTGTCAAACATCTGTTGTAGTAGTTGGTGTACAGAGCTTATTTAAACACAGATGTGTTGGTTGACACATAGTGAGAAATTACAAGGACACACTCTAAGGGCCAAAGGTGGTGGTGGTGGAGAATATAATAATAATAAATCAAACAAAATATCTGGCTTTCATGCCTGGTAAGTCTGAAAAACTGATTATTCTGTCCTTTTCCTGCCACTGTGGGGCTGCAGCCCGCTGTGTTTTGTCCAGTCCTAAATGAGTGAAGAGTAAGAGTGTGAGCCAAGAGTGAACACAGTTTGAAAGATGTACATTTGAGAGTTGTATTATTTAGACAATGACCTTTTGAATGAGACAGTTGTAGAGCAACATAATTAAACAGAGTGGGTACAGCACCTGGTGCAAGAGATACAGATACAATTCAAAATGTGGACTCTTTCTAATGCTATGTAAAGGCTAAGTACTATTGTGTTAACAGATACTGTAATACATGTAATATATTACATTTTAATACTGTGAATATGTACTAAAATATCTAACAATTGAAGTGTCAATCTATTTTTCCTGTTTGACGCATTCGGTATCTCCGTGACCATGAATGATTTAGGTGCATGTCATGATTAGTTGCTTGGTACTGCAGCATCTCAGCAAGAAGCATAGTCTGCAGACACAGGTAACAATTCCAAAAAGCCTTAAACATGCTGATAGTTCTTACTCCTGCAGCTAGTCTCATTGAAGCCAATTAGGCAGCTCATGTGGCAAAGGTTTGGAGGATCAGCACTGTACTTTGACAAAGGAAGTACTGCTCTAAAGTTTAATACATGAAAGAAGTGGAGACTTTTAACAGCTCATTCTAAGTTAATTCTTTTGTACTGAAAATATAAAATTATACATGTTAAACAAATGTTAAATTAATTACAGAAAATCTAGTAAACAATAGAATTGTCCTTAAAATAATCTCCAGGTTTTCTCATGTGTTTCGAGGGCTAAACAGTACTTCCTTTGTCACATATTACATCAGCAGACAACTATTACAAGTTCCTGTTTCACTGATTATTTTTTATCATGTTTAAGATAAAAGAAAAAAGTGATTTACTCCTCTTTGTAATTAGATGAAGTGATTCTACAGGTTTTATTTAACCTCTTGATTTTTTTTTCTTTTGATACTTTAGGATATAAATTCCTTCTGTCCCCCCTTACCCCCTCCACCTTCCCTCCCTTTTACAAACAGACCTTCACCTTTCTACCTCTGTGAAATTTCCTCAGGCTTGTTTAGCCACTGTGGTGATAACCCTCAGGCTAGGAAAACATGAGACTATTCCTCTCTGGGAGACTATTCCTCTCTGTTCAATGGCTTGTACAACTGGGAGAGCTAAATGAGTTGTTCAGCTGTAAATCCCATTTAGGTCCTCTGACCCCAATTCACATGCAAAGACCTGATCCGGCCGTTTGCTGAGTGTCTCCTATAGAATGCCTTTCTGCTGACTGTGCAAGGTGCTGACACCTCCTAATTCCATTGACTAAAGTGGAGTTTGAGAGCTCTGAGCAACTTGCAGATATGGTGCCTAAGTATAGCAGGCCAGCCTTCAGTTGCAAAACATGCCTGAGCTGGTTTTCTGGTATTTGAGATGCATAGTTTGTTTATGGTTCACATTCAGGTAAGAAGTTTGGAATATGCAGGTACCTTATATAGTGGGCATAAGGTTTTGTTTGTTTGGTTTGGTTCAGTTGATTGTTTTGTGAAGGCAGCCACCATGCTTTAAAAGGATGGGGGTTTTTTTAGACATACTTTTTTCTGTTATAACACTTCAACATTTTCAGATGAGATGCTGTTAGTGTGAAATTGCCTAGGTTGAAGAGAAGGGACAAGTTTCATATGTGGTCATGAACAGTAGATAAGAATGCAAGATCTCTGACCTCTAGGAGCCCAGAGTCATTTCTGAAGTCTTCTGATGCTATCAGACATTGCCTAGGGCATGAACAAGGTGCCACTATCTCTGTCTATCATGGGCTGCTCTTTGCATGTCTTCTATATTGTTAAGTTCCATAAGTTTTCTCTCTCTAAATACTATTTGATGTAGGGATTCTTTTGGCTGGTTCCTTTTACAAGTTCTTCCAGCTGCCTAATAGTTTGCCTGCCATGCTGGACAATCTTTTGGTCTTGGTTTGTTTGTTGGTTGAGCTGTCATTTGGGGTTTGTCTACACTGCAGGAAAAAAAAATGTTCTTAACTCAAATTAGCTAATCCAATTTAAAGTAGCAGTGAAGCCACAACAACTTGGATTAGGATCTTGAGTTCAACTATAGGCTTTAACTCAAGCTGCTAACCTGCTAAAAGTCGAAGCACTGTGTCTTCGGTACTTTTTATTAAGCCATGTGATGATGCCTATGCTGTATCCTTCCATACTTTCTAATAATGAAGTCTTTGGCAATGTCAAACAGGAGAGCTGGGAGAAGGTTTCACACCACTATTCACTCAAGTCTGTGTTGTCTTTAACTGGGCAAGTTGCTATTTGATATAAAGCCTTTATGATACTAATTATTTTTATTTCCACAGCAGTAATTTTCTTTACATTGTGATTCTTCTCTTTTCCTAGTTGCTGTCAGAGAAAAACTCAGTTCTCACTTTTTGGTTGGGTGCAGCAGAGTCAGATACTTTATTCTGTTTAGCAGCTACAGCAGGGAGAGAGTGCACTAGGACATAGGGTTTCCCCTTCCTAGACAGGTCTCTCAACAAGTAAACAATAAGAGCAAGCATTTATACTTTTGTTACGAACAATAATAAGCAACAGCTGCATTTTGTTTATACATAGGTCATCCTGATATCTTGTTTTTCTCACTTAAGAGACTCCAGTCTACATTTTATATTATCTACACAAGGTCGAAACAACTTCTCGCACAGTTCTTTTCCACTCGCCTCACACAATCCTCGCTTCTACAAATCTCACGTTAGTAGGGTTACAGCTCGCCTAACTCTGGCTAACAGAGACTGTCATGAATTAAGATCCCCTGCAAATCCCTGTCAGTTCTTTCTCTACTACCACATTACCAAGGACTTGTCTTCACTGTGGGGGTAAGTCGACCAAGTTATGCTACTCCAGCTATGTGAATAACTTAACTGGAGTCGATGTAGCTTAGGTCAACTTACCCTGATGTCTTCACTGTGCTACGTCGATGGGAGATGCTCTCCGGTCGACTTCCCTTGTTCTGAGAGCTGGAGTACTGGGGTTGACCGGAGAACGCTCTGCCATCGATTTAGCGGGTCTCCACTAGAGAAGACCAGCCCTAAGTACACCAGACCTTGCTAGAATGTGTGTCTATATAACGCAAATTCAGCTATAATGCGGTCGCGGCCATGCATCCCAAATTTAAGTAGGGTACAGTACAATTTTTTTGAGTATAGATGCGATAAATCAACCAATGAGCGCTCTCCTGTCGATTCTAGTACTCCACCAGAATGAGGAGCACAAGCGCAGTCGACAGGAGAGCGTCAGCTATTCACATATTGTAGCTGAAGTTGCATATCTTAGATCGACCCCATGCGGTAGTATAGACAAGCCCTAAGACGATTTCTGTAGTCCTAGAACGTCATACAAATGTAATGTGATAAAAATTTACAGGTATTTATCTTTTAAAAAAATGTTGGGCAAAAAGAAGGCTTACTCGGTGCAAGAGAAATTGGATACCATTGAATGACTTAGAAATGGCAAAACCCAGGCAAAGATTAGTTGCGATATTGGCATTAACGAGCCCACCTTTTGTGGATAGTTAAAGAATGCGAAAAGCTCGGAACTTACATTCATAACTTGAATGAAGAGCATGGCTTTCAAAAAAACGAGCCCGTTTAGCGAATGATGCTGATCTTGATTCTGCGGTATACACATGGTTTGTGCAAGAACAGAAAAAAGGCGCTCCGATCTCTGGTCCACTTATAGCCATGCAAGCGGAAAAATTTGACCAGGAACTTAACTGTGAATTCAGCAATTTTAAGGCGAGTTTGGGTTGGCTGTTGCAATTTCAGAAAAGACATGGAATCTCTCAGATTGCAGTTTCAGGAGAAAAATGCTGACGCCAATGCCGTGCAATTGTACCCTGCGAAGCTGAGGGAAATGTTACAGGCAGAGGGTTACTCGGAGGAACAGGTTTACAATGCAGACGAAACAGGAATTTATTATAAAATGTTGGCCGATAAAACCCTGGCTGTCAGAACAGATTAAGGTGAGAAAGGAGGATATAAACAGGCAAAGATCACCTTACTTTATTGTTTTGTGTGAATGCAACAGGCAAGCATAAATTAAAGCCATTATGCATTAGAAAGTCTCGCATGCCTCGGTGCTTTCATCACTTAAATGTGAATTGCCTGTCATTTTCATACAAGAACTCCAAAAATTCCTGGATGACGAGAGATTTTTGAACAATGGTTCTTCACCGAATCTGTCCCTTCAGTGCGAAAACATTTGCAGGTAAAACACTTAGTTGTGCCAGCAACTATCTCGGCTCGGGGTAACTGTTCTGCAACAAAATATCGAGTCCTGGATAAGAGGTGACGATGAAGCAGAAGAATTTTGTCCTGTAGCTGAAAGTCTAATGGATGACCAAATTCTTCAGGCAGTACAACCACCAAACAACATTCCAGAAGCTGAAGAATTGGCCCTCGCTGTGGAAGAAGAGCAGGAAGATGAAGTGGGATGCAATGTCAGCTGCAACCATAGCTGGCTTAGAGACTGCTTTGAGATGGTTTGAGATGCAAGACGTTGAGCCTATAAAAATTATGCAGCTATGTAGTCTTTTGCAGTTTGCTAAGTGGAAGCAGCACAGCAGCAAGAAGCAAAAGCAACTCACTGACTTTAAGAAAAACTAGACCTGTTTATTCATCTGACGAAGTGGGTATTCACCCACGAAAGCTCATGCACCAAAACGTCTGTTAGTCTATAAGGTGCCACAGGATTCTCTGCTGCTTTTACAGATTCAGACTAACACGGCTACCCTTCTGATACTAGACCTGTTTATTGTAATGTCTACTTTAAATCTCCAATAAAGCAACATTTATTTCTTGTTTATTGTTTCCTTCAAGTAGGAGTTTATTTTCTAAGGTTTTCTATACTTTATGGATGTGACATTTACTGAATACAGTAATTTCATTTTAACGCAGCCCCACTACAACACAGTACTTGGCATGGATCCCAAATCTTGCATTCTAGTGAGGGTCCGGTGTATCATCTTTTAATCCATGTAGACCTAAAAATGAAATGTTTAGTAAATGACTGGTTGAAATCTTTTAGTTTTTTTTTTTAAATCAAGTCTATAACCATAGTAACAATTTAAAAACAAACAAAACTTTTGAATCATCCTAACTGGTTGGTTGAATTGAGTTGCCCAAGTTATATTTTGCACCTACGCAGTGGTGCAAAATATAACTTGTTCTGCTGTGTAAATCAGTGGTAATTTACACAGCAGAAAGCTTTGCATTATACCTACAAGATTGTCAAACTCTGGCAGATTATCAGAGAGAGCAGGTTTCATAGACGAGGTCTTTCAATGATAAATGCCTGGTTGAGGTTTTCAAAGCAGTGCAGGGGATTTAGCCACACATCATTCATTAATTTTAATTTAATGGAAGAAATGTGGCTGAGTTCCCTGCTCAGCACTGAAAAATCCTTACAGCGCCACTGGACCTGGAAAGGTAGTTTCCAAGTATTGACAACATGAGTACCACCACCAGTGTGCCTCTCTGCTTACATTTAAATCTCTCAAATATTAGAACCTAGTGCTTTATAATAAGGATTAAAGGTGAATTGGGAATTTATTTTTTATTCACACAAAACAAACCTCTCTTAAATCCTCAGATTGATAGTAATATTACACTTAATAGTTTTGTTTTAAAAAGCTGTAAATCCTTCACCACTGGCTCCCTTAGAAGAAGAAGAGGATCTTTAAAATAAATGCTTTGGAAGAAAAAATGAAGGGAATGGGGGATGCATTAAAGTTGTGGATTCTCAGGTTGTGGTTTACTTAGCTTTTGGTGGTTGTAATCTGCAGAATGAAATGTTTTGGAAAACAAGAAGGAAAGGATTAGGGTTGATGGTGAGGAAATGGTCCATGAGAAGATCCTGCCCCTACAGAGGTCTGCAGATAACAGTTGGAGAACCACTGCATTAAAGTATGAAAGTGTGTACATTGTTCGAATATAGGAAAAGGAATTACAATTCAATCCCAATTTTACTCCCCCACCATGACTTTTTTTTAAAGTAGACAGTTCTATGCTGCAGTAAATCAAAACCAAGACAGTAATTGTCAACAGTTCAAAATATCCACACATTTTTATATCTGGTGTTTTTTGTTTCCACTGAGCTGTACACATTCTGTCACTTGCTTATGACTAACCAACAGCTTTTTACTTTTTGTGGACAGGAAAGCTCTGTTTAATGCTTTGTAAAATGCCCATCGGTTCCTCATTTTTATCTCTATTCAGCATAAATTATTCCAGCAAAGCCACAGAACACTTTTGGCCAAGATCTGCAGGTGACCCTCATGGATAACTGTTTGGGGATAAAGGCTTAATCTTAATGCTTGTCTTCCTTCTTCTTGAGGAACACTAATCCTGAATGACAGGAGCCCTCAGTTTTCCCTCTGTGGCTGACAAACTGATTTGTTTTCTTTTAATTTTTAAAATTAACCCATTCCTGAGCTGAAGTCATATAATCATATTCTCTTACATTTCAGCCTGGAAATTCAGCATAGACTGCCATTTGAATATTTCTGGAGGGGAATTCAGATCATAATTACCAAATTAGATGCACATTCTGGTTCTTTGGCATGACTTCACTCCTGGCCATCTGTTAGGTTGGCGTTGTGCCCACTCACAAAGTAGCCTACTAGTTTTAGCACAGCAGAGGATCCAACCAAAGATGGGTTAAGAGGGGCAGCCTGCAGAACGCTTCATGTTCAATCTCTCCTGCCAGAAGAATCTCTCCTCCTGTTTGCGAACAATGCCACTTTAAGACCATATGTTTCATTACATGGGATCACATCCATCTCCACAGATGTGGACATACAAATACAAACGACCCTTGTTAGGGAAATGTAGTATAGTTGCCTAAACCAGGCACCATTGCAAGTTTCTACGGCCCTGTCCTTACTGTTGATTTTTTTTATTTCATTTTATTTTTTTTTGGGTACTGCTATAGCTATTCCAAGACATTTCACTGATGCAACCACTCAGTGTAGATAAACTTCACTGGTTGGTGCAAGACTATCCTTGCATCAGTGCAATGGATCTATAGTTAGACCTAGTCTACACTTGTGGGGCGGGAGGGGGGGGAAAGAGATCAATCCAAGATATGCAACGTCAGCTACATGAATAACATAGCTGAAGTCGATGTACTTAGATCTACTTAATTGGGTGTCTTCACTACGGTGAGTCGACTTCTGCTGCTCCCCCATAGACTCTGCCTGCACCTTTCACTGAGCTGGAGTACCGAAGTCAACAGGAGAGCACTCGGGGATAGATTTATTGCATCTAGTCTAGACGCGATAAATCGATCCCCGCTGGATCGATCACTGCCCGCCGATCCGGCTGGTAGTGAAGACAAACCCGTAGGATTTGCATAAGTGTAACTACATCAATGTGGTTATTTCAGTGTAAATTTTTGTTAGTCCAGGCAGGTCCTTAGTTCAATATCCCCTTGGTGGGCTCCTTTTTTGAAGACTGAGTTGCCAAAAGTGAGATGCAGCACATACTTTTGTTGGTATCAGGCATGGGGAGGGTCCAATGCATTTTCTGGCATATCCCCTTGAGGAGTTGAACCACCAAATAAGTGGTCTACCAGAATGCCTTTTGAAAAACTCAGTACCAATAGTATCTTTCCCAATATTAGTAGGACATAAATATGTTTTTCATGCTTCAGGAGGATGTAATGTCTCCTGTGGTGCACTACAGCCTGTAGGAAAAAACTGTTGCCTACTGTGCCAGTTTATGCTGGCTTTTCAGATGAGGCCAAGTTTTGGTCCATAGCAAAGTCATTATTTTTCCTATCAGCCTGTACTATTTGGAGGGTCACAATAACTCGAACTGTAGTTTTCACATTGCAGTTTACTGAAGCAAGTCAGGACTTTAAAGGAACCCTACCAACTTAAAACCTAATCAGTTTTTAAAATAAGCCAAAAGTAGTTTCAGGGACTAAGCCTGCCCTTGAATCCTCCTGCCAATTGCTATATTTTGGTTTTACCATTACACTCCCCTATTTTAAAAACTTTTCTCCCTTGTTGCTGTGTTAAAGGCACACATGACCAACAAGGGAAACTGCATGACTGTATAGACAGAGCCAGTCCTAAATAGGTGTCAGACTTGTGGCTGCACATGAAGCCTTGTAGGCTTGTCACGTGGAATAGCAATGGCATATACAACCTCGTCAGAAGAAGTAAGAAGGGACCAGAGCCTCCTAAGAGGAGTCCATGGTGGAGAGCAAAAAGAAGAGGGATGCCATAGGATCCCCAGTCAGCAGCAGCTGCCCAAAGGCGGGGAAGGAAGGCAGGAGCTCTCCAGCAAAAGGAGCTTGAGCTGGCCACTGCTGCTATTTACAGGAATCTTTGGAGCTGGTAGCCTCAGGTGCCTGGATTGTTTCTACATTAGCTGCTCAGAAGCTGGAGGTTCAAGGGGCTATAGAGAGAAGCCTCTCCAGATGCCACAATATGGAATAGGCGATGGGCAGTAAGCTGTACTGAGCCCTCCTCTGTGGGTGCAATGGGGTTTGGGAATGGTGTTTGTTTGAGAGCCTGCTTCTCTGTGTGGTGGTACACATTCAACAATTTGTGGGGTGAACCTGGGAGAGTCCATTATAGGATCTGATCTTGGGAAGGAAGTGGTACCTCTCAAGCTGTTCTCTGATTTCCTCTGAAAATTGGTAGGACGGGGGAAACAATGAAATTGACTATAGACTAGGGTGACCAGATGCCCTGATTTTATAGGGACAGTCCTGATTTTGGGGTCTTTTTCTTATATAGGCTCCTATTATCCCCCACCTCCATCTCGATTTTTCACATTTGCTGTCTGGTCACCCTACTATAGACAAGGCTGTCAAATGACAAAGTAAACGGGGGAAAAAAATCTTTTCTATTTCATGTATAGTCACCTTTTGTTGTTAATTGTAGCAAGAGTACGTAAAATATTTTCAGACAGAAGTGTGGTTGTCAGGCTGTGTGTGTCCCTTTGATTCTCGTGTTTCACAATAGACTGAATTTCTCTTTCAGTTCAAAACATATTTTATTGGATATTCTCATGTAATTGTAAAATTTTACTCTGAATAAATAAATGCCATTATAGATTTGGAAAACAAATGACATAATTTATTGCATAGCATTTTAAGATATTTGAAATATGTAGCTGTGCTTGGAGACTAATATATGTTAACACTTGACAAGTGGAAAATATACCTTTCCCGAAAAGATAGTCATTAATTTATCTATTGAAAAAAGATAAGCTCTCCTTACAGGCATATATTACATTTTCTCTCATCTCTTTTTAAGGGGATTAGTATCTGGTGTCCCCTGTACTGTGAACTGTTTTCAGCATTTTATCCAATTTGTCTTTTTGGAAAATATTTAATATATTTAATTACACATTCAAGTATAAAGTGGGATTTTTGCTGATGCGGGAGTCAGCCTCATTCCTCCAGGAAATTGTCCTTTCAGACGTTCCCTTGTACAGGCAAAATGTAAAACACTTTTAGCTTCTATAAGGAATAAGGAGGTAATTATGGATTGAAAGAAACAAAGTTCATTTCTCAGATTTAACATTCAGGCTTGACAATTTTTGAAGAGTAAGTGATTTTACAAACTTGATTAACTGGGTTTTAATTTTTGATAGTTTCCTCATGGAAGAGGGATCCTCATTATTCAGTGATTTGAGCCCAGTGTTATACCAGGCCATTGGGGAACTGGCAAACTTATACAATGGAGGCTGATTTAGCTGAGCATAGTGAGACCTTCACTTGTTCAACAAAATGCTTTTCTGTACAATTTATTCTACTTTCATAGAATTGACTGACTATAGCTTTCAGTGTGGACAAAATAATCTTCCTAACTGTAACAGAGCACTTTTTTTTTTATGTTTGGATTGTGATCAGAAACCACCTCCTAAAAGCATGGTTAAAGATGTAAAAGTTGCTTAGGCTGCATGTATGGTGGTTATAGGATGTTGAGATTTGAGACTAATCGTGGCCTGGATTCTGTTTCTGAAAGTCACTAACTTGCTGTGTGTTGTTGGGCAACTCATTTGAACTTTCTGTGTGGGTCTCAGTTTTGCCATTTATATTGTGGGATTAATATTACTTACCCACATTTTGTAAAGCACTTTAAAATCTTGATGTGAAAGGTATTAAGTGGTTGTTTCTTCTGAAATTACATTCTGTGCCTGTTTTTCTTTAACAGCATTCCAACTTCTCCAAATAGAGACTTTCCTACTTTATTTTGAAACAGCCTTAGTTGCTGCAAACTGAGGAAGTATTTACAGTTTCTGATAGTTATATGGACTGTTTATTCTAAACTACCTGTACTGACATTTCATCTAAACTATGCATACCACATCATGTACCAGTAATCATCTTGTTACAGTGCTAATCTGCTAAGAATTGGAAAATCAACATGGCCATAATAAACCATCGATTTTAGAGGAATACACATATATCAGTTGTATGCATTTTACAGAGATTATAATTTTTATTGTTGTTGAAATGGGACATTGGGGACAGTCTCATAATTCATTATCAAGTTGTATTTGACCTATAAAGTAGTGGTTCAGTTTACATTGCTGTAAATTATTTCTGTAATTACAAGGATGTATAAAACGCATTGTTGCCACTAAGTGATTTTTTCTTTCTCTAGTTCCAGGATAGCTGCTTCAAATTATTGTATGGGTAGAATAGAGAGTAGGAAAGGTGAGGATTCTGGTAAGTGTGTGTGCTGTGTTAATGATGACATTTACATACATTATAGACTAATGTCAGTGGGAGTTAGCTTGTTACATGAAAAACTATTACTGTAACTTCCCTGGTTTTCTGAGCAGCTGGTCTACCTTATTGATTTCTTCAGAAGACAGCAAATTACTTATCCCACTCAGTAACTTCATTTGTTGCTCTTACTTAGTTTTGTGCATTACTAGTCTTTGTTGTTGTTTGTTTTTTGAACATTTTTGCAGCAAAGGGCAGGGCTGTCTCTAGGTTTTTTGCTGCCACAAGCAAAAACGTTTTTGGCCCCCCGCCCCCCCGTGCCTTTTTTGGCTTTTACACATGTTTGCACTTTGCAGTTTTGTTTTGACTGTTTAAAATTTTTTAAAAATGAACAATTGTAGTTAGTAATGAGAATTTGTAGTTAGTGAAATAAAACAATTTCCTATTAGTGTAATTTTAACATTTAATTTTAACAAAAACACAATTACAAACAATTTGAGTTCAGCTATACACTGTAATGAAAAACGTTTAGTGTCTTCCAGTTTCTCATAAATTAAAAGATTTTATATGAACTGAATTTTTCTGTTTTTTTTATACTTGCATAGTCTTTTAATAAGTCAGTGAAATCTAAATTTTTTGCAATGTTAGTTTCAATTGAAATTAATGCAAGTCCTGACATACGATTTTGAGACATGGTGGACCTCAAATAATTTTTTAGTCATTTCAGTTTTGAGAAACTGCACTCACCAGAAGCCACTGATCCTGGTAATGTTAAAAGAATGTGTAATGCTATAGCAGTGTTTGGAGTGAAAAAATAATTTCTTGCTATAAATTCTAATACTTTTAGAGGAGCAGTTTTAGGACTTATTAGCTCAGATAAAGCTATTAATTCATCATACAATTCCACTATATCAATGTCAGCAGCATTATCAGTACTGAGCGCTAAATGTAGGTCTTGGCACTGCTTCATGAGGTCTTCTTTGGAAAACTGATTTTTAATATTTCCAATATTGTATAAAAATTCGAAAGTTTCACAATGACCGTGCAACTGACAAAATCTTTCTTCAGCGGAATTTATAGCTACATCCAAAATACAATAGATAACATTCAACTTTAAACCTTCCGTTTGGATCGAGAATAGGATCATCATGAGCCTCATAACAAAACTGTCTTGGTTTTTTCTGAGGACGAATGAATTGTTGAGGTACAAACGTCAGTTCAAAATCAAGATCCTCTGCTATTGTTGCTTCTTTGACAGTTTCTTCAAATCCTTCATCTGAATGATATTTTTTTAAATATTCCAGCGTTTTATTCAAAACCATCTTTGCCTCGGATATGTCTATGGTTATGTTCTGCATAACTTTGCTGGTCAAATTAATTTGATTTAGAATATTGTGCCAAATAACCGTGCAACATGAAAATTGAAACTTCATCATCTTCTGAGCCAATGTTTCACCTTCATGTCGAAATGAAGGATCATATGACAAGTCCTGGCTTATTTCGAATAGTGCATCATAAATCTCTCCTGATGAATATCAGAATGGTCTAACAGCGTCTATCCTGCTTTCCCATCTAGTTTGACTTAGAGGTTTAAGTGTGAGTTTTTGTCCAAGATGGTTCTTCTGGACTGTCCAATGGTGTGTGGAAGCACTAAAAAAGTTGTAAATTGCTTGCACTGTGGTAAAATATGAAACGTCATCTTTAGATGATTTGGTGGCATCACTGACAACCAGATTGAGCGAATGTGCATGGCAAGGAATGAAAAAAATTTGATTGTTTAAATTCAATATTTTTTGCTGTATACCTGCATGTCGTCCTCACATGTTTGAGCTGTTATCGTACCCTTGACCGTGAATATTTTCTGAAGGTATTCCATAGTGTTCCAATCTCTGTAGAATTACATCTGTGAGCACTTTCCCAGTAGTTTCGTTCACTGATATAAATTTACAAATTTTCACTTCTGCATTTTCATAAATTTTCAGAAATCGTAAAACTATTGAAATTTCCTCGATTTTGCTCAGATCTTGAGTACAATCAACTATAATTGAGTAATATTTGGCATGTTTCAAATTTGATAAAATTTCATTACGTAGTCCATTAGAAATTATTTCTTTTATCTCATTTTGTGTATTTTTACCCAAATAATGGGTGTGAATCTCTATCTTTCACTCTTCGTACATGTTCACCCATAACATTATCAAATGGTGCCAGTAACTCAACCAATTTTAAGAAATTTCCATTGTTGTTCTCATATAAAGTATCTGAAGATCCATGGAATGCGAGGCACTGTTCGGCTAGGAAATTAATGATTGCCTGTAAACGTTCCAACACTGCTTGCCAACATAGAATTTCTGAATTTAGCTGACATTGCTATACCACATCGATTGTTGTACCGGAACGTAATCTGTTTGACAGCTCAATCCAATTTGTCAATGAGCGTAAATGATTTTTTGATGTTTTATGTTCTTTCAAATGCTGATGCAAATTTCACCAGTCATTAAAACCTGCAGTTGCCAGAAAAATGTCCGAGTTACAGAACAGTTTGAAGCAAAAACAAAAAACTACATCTTTGGTCTGTGAATACCACTAACCACGATCTATTAATCTGTTTCCCACTTTTCATTTTTTTTCTTCATACCGGATGGCATAAATCGACTCTTCGACTCATTAAATGGGTATTCAAATGTAGGATCTAATTTTGAAGGACTCTTTTTCACAATAATCATTTGTATTGCATCAGTAATTATTGTCGCCCATGTACTTGGATCTGATCCTATGTCATTCTCGCCACCTTCCAATAATTGTTCTTCAGTTTTAGATTTGGATAACAGTTCTTCATTTCTGGACTCTTCAGCTGAAGTAGTAAATCTTTGAATGGATTGTGATTGTTCGTCTTTATCAATTAGCAAAGATAATCTTTGGTCAGATTGTTGTTTATCTTTAGCAGTTGATAAAGATAATCTTTGGTTCGATCGGTCTTCATCAATTGATGAGTAATCACCTTGAATGCATTGCTTAGCGCTTTCTCCTTGATTGTTGACTTCTTTAAAATACCTTTTGCCGTTTCTGTCTTTGTTGCTGGTAAGCAGCACTGGAAAGTCATTTTCGTTTTTGTCCTGGCATTTTAGCCCTATAACCACTGGCACTGATGCGAAATGGAAATTAGCGCAAGTGGCACCTATAGGGCAGCACAGTACACACATGTAATCGTGATTTGAGTGACTGTGTCACAATGTGACATATTTTTCATGTCATGCTCCTATTGCACTACTGTACTTGCCGTAGATAAGGCAGTCATTGGGACGAGAGAGCTCCCCACGAGCTCAGATACATACTGGACCCAGCCCTGCTGGTGTTTTCCCAGTGCTGAGGCCACCTAGCTGGAAGCCCAAGGGGCATGCAATGGAGAGAGTTCTGGGGCTGGAGGAGCCAAGGAAGAGGTGCTGGCTTTGCTGGACAAATGCTGCCTCTCTCTGCCAGGTCGCTCACCTCCTGCAGGAGGGGAGGCAGAAGGAGACTCCAGGCACTGGAGTGCTGTGAGGGGCTGGGGAGGGAGGCAGCAGCCTCTGGGGCTCCAGCAGGCAGAAGCTCCCCAGGGGTCCCAGGGACCCTCCCGCCTGGCCCCACTCTTACCTTGCTGCGGATCTGGCCCGAGGTGGATTCATCTCCCATCACCGCCACTCCCAGGGTCAGGGGTTGGGACTGCTGCTGGATCCCAGCCCCACTCATCCTTGGTCTTCGTCTTGGCCCCAGCACGAGCTGGGCTCAGCTCAGGCTGCCGCTCCGCTCCCCTCTCCCCTCCCCTGGCAGGAGGCGGCACAGAGGGGAGGAGGAGGAGTCAGAGGCGGGGACAAGCCAAGGAAGAGTGGCCTGCCCAGGCACCATGTTCCTCCCATTCTCTGCAGCCAGAGCAGGGCTGCGGTACCAGCTCCCACCTTGGGGGTGGGAGGTAGCCGCTGACCACAGGAGAGCGGCGTGGACAAGCCATAGAGGAGCATCCATCCTCTGCAGCCAGGGAAGGGCCGCGCTACCGGCTCCCGCTGCTCTTCCGGGGTCAGCAGCCACACCCACTCCCTAGGCTGCAGAGGACGGGCTGCTCCTCAGCTTGTTCACGCTGCGCTCCTGCGGTCAGCAGCCACTCCCACACACACCCCCAGGCAGAGCCGGTAGTGCGGCCCTGCCCCGGCTGCAGAGGACGGGCCACTCCTCAGCTTGTTCGCACCGCTCTCCAGTGGTCAGCTGCCACCCCTACCCCTCTCCCAGGCGGGAACTGGTAACGCGACCCTGCCCCGGCTGGAGAGGATGGGCCACTCCTTGGCTTGCAGCGGCAGGGACAAGCCAAAGAAGAGCGGCCCGTCCTTTGCAGCCAGGGCAGAGCCGTGCTACTGGCTCCTGCCTGAGGGGTCAGGGGTGGCCGCTGCCCGCGGGAGAATGGCAGGGACATGCTCCTTACTTAGCTGGCTCCCTGCCTCGCTGCACCCAGTGGCAGAACAACAGGCTGGTTACTGTCCTCCGGAGCAGTCAAGATCCAGCCCAGGACGCCGCTTCAGGTAGGAGCTGGGGCCCCAGTATTATGCTGCCCCATATATTTTGCCACCCTAGGCACCTGCTTGTTTAGCTGGTGCCTAGAGCCACCCATGGCAAAGGGGTCATTGACATGGAGTTTTCTGGGCATTTTAGCTTGAATTGACCTTCCATTTCCAGTAATAGAAACCCCAGGGAGCCAGTCATTTGAGAGACCAGTTAAGGGGGAGTAAAGGATTATTGTCAGTTTATATTCTGCTTTAACCTTGAGGCCTCCTTCCCTCGCTCTTCACTTCATATAGGTATCCTTAGCACACCCTTCTGTTGCTATTAAAGTTATATTCATTGTAGTGAAAGCTGAGCTAGCCTATGCCACTCTGTCAGTGCTGGGGGGTAAGAATCCAAATTAACTCCAGAACATAGGAATCCAGGTGAGCTAAGTTAGTAGGCTAACTCTTGTGGTTAAGCATCAGCAATTTAAATAATTCTGAATGAACTCAATGATTGGTGACTACCAGCCTGGTCGCTTTGTGAAAGTACAGTGTTCCATCAGGTACCTACAGTGTATATCCCGTCAGTCGCTCTTAGTGCATTTAGATATTGGGAGTATTCTTGGGTGTTCCATTTCCAATAATGATTTGATTGAGTCAATAATTTGACTGCTGATCTACAGTGCTTAATCACTTATTCTGAAAGGATCATTTGCCCAACCCTCTTTGCTAGAAAATAAATGCAGCAGTGACAGCCTGTCTAGAAGAAAAGAATGAGGCAACATTGCAATACCATTTGGACCTGCTTGCAGATCAAAACAATCTCCTCTGATACCAGGGAGTACTGAAGGAGATTCTGACAGGTGGGGGATGCTGGGACTCACTAAACAGGTGGTATATGATTGCTGAATGTATTGGATACCTGTGGAAAGCAATTAGTTATAAGAGCAAGTTACTTTTTCTTTCTTTTGGAACTTGTTACAGTTTAAAAGAAAGGAGTGTAACAGATAACTGGCATCACTGAATTCACCAGAAGAATGAAGATGGCACCTACTTTGCCATAACTGATGGGTGAAGAATTGCCAAGAGGAAGATCTGTGTGAAAAGAGGATTGTCAAATGATATACGCATTTAATTTCTTCCCCCCGAATTATTTTCTTCTATGAGACAAGAGCTGTAATGACTCAGTTAATTATGAAAAGATATGTTCTGCTCATGACTGTTGAAAGACTCAAAGTGATTAGAAAGAGACAAGGTAGGTGAGGCAATATCTTTTATTGGACCAACATCTACTGGTGGAAGGCACAAGCTTTCAAGCTACACACAAAAAAGATGAGCTCTGTATAGCTTGATATCTTGTACCTTCCACCAACAGAATTTGGTTTAAGTAAATATATATTTATATATTACCTGGGACCAACACATCTACAACAACACTGCAATCAAAATGACTATGGCAATGAGTCTGAGGATTAACCCTACCAGGCTACTATAGACACCTGCAGACTCTACCTTACTGTGATCATTTGTTTACAATGTTGGAAGAGGAGGAGGGAAGAAATGTCAATAGCTAGAGGGTTAACCTGAGCAACATGCCAGATTGAACACTTTATCTCTGGTGAGTCATCTGCTAAGAATGAGAAGGTGGTGGCTAACTGATAACTACAATTACTGATTCACTAAAACCAATTGGGGAATCTCAAGTAGGAACAGAGCGATTTATTTTACCTCTATCTGGCACTGGTGTGACCAGTGCTGGGATACTGTGTCCAGTTCTGGTGTTCACACTTAAAGAAGGATGTTGAAAAATTGGAGAGAATTCAGAGAAGAGCCACGAGAATGATTTAAAGGATTAGAAAACTTCCCTTAAATGGATAGACTCAAGGATCTAAATCTGCTTCACTTAACAAACAGAAGATTAAAGAGTGACTTATCACAGTCTATAGCAGTGGTTCTCAAATGCTTTATTGGTGACCCCTTTCACGCAGCAAGCCTCTGAGTGCTAGCCCCCTCCCCATAAATTAAAAACACATTTTAAAAATATTTAATGCTATTATAAATGCTGGAGGCGAAGTGGGGTTTGGGAGTGGAGCCTGACAGCTCATGGCCCTCCCCAATAACCTCATGACCCCCGAGGGGTCACGACCACCAGTTTGAGAACCTCTGGTCTATAGGTAACTATGTGGGGAACATATATTTAATAATGGACTCTTCAATCTAGCAAGGAAAGGTATAACATGATCCAGTGGCTTGAAGTTGAAGCTAGATACTTTCAGACTGGAAATAAGGTGTAAATTTATACCAGTGAGAGTCAATAATTGGAACAACTTACCAAATATCAAGGTGGACGCTCCATCACTGGTAATTTTTAAATGAAGATTGGATGCTTTTATAAAAGTTATGCTCTAGGAATTTTGGGGAAGTTCTATGGCCTATACTATACAGGAGGACAGACTAGATGGTTACAATGATTCTTTCTGGACGTGGAATACATGGATCGAGAATTTGCAATACCTAACTCTTGCAGGCTGAAAATAATTGTAATTCTTAAATGCCTATCAGTTACAAACATTAGCACTAAACAGGCTGTGTTATAGTTCTAAAGTATAATTAATCATTAATATTTGCTCACCTATTGAGCAACAATGTTTGTTTCTAGCAAATCTTTCCTGCTTTTACATATCTTCGGGTTTTTTTGTTTTTCCCATACACTTTCATACTAGTGAAGCTGTAAGTGAGTCAAAATTGCCAAACCTGGATGCCTAAAGTTAGGTTCCTAAATCCATATTTAGTATCTAAATAAGAGTCCTGGTACTCAGAAGTTCTCAGCACCTTTGAAAGTAAGGAGACTTTTATTTATTTAATACACATCATCCAGTTTAAAACTTCAGACCAACCTGCAAACATCAAAATTTGGTTTTGTGGCCTGTGACAAAATATAAGGTGGTTAGAAACATTCAACGAGTTAAGGTAATTCCTAGTAATTTTGTGGACACTTTATCATCATAGTTGACACTCTTGTTGGCAGTTTCATCAGACAGGCCAGGCTCTGAATGTATATAAGGACTGATGAAAGATGCATCTATCCTTCCCTTGCTGTCCTAAGTGCAAAAACCCTTTTATGTGCTTTGATGGCTGTGATGTTATCCTTTCTGTCCTTTCTTCATCTCTTCTGTTCCCTCCAATATCTCAAGTGCTAATAATGCTTTAACTCTTTCTTATACTGCACCGAGCAGTTTGGTTTAATACATTTAGAAGTGAAAACTGCATTCTCATTTTAAAAATATTGTGTTTGGGAGAGTATACTGATTTTTTTTCTTTCTCATGATTTACAGAGCAGTATCGGTGTACTTTCTGGTGTATTGAAATTGACATTGGCTTAAAGGGAACATAAGGGGTGCACATCAGTTTTGAATATCTTCAGCTACTGTTGTTTGCATTGTTGATATCAGGATCTCAGCTGTTAACTTCTCAAACAAAATTACTTCTAAACTATTTATTAATTTCTGGACATTATTCTCGGTGTCTTGAGCTACAATCCCAAATCCTTCCCTAAAGCAACTTTTAATTTGATTAAAAAAAGAACAATTAAAAAAGCTCTGTCCCCAACGCAACAAACAGAGACAGAGTCCAGGTACTATGGGGACTATGATGATGAGTTACCGATATCAGTCAAACGGGGTTATGTTCTGCACTGAGCAGTCCCGTTGCACTTGTCTCGGTGGGAATGCGTAAGGTAGAAGTCAAAGCAGCTTTGGCCTCGTGTCTCTGGAACCAGCTAAATGGAGAAATGCTGTATGAATAGAAAACTGAAGAGAGGATAAATTATGGGGGGAATAGTAGCTACATTATCCAAAGACTAAAATTGTTTTGCATTCCAAAGCTTAATTTTCTCATATTTGCTTTTGAGAGAGAGCAGAATGACACATCCCAGTCAATTAAAATTTTTAATAATCCACAGAAAATTCTTGTAGGTAACAAACCATTTCAAAACAGTTTATGGGCCTAATCCTGCTACCGTTTGCTCATGTGAGCAAAGGGCTGGAGGACTGGGGCACTAAGCAGTTTCTAAAGTTAGGCTCTTACATTGATATTTAGTTACCTGAATAAGTGCTCTGATTTTCAAAAGTGCTGAGCACTCAACACTTCCCACAGACTGTTGTGTGTATAGTGCTTTTGAAAATCAGGCTACTTCCTTAGGCATTTCAGTATGGATTTAGGAGCCTAAATATGGATTTAAGAGCACAACACAACCTGAAGGTACCTCTGAATTATAGTGTGTGTTCATAATTGAAACTGGCCCAGTGCCTGAACTGCTCACAAGGCACACTATAATACTATTCAAAGCACCTCTGAGAAACCATATATACCAATGATGGAGTTGTGCCAGTGATGAATGCTGGGAGCTCCTGAAGGAGCCCTACAACTTTCTAGGCTAATTAAAGTTCATTTCCTCACCCCTTTAATTCTGGCATCAGTTTTCCAACATGGATATTACATTTATAAAACTGTTTCCTAACCTGACTTTCTACTCCAGAGCCTCTTTGCATACTGTGGTCCTGCATTTCCTGTTTTTTGTTTTTTAAAACATTTGGCTTAAGTGTTTTAGTAAAAGCCCAGAGACTTGCTATTTTGGACATTATCAGAAGCAGTGTTCATGGCAATGGTAGTTTGGATACAAAAAGTTCTGTGACAATACACATAGCGAAGTTTTGTGCTGGATTCACTAGTAATTAGTCACTCTCAGATTGTGGTATAAATCTAAAATTTTACTCATCACTTAGAATACTTATATATGATGTGTGTGTGTATGTATATAATATATTATCAAAACTATAAAATTGGTTAGGATATGGATTCTGCAGTGACTAATTATGAATCCTGCATACTACTACTACTGTTTATGTATTTTGTAGACATTTTTGTAATTTTTGGAAGAAGTTACGCAAGTATCAGTTGAGCATTCTGAACACTTACTGCACAGGGCTTTTAGTAAATGAACAATGTAAGCTTGCATTTTTAAAACAAGCATACATTGAAACGGATTCCAGGCTGTAAAAGCAACCACAAGTAAGCCAACTTGTGTGTGTGTGTATTTGTGTTATATATCATTTCCCCTCAGGAATTAACATCATACCTTGCAGTACTACTTAATTTGATTGCAAGAGAAAGAACCTTGCATGCAGAAGAATAAAAACACTTGGACTCTAATCTCTTAATCTCCATAAAATATTTGAATGTTTAGTTTTGATAAAATATGAAACAAATCTGGTGGTCCGTAACATTTCTGAAGGGCATTCCCTTTTTGGAAACAGAAGAAAAACAAAGCAGACACAAAACAACGTATGATAGATGGGTTGATGTTGGTAAGACTTAGCTCTCAAGCATGAAGGAATTCCATGGCTGTAACTCTGTCTTTTTAATAATTGAGTTGAAAGGCATTGTGGTGGCTTGAGATGATGATGATGATTTGCTTTGTATATTACAACTTTCCACACCACACCTATCCCCAGTCACTTTGCTAACTTTTATAGGGCACTATCTGTACTACAGAAAAGACAATGCAAGGAAACGCTTTATAAAAACAAAGGTTTTTTTTAAACTGGCATGGCTTTGTCTGTAAATATGGACAAGGCATCATACGCTTTTCAGAAAATATTCTCAAGAATAGATATTAGTCTCAGCTCAAAATGAGGCACTTGGAGTGAAAGGTTCACACAACAGTTGTGGATGCAGCAGTTTCCTTAAAACACTGGTGTCGTTTAGGTAGAAAGAATGCACTTACCCGAAGTAGAGAGAGAAGAACTTGAGCTTTGGTGTAGCTGTTTTCTACTTCATTAATTGTTTACAGTACTTACAGGAGCTCAGATTCCACAGTGGTTTGGGCTATCTAAGAACATAATTTGAAACAAAGAGCCTCCTTGTCTCCTCTGAATAACCTACATAAAGGAGTGGAAACTGTAGGGAACTCCATGAGTTGAAACACTCTTCCAAGGGGGATGTGGAGTTGATTTGGGGCTCTTATGCAGAGGGATGAAGAGTACAGGATGCTAATGAGACAGAGCTCCCTTTCCTCTTGCCTTCCATTGGCAGCCACTGAGGAGAATATTGAGCCTGAAATTTGTGCCAAATAGATGTTTTAGATATTCCAGACTGGTATACGTGTTTGCAACTCCATTGAAATTACCTGCTTGCACCAGGGCTGAATATAAACCATTGGGGTTGGAAGTACTTACTTTCTCCTGGATGCTGCCATCAGACCTTTGTATTTTTGTTTTTGTAAATATTTCATACAAAAGCTGAATACCCAACTGAGAAATATCAAGTATCTCTCTCAACATAGGCATGGAATAAATGATTTGGAGAATTCCCTCACTCTTCTGGTGGACATTTGTCCATTGTACTAAAACAGTTGTAGTCAGTTTCTTTCTTGCCTACATTGACTCATACTGAGCGTTTTTAAAAATGGATCCAACATAAAATTGTATTCTGTGCACGAAGAGCGCCTGCCCAGGGAACAAAGGAGCTCCTATGACATAATCAGAATAACAAACAAATGCAAAGACATTGCTGACTAATGGTTAGATTGGGCAGGAAATAAGACTGGAGAGTCACTTACACCTCTGTGCTAAAAACAAACAAATCCTCAAACAGTTTAAAGAAATGTCATAATCTTTGACCAGATCTTCAGTCGTTTTACTAGACAGGGAGAGATGTCATCAGAGGAGTTATAGGTATCATTTGGATGCGGAGATCACACAAAAGGAATACACAAGTACTATCAGAGTCCCTGATTAGATTCCTTGGGACTCGTCAACCTCAGTGCACTGACTTAACTTTCTCAGTGACACAATTTGCCTGCAGGCAGCAGTAAACCATCAGAAATATAACAGGATACCCTGCCATGACAAAAAGATCGTAGAGGTCCACATGTCCAAAGGCTGTGCCTAGCTGATACAGGGTCAGTTATATCACCAAGTAGCAGGGCCTACTCTAGCCATTTCGCCATTCCAAACACGGCGGCACGCTGCGGGGGGCACTCTGCCGCTCGCCGGTCCCATGGCTCAGGTGGATCTCCTGTAGACGTGGCTGCGGAGGGTCCGCTGGTCCCGCGGCTCTGGTGGTCCTCCCGCAGGCGTGCCTGCGGATGGTCCACCAGAGCCGTGGGACCAGCGGACCCTCCACAGGCACGCCTGCGGGAGGTCCACTGGAGCAGTCTGCCACCCTCCCGGCAACCGGCAGAGCGCCCCCCGCGGCGTGCCGCCCCAAGCACACGCTTGGCGTGCTGGGGCCTGGTGCCACCCCTGCCAAGTAGAAGTTGCAGTTCTAGAGTCAATTTATTTTTTTTGTTTTAAAAAGAAAAAAAAAGTTCTGATCTCTCACACACTAACAAGTGCTCATCCAAGATAAGAAATAGCAGCAGCCAGAGCTTTAGATTTATTGATATAGTCAGTTTCCTGTTTTTTAATAGGATATGATTTCTCCACTTCTAAACTACTGAGTTGTATCAAAGAGACCAGATCACATTTCAAATGACCATGTCTGTCAGTTCTTGAACATAAGCTTATGACCTGGGTCCTAGCTCTCTAGGTTTGGCATTAGAGCTTTTATTCACTGACCTTTTACCCTTTGGCCGCAAGGATTTGGGGTCTTTGTGTAACGTGTGTTCAGTCAGTACTGTTCCTCTTTAATTGGCCCAGAGTCTCTCCTGTAGTGAGATCTGCTTGCTGTGGACCGAGATACAGCAATCGCTACCTGATTATCAGGGTGCCCTGGCCTGTTGGCATAATTTCTGTGCTGGGGGATTCTCAGCTGGCCATTCAGAGTGAGGTTCTGTCACTTTGCCAACACAAAGTGGATGGAGCAAGGAGAGTGAATCTGGCTGATAAATTTCTAGCAAGTTGAAATGGCAGAAAACAAAGCTAGGCTTTGAGGGGGGAGAAGGGAAACGCTTTACATCTTTTGTCGTACTTCACTAATATCTTTTTCACTGTTGTTTTCTTGATCTGTTGTTGCTCATTTATGTTTAATCGCTGGGGATGTGCTAATGTGAGAAGAGATGTAATGAGGGCAGCCTCGTATGGAAGTAGGGGATTAGGCTGTGAATTAACTCCCCATATTGGCCCACTGGTGGGGAGGGGGAGGAATCAGTGGGCTCCTGATTTGCAAGGTCCATATAGGATTTAAGCATCCCAAGGAAAAGCTTTGTGCCTAAGGACAACTCTGCTTTTGATGATTAAACACCTCATTGAAAGCTTTTTGCATTTTTAATGCAAATGTCACTTTGTGAGCGAAATTCATTATTGTTGAGCAGCTAGTTCTACAGCCCAGTAAGATCACAATAATAATTTTTTCAAGACTACTCTTTTTAAGACTTTTAAAGACTACAATTTTTAAAATTATTTTTTGTTAATACAAATACAAAATTCCTGGGTTTCCAGAGGTCTTTTGGGTTTTGTTTTGTTTAGCATCAGGCCAATTTTAATTGCACCATCATTAATGGGTAATCCAAGTTTAAAATTTGTTGTTCATGCATTTTCTTAACATTGTTAAGATGGTCAGATTGCTCAGTTGGCTGAACATTCATAACATAATTAAGAAAACATACATCTCATACAATGGGACAGTTCCAATAGGACATTTCTATTGCATTTGCTCTGTAAGGGCAGGGAATAAAAGTAGCACTGTTCTGAGATCTGGGATTTGCTGCATTCATTCCTGGACCAGTGCCAAAAGGAGGACTGTTAAACCAGAGGATCAGATGCTCCTGTGCTCCAACAGTTTGCAAGCATCAGGGACAGAAATGCATATTTGATTGATTTGGGAAGCTGACCTCAGCTTTGCAGTGAGAGGAATTATTTGTTTGTGCACATGGAAAGTCTTGATAAGTGGGATCTTTTAAGATCATGGTGATCTGATTACTGTTTTCCTTTTTCCCATTTTGCTTTGTGTTGAATGTTGCAAAAATTAAAAACTAGTGTTGAAGATCTGGAATCACTGATATATGAACTAATCTGCAATGGTTGAAATTTATGAGCTGTTAAGAAACATGTGATAATTGAAGTGTAGGATGGGGAAGCAACATCAAAATGATAATGCTTTTAAAAGTCCATATGACTTTGCAGGATAAGAGACGGTTTGGCCCACTAGTGGAAAAGCTTTCAGGACGAGTAAACTTTTCCTGCTGATCCTGGACATGTGATCAAAGACATGAGAAACAAAATTTCACTTCCTAAGGTGAGATGGCAATTCTTGCTTCAAATATTAAGTTAATTATTTTTAAAAATAATGTAACAATGCTTTATAAATTGCACAACACAACCTGAAGGTACCTCTAAATTATGATATGTGTTCATACTGGCTCAGTGCCTGAACTGCTCACAAGGCACACTATAATGCTATCCAAAGTACCTCTGAGA
Organism: Chelonoidis abingdonii; assembly: GCF_003597395.2. NCBI lineage: Eukaryota > Metazoa > Chordata > Testudines > Testudinidae > Chelonoidis > Chelonoidis abingdonii. The sequence goes on from NC_133771.1 coordinate 168,712,114, forward strand.
AACCAGGTATACCAGTGATGGAGTTGTGCCAGCAATGAATCCTGGGAGCTCCTGGGGGAGCCCTACAACTGTCTAGGCTAATTAAAGTTCATTTCCTCACCCCTTAGTTCTTGCATCGGTTTTCCAGCATGGATATTACATTTATAAAACTGTTTCCTAGTCTGACTTTCTACTGCAGAACTTCTTTGCATATTGTGGTTCTGCATTTCCTCTTGGGTACCTTTTTTATTTGTTTGCTGGTCCTTAGTTATACAGAAGCAATACATACTCAAGTGAGCATAAATATTTTGTTTGAGGGCTGTTATTACATTCATAAGCTTGCATAAAACTGAAGTGGAAAATGAACTTAAATTTGAAGTGATGTATGATTTGTTTTACATTTAGAAGAATGAGGTAGTTCATATACATTTATCTTTAAAAATATTTGAAAATACTACTGTCTCAAGAAGCTTTCTGTACTTATAATTATACCCACAGAATGCGTGCTCCCCATGGAAGATTCTTTCAGTGCCATTCGTTATCAAGAAACTTTTTGATTACTGAAAGTTCTTGGCTACCTGCCATTCAGCCTGCCATCCTTTTGCTTGCAGCTAGTTTCTTCACAAGTGGAACTGAAATCCTTAAGAATCGGAGCTGTCACTGCCCAAGTCTCATCCGTTTCATCACATCACCACCTTGTTTTGGGAAAGGGAAGAGCATGTAGCACTCGCACCAGTCAGCTTACCTACCAGCCTGTCCCTTAGAATGATGGATTCTGAATTTCTCTGCCTTGTTGCTCTGTAGTATCGTCATCCTTCTCTAACACCTCCATAGAGGACCTGGAACCACTTGCTGTTTGCACATTAACTGGCCCATGCTGCTTGGGCATATTTAACTTTTACCTGTCTGAAGGCTGATATTCTGAATTGCCTGCTCAGCTGTTGTAATGCCACAGAGCCAGCTGGGTTCTTATGTGAGTTTTCTGTCTTGAGCATTACAAGTGAATTTTTTACCTAAGTGGAAAGGCAACAAATTTGAAATAAGGACTTGTGAGGGTTTTGGTCTATTTTCTCCTCCTCCTAGTAACTTCTAGGTATAATTTTAGATACTGGATTTCATTTCCTTTTTGTTGGTAGCACTAGTAAGGAAGGGTATTGTTACACCCAGCACAGTATATATTGTTCTCTCCTTCAGGTCCTGAGTATGAACAGACCCTCAAACAAGTTTACTAAGAAATCTGGCCCAATTTTGTCCATGTAAGCATGGCTACTGGACAAAACAGTGTATAACTACTTGCGTGCTTTAGAGTCACTGTCATGCAGTTAGAAGCATGCCAGTCTCAGTGCTTATACTTGTGGGATGAAACCTGAAAATGTGTGGAAAACCTTTAAGGCAGGGATGGGCAAACTATGGCCTGGGGGCCACATCCGGCCCTCCAGCCTGTTTAATCTGACCCTCGAGCTCCTGCTGGGGAGTGAGGTCTGGGGCTTGCCCTGCTCCTGCGCTCCAGCTGGGGAGTAGGGTTGGAGACTGCTCCATGTGTGCATGCCGAGGCTCCTGGAAGCAGCAGCATGCCCCCTCTCTGGCTCCTACATTTAGGAGTAGCCAGGGGGCTCCGTGCACTGCCCCTGCCCCAAACACCACCCCTGCAGCTCCCGTTGGCAGCGCGCACAGCCTCCTGGCCATACCTCTGCATAGAAGCCAGAGGGGGGACATGCCGCTGCTTCTAAGAGCTGCTTGAGGTAAGCACCGCCTGGAGCCTACACCCCTGACCGCATCCTGTGCCCCAACTACCTGCCCCAGCCCAGAGTCCCCTCTCACACCCTGAACTCTTTATTTTTGGCCCAACCCCAGAGCTCTCGCCCCCTCCTGCACCCCAACCCCAGTTTCATGAGCGTTCATGGCCCACCGTACAATTTACATACCCAGATGTGGCCCTTGGGCCAAAAGTTTCCTCATCCCTGCTGTAAGGGCATCTTGGCTTTCTTCAAAGAGAGGATAGGTAGCTGGCTTCTCCAAGGTCTGCCTGGCTCAGCAGGGCATCAGAGCAATGCTTCTATATAGTGCAGGATGTTTTCTGCACTGAAGTCCTTCTGAGCTGGCCAGCACACTGTACCAATGTAAACACCTTGATACTGGTGTAACTGAGGCCACATTAGGGGGTTGTCCTTATTTAATTAAATTAGTGCCAGGAGCTGTGTGTAGAAGCCCACTTTTTTCCTTTTGTATGGGCCTAAGTGCAGACCTTTCAATCTATTTACTCATTTATTTGGCATCTTTCTGTTGCTGTCAGCATGCTGACGTTCACTATTTCCAGTTCATTTTAACTGCAAAGTATAAATGACCCTTTTCCCCCCAGCATGTGTACTTGCCCTAGTGCTGCTACTTCTCAGTCTTTTAATACCTCCAGTGCCCTATTCACAACATATACCATGACAGCTCCTTCTGTATGATTCTTAGCAAGTACTCATTTCCTACCATCTCTTTTTCAGCTGCAGCAGAAGGAGAACTCTTTCTATTTCTAAATTTAGGTACCCATGGATACATATAATATTTTTCTCCGTTTAATCTTGGCAGTTTAAATTGCATATGGAAAAGAAAAGTGCATTCAGCTACAGAAAGTCTGCATGCTGTACACTTGATTTGCAGAAGAATAAAATGGTACATGGAATATTTCACTCATTGTTTTGTAGAAAAACATGCCTAAAATTAGAGGCTTGCACTATTGTTTGTAGATTAACTTTCCCTCCTTATCCTGTTGCACTGTATTTTGACTATCACTCTTGATATGGGAGCTGGCTGTATTTCAGTGGTTCTATTTGTATACAGCTGTAAAGCAGTTTGGTTCTCATGTAATTTAAAATAATTTCATTATTGCTATCAAATTTCTCCCTCCATCCTTGTTCATCAGGTGGACCAATCTTAATACAGAGGTGGTCTCATGGACACCTCCCGTCAGCTTCCTTCTGTTCACAATAGCATGAACTATTTCCCATTCCAATAGCACATACCATCTTCCTTTCCATTCACAATTGTGTGACACCTCGGTGGCAACTACAGCGCCTGGAAAAGTAACAGTAGGAAAGTATTTCTATATTTTTGTTGAGGTTTGTGAATTGTTCCTTTTATTTTCTAGCATGCTGCTAGATAGACAAGGCACAACCGAAAAAATGAGATGTATTTGGCCTTTTGCATATTGTTGCCAACTCTTGCAGTGTTATTGTTAGTCTCATCGTATTAGGTGTGTTACTTTAAGTCCTGGAAGACTCCTGGAAACAAGTGATCGTATGCAAATCTTACTTTTCTTTCTCTTTTTAAGTAAGTTTCTGGTCCTCAAGCTTATGGAGAAAAGCTTGAAAATGTGACCTGAGTGCACTTTAGAGTAAATAAAAGAATCATTATTATTATTATTATTATTACTATTTATTTTATTTAAAAATCTCAGGATTTCTAAATCAGTCATGTGACTTTGTTGGGGGCTGACCCATGATTTGAACGGTTTAAGTTGGCGGTACTGCATATGTCAGTCTAGATGATCATTTACTTTCACCAAGCTTGATGAAATTTTGAGGAGCAAAGGAACAATGTGGTGGAGGAGATTTATAGAGACCATAGGTGACCGCAGCTCAAGTGGATTAGAGTTTTTCATGATGTGTGCACTTTATTGTTGGTGTTGAAGAGGGGACCACTTTGGTGGGAGACTAGTTATTCAGTCCTGCTATTGGTACTCCTATCTCTGTCACATATGAAACAGATTATATGAGTTAGACAACATTTGGTGGTCCTTTCTCTCATGTTTAAGCCTGGAGTTCTGACAATGTGTTCAGAATGGGAAGCAAGGGAGGAAGGAAGGAAATAAGGTTCCCTACCTTTAGGAGCTTACAGAAATCTTGGGAATTAATGGTCGCCAGTTATAAGTTTGACCATCAGCTTCCCCAAGCAGGATATTAATTGGAGTGTTTTCTAATGATTAGAGAATGGAATTAGAGTCAGGACTCTTGGATTCTATTTCTAGATTTTCCATTAATGCAGTGTCTGATCTTAGGTGTGGTCAGTTGCCTTTTCTGTTCCTCAGTTTGTTTATTTGTGTATAGCAAGCTCCTTTATTACACAGGGGCGTAAGATTTAATTAATGCTAGTGGAACACTTTGAGAACTTTTGGACAAAGTTTCTGTATATTTGCAAAGTATTCTTCATCTTATTATTTATTATTTTCCCCAGAAAATGCCTTGCCTGTTGATTACAATTACCTGAAATAGTTGTACCACTTATATGTTAGAACCATAAGAGTCCTCTGATTACCCATGACCACCTGCCGGATAGATTTTTTTTTTTTTTTTTTTTACTATTTCTCTAGATACAGCTTTTACGTGAAACAGTCTCCTAAGCTTGAATTCTGTTTTTTGTTTTTGAGATGATCTTTTCATGTTTAAAAGCCTGCAGACAATAAAGTTCCAGAGTTCTAATAGATTTAGATTCCCCCTCTCCCCTCCCAGCGGTTTCCATTCATGATGATCAGCTTCATCACTTCTCTGTCAGTTTCATATTTCTGAGTAATACACTGATAACAGGTGTAAGATTGTAGTTGAGGAGCAGTATTAATAAGTGCCAATAATGATAAAGCCATGAACTCATGTAAGGATGCAAAAATATTCCACAAGCTTTTTTGTGTTTGAGAGTGATGAAGACAAAAAGCCCTGGAAATAGTCTGTTAAGCAAATGTCATATTCTTCACCAGCTTCTACATACTGGTTTGTAAACATTCCAGGGCATGCTAACAGAGTAGTGATAGTTCCAGGGACTTCCTAAGTTTGACATGCTAATCTGTTGCCACTTTCAACATGACTCTTTAAAAAACTGAGCATGTTTTTGGAGATGGTTCTTCAGAAGGATTCTTCTGTTTTCCCCACCATTGTATACTGATGCTTTGTTTAGTCTTAGATACTGATTGTACTCTTGGGAACTAGTCTAACATATTCCATTGCGCCCACCAAGGGAAGAAATTATTGGAGAAAAATAGTGTGTTCCTTCTTTTACAAATGTGAGACTAAGTATGCTGCCACCACAGAGATTCCACTGGACCTGAATTCTGTCACCTGCCAGTCCCCTCCTGTGGCAGCATATTATGCTTCTACTGGACCACAAGGCACCTCAATGATTAAATAAAATATCCACCAGGAAACCAGACAGTTGTTTGTGGTATAGCTCTTCAGTCTGTTGGCTTCTTAAAGAGTCGACTGGTACTGCGGTACATACTTTAGGTATCGTGTTCTGAAACAACCTTCATATTGATTATATTAGTAGGGCTGTACTGAACTTTAGCCGCCGAGGGGTAGTCACCTGAATTATGGCTAAAGTTTATAACATTCCCTTTCAGCTAAATAGCTTTTCAGATGCCAGGAGGAAGAGGCACTGATCTTTCCTTGTGGTATTTGCAACATCGTTGGCTTAGTCACCACTTCTTCTCTCTTTTGTGGCCAGATTGGATGTAGGCCCAATGTGAGCTGGGAGGAGAGGGTAAGATAGGCAATCAGGCTCCACGTCATTGGCCATTACATCTCCCCTCTTCTTGCGGCCTATTATCCGATTCCCTCTTCCATTCAAGAATGAAGTCAGGAATTCCGGGAGAGTGCAGGTTTGAGATGTGCCTGTAGTCTCTGGGGAAGTTGTTTATTCCTTACTCTAAAATGACCATTTCCCTATGGTTTAGCCTTTTAGATCAGTGTCACAAGTAAGCACGTTATTGGGTCTTCACTTTTTTGAAGTGCATTAGTTCACCTTAAACTTTTTAAAAACAAAAAAGATATTTTTTAATAAAAAGCAAATAATTCTGTTAAGATTTAGCTGTCAAAACCTTATAACAGAGAATGGGAAGAGCAACCATTAGTGATAGTTAGGGGTTCAGAACTGAAATTCTGGTGAACCTGTTTTAATCAAAAATAAATTGTATGCCATGGAGCAGGGACTGCATCTTCCCGTGAGCGATGGAAATTGCCTAACACAGTGTAGATGTCACTAGAAGACAAATATAGAACAATACATTTTTATTTGCTATGCTTTTCTGTTGCATGATAATTATGCCAATATAATAGGAAAAGTAATACCAAATATGTGTTCTGTTTTGTGATGATATGACTGTTATTTTCTTATTCCCAACATCCTACTGTGGTAAATGATCCGGTGTAATACAAGTCACCATCATTTATTGCTCTGTCCACTATTTGGTTTCTAATTCAGCCAAAAGCCATTTACCAGTAGTTGTCCAAATGCTGTAATTAGATATATGGTTACAGATACTGATCAACAAATTTCAAAGCTGTTGCGGGGGGTCACATGACATCACAATGATTTCAATGAAGTTGTGTATCTAGGGTTGAACTTGGTGATTGAGGTCTCTTGGTTATGCACCATTGACTATTTTTTATAGGAGAAATAGTTGTCATGGAAGCTGGTTTCCTTTTGATTTCTTTTTTTTCTTCTTCAGTAGATACAAATATAAGGCTTCTTACCCTCTAATTTGTAGATTGGGGGATTGCTACACTAAATCATTTAGCTTCTTTAAGACACTAATGTATTCTGTTACCCCCGTCCTTGTTGATTTACAAAGGAATCTACATATCAGGCTTCAGGTCAAAGAATGCTCTGCTTCTAGCTGACTAGCTCAGAACAGAATTACAGGAAGAGCACTGTCACATGGTCTTTCCGCACTTCACTTTTGTTTCTTCTAGCGGTATTCCTTGGATTCAACTTACTCATTTGTTTCTTAGACTACTAAGAGTGCACTTATGCCAGTGGTGGGAAAACCTTTTGGCCCGAGGGCCACATCTGGGTATGGAAATTGTATTGCGGGTGCAGGAGAGGGTGAGGGCTCTGGCCNGGCTCTGGGCTGGGGGTTGGGGTGTGAGGGTGAGGGCTCTGACTGGAAGTGCGGGCTCTGGGGTGGGGCTGGGAATGAGGGGTTTAGGGTGTCAAAGGGTGCTCCAGGCTGGGACCAACCTTCAGCTTTGCAGCATCTTTAGTGCTACTGTCAAAACCAGAAATCGAGACTGACTTCTCTGTTTGAATTATTTAAGCTAATGTGCAAAAAATGCAAATGAACCATAAAATGGGGAAAGTTAAATTACCTGTTCTTTTTCTACAGTTTTAATATTCAAATATGTTGTCTGCAGATAAGAAAATAGGTAACGCTAATTCATTATTGCATTGCTCCAGTTTCATGCCAGTTATAGACTCCTCCTTCTTATATACAGTTATATACTGATATAAAATTGAAGTAACTGGTAAAACAAGCTCTGTATTTTAAAATAGGATTTCTAGCTTGCCCATGATTTTATTTTTGTAAAAAATGTTTGTAAAACGTTTTTCCATGGACTGTTTTGAAGGCAGTTGTTTGAATAGCAAGGTCAGTTAATAGAAAAATGTAAGCAACGACAGTAGGTGTAGTAGCCACTTTCTGTGAGACGATAAACTTTAATCTCATTAAAAGCTGAAAGCTTTCTTTGAGGAGGTGCTTTGGGATGGCACTATATTCAAATGCCAAACATCATGCCAATTTCTCCTTTGGAGAGTGGTTGTAGAGGGCTTACATACCCTTATAACATGTTACACTCAGCAGTAAATAATATGTCACACTTTTTTCAATTGATTTTCAATAGTTTTGTGTACAATGTTTTCTCAATTTACAATTTGTATTCCAGATTATTTTTTCTGGCCTTTACTGCAAAACTGTTCTCTTCATAATAATTAAAGTTGAATAATATATGATAGAGGAGGTAAAATATAAACAAACTTTGGAATTGGAATGGGCAAGTTATTCTGATCAGCTATAAGAAGTCAGAAATGAGAAGAACACTGTTGCATTAAGAAACAGTACGTAATTACAACTTATACAGTTGCCTCATCTGTAGATGAGGATAACAACACTTATCTCGTGGGCATTTGGAGTCTAAATTCATTAATGTTTGTAAAGCGTTTTAAGATCTTTTGATGAAAAATGCTCTAGCACCGAAGAATTACTATTGTTTATTTATGGAGTTGTTGTAAAGGAAATCATACCACTTTCTCTGTTTAACATTATTACAGTAATGGACATCTGTTTTCAATAACATCTACATTCTTATCTTCCATTCACCCCTACTGATGTCCATTTAATTATTTTCAAACATTGTTTAGCAATATAATTATATGCAGTGGAGATGAAGGAAGAATGTAAAAGGCTGTTCACAGAAAGGGATCCTTTTGAAGCTTTGTAATTCTGAGACACCAGTCAAAGAAGTCAGTCACTTCAAAGGAAGATCCCCCTCATTTCAGCTATAAAGCTTCCTGCTAAATATTTTGTCCATTTCAGGCTGGAGTTTTTAAGCCTACACAGAGCAACTGGAAAATAATCCTATCATACAAAAAGAACTGTACCATTAGCTCACTTCCGACTGCTAGTCAGTATCGCAAAGGAGGAGTTGTTCTGTTATGTGATTTGAAACAAATGCAGTTATTCATAAACTGTTAGCGGCAGGATTTGCATCAAGGCTTTTAGTCAATTAAAGATAACGGATTCACTTTCTTCATGCATGCATACACAATATACACTTTCTCTGATGGGACTTTAAAGATTTTTTTCAGTGATTGGTACAATTCACATTTTGTTGAGACCAGGTTGAGACTTTGCCACTGCTACCCAAGTTCGAAAGTTCATGTTGTGAGTTTGCACTAAATAGTGGCTTATCTAATTTAAATTAGGTTTAATATTTGCAGTTTAAGCTTCTGATGGTGGAGCCAGGCTCTGTGACCAGCCTCAGATCTGGGCCCAGGGAACCCCCTCCCACCACCAGTACATCAGCCTCTTAGTGCCCTTTTGACTTCTGCTTCTCAGTCACTAAGATTCTTGACAGAGAAGACTACAAAAGGTATTGACAAGCTTCTAAGAAAAGTACTAGAAGCTCTTTGAAACACTGTTACCGGTTGTACTTTGGTACTGGATCCAGCTCGGGTACCATTGAAACATGATAGACCTAGCAAAGTCACCAAACATTCTACTTCACGCAAGCCTGTACCATTTTCAGACTCCTCCCTGAAGAAGTATCCCAGACACTGGCACCAGAACAACAGAGGCTATCTACATCCTTGGTATGGAGGTCATTTAATAGGCCTGTGTCTCTACAATCACTGCCTTCAATACTTGTCCCATCTTCCAAAATGGGACTACCAAAGCAGACAGTCCCTTTAATATCGACACAGATTCCTGTGGAGCCTTAACTGACTTTGGCTCATTTATACCTGGTACCACAAGGATTTAGATAGTCTAGAGACTTGGTCATGTCAGACAAGCCAGAATTCCGCTTATTAGTGGGTACCCAATGATTGTCAGTACCAGGATCTACTGGGTCACCAAGATGGTATCTTTCACGGGTACCTTCTAGCTTTCTGATACCCATCACAATGGACAGGCAGTTGCATTTTACTTTGGACAGTGCTTAATTTGTAATTAAAGAGGTGCCGGGGCTCAAGCAATTAGATGCTGGGGTCATACAGTTTTTTTGCATTCATAATTGATGCAGCAAGTCCAGAGGTGCCGCGGCTATGAACTGTCAAGCCTAGAGATGCCAGGGTTCATCCTGGCAAGCGCTGGCACAAATTTAAGCACTGTCTTTGGACTATGTTGAGGATGATCAGACTCTCAGATCTTCATATAGGGTTCCACTGACTATTCTATAAGAGACATTCCCCCATATTTCTATCCTCAGAGGGAAGTCTCAAGGTACAAACAATCGCATGTTCTTCCTTATTGGCAAGACCAGTATTGAATACTCTTTCCTTTGCCTTATGATCCGCGTCAGTGGCCCTGCTGGGACTTGTAGGCTGTATACTGCCCGCAATTCTCAAAGTCTCCCAGTTCCTCTCATGGAGATCATTGAGGGAGACACTCCCTGTCTCATCACTCACTCCTCAACAGCCTCAGGAGGAGTCTTTTGCAGACCAGTAAGCTACACCGGACAAGGAGGTGACACCACAAACTAATATTTCATCATCTTCACCAGATAAGACTTGTAATACCTTCTGTTACTGATGACTTTAAGCAGTTTCAGGAGCTGATGATGAAACATATTGCTAAATCATTACAGATTGTGTTAGTAGAGGTCCAGGACTCTCAACATAAGCTTTTGAACATTTTACATATATCAACTTCTGGCAGAGTAGCTCTACCAGTGAATGAAGTGATATTTAATCCTGCCAAAATCATCTGGCAAATTCCAGCCACTGCACTGTCTACTTGCAAACAGGCAGACAAAAAATATTTCATATACCAATGAAAAATATTCTTTCACCCTCAGTCAAATTCTTTGGTTGTAGAGGCAGTCAGTGAGTGTGGCAGACAACACTAGGTGAAATCCACACTCTCTGTCATGGACTAAAAGCATCTCAACTGATTTGGATGCAAGCAACTCTGAATCACTAATTATCAAGTCTTGATGGCAAAATATACCTACAGCATTTATGACACATTCTACAATTTTATTCATCACCTTCAAATGGAACACCAAGAACAGTTCAAACCAACGTTGATGAAGTCAGCTTTTAGCAGGAATCTCTCTACAAGCTTCCCATGGTGGCCCACTCCATCTCAACTGCTGTTGTGTAGAACAGCTTGGCTGTGACTGTCCGGCTTTCCTATGGAGATATAAATACTGTAGAAGACCCTTCTTTTGATGGGCTTAAGCTCTTCTCTGAGTCCATGGATGAATCCTTTCACACTTTAAAAGATTCTAGGCCCACACTCAGGTCCCTTGGCATTAATATTCCTGAAAATAAGAGATAATTTAGCAGGTTGTACACAGCACAGAGATCTCATCCAGATCAATACTCATCCTACCAGAGATCTGCTGAACCAAGCAAGAAAAGTATTGTTAAACACCTGGAAGGCTTCTGCACAAAATACTTACTCTCAGAAATGCAAGAGATTTCACCATTAGGGTCTGTGATGACAAACTTTTCCTGTTTTCACTCTTCCCTTTCCACTGTTCTCAACTACCTGTTGGAATTAGAAAAGTCAGTTCTTGCTATGAGATCTGTCAAGGTTCACTTGGTGGCTACCACAACCACTCGTTCATCTGTGGAGGGTTTTTCAATTTTTGCTTACCTCATGACAGCAAGATTCCTCCATGGACATATGAATCTTTTCCCACAGATTAAGAAACCCACTCCAGTATGAGATTTGAACTTGGTTCTTAACTGTGATATGAAGCCCTCTTTTGAAACACTGGCTACCTGTTCATTACTCCACCTTTCTATGAAGACAGCCTTCCTGGTGGCCATCACTTCTGCCCAAAGGGTTGGAGAAATGGGGATTCTGATGGCAAACCCTCCCTTCGCAATGTTCTTCAGGAACAAAGTTTCATTATATCCCCATCCTAGATTTCTACCAAAAACTCCTTCTGAATTCCATATGAATCAGGTTATTCACTTCCTAGTTTTCTTTCCAAAGCCACACCAGACCATAGAGGAAGCTGCTTTACATTTATTGGATGTCTGAGCAACACTGACCTTCTATTTAGACTTAAGCAAAGATTTTTTCAGAAAGTCTCGTAGACTCTTTGTGTCAATTGCTGACAGATCCAGAGGTTCTGCAATTTCATCCCAAAGACTCTCAAAGTGGATCTCTGGATGTATTATCTCTTGTTATGACATTGCCAGTGTTCAGCCTCCTTCTCTGATCATAGCCCATTCTACAAAGTCCTAGTCTATTTCTGTGGCCGTATTGAAGGATTTCCCAGTTATTGAAATTTGCAGAACTGCAGCCTGAACCTCAATACGTACTTTTCCCAAAAATTGTACTCTGCTAACATCATCAGCTCTAGAAGCATCAACCAACATAGTCTTCAGTGCTAGATCCGACTCTGAAGCTATCACCACCATCAGGGGTAATTGCTTGGGAATCACCTGAAATGGAGCATCTATAGGACACTACTCAAAGAAGGAGCTGAGGTTACTCACCTTATGCAGTAATTGGAGTTGTTTGTGATGTGTGTCCCCCTATGGGTGCTCCATTACCCACCCTTCTTCCCCCCTGCTCCCAAATCTTGTCTCTTGGCTAGAGAAGGAACTGAAGGCAGCTGTATCTATCCTCAGTACAGGGCATGGGGAGGACTAGAGCGCACGTGTGATGAATTTCTGATGAAAGGCGCATTGGTGCATGTGCACCTGAAGTGGAGCATCCATAGGGACCTGCATCTCAAAGAACTCCAGTTACTGCGCAAGGTGACTAACCTCTCCTTCCTACATTCCTGTTTAAGTAAGAGGATAATTCCTGTAACTTGATATCCTCAAAAAATGTTGTATTTAAAAACAAAACATACAAGCACTTTTTTTTTCTTTTATACAATTCTGAATGGTAAAGGCTCTGCTGTATTTTCTGTGTAGAAATCTGAGCACAAATGAGAGAATGACTTCAGAGCACGATTGGAATCTGTCAATTAAATTAATAGCTGGTACCAGGTTCTTCCCTTAGACCCAGTTACTTTTCTGGGGGGTTGCTCAAGTGATCAGGAGTGAATTTAGCCTATTTTTTCCAGATGTTAAATTACTGTTTGGGCTGATAAAATGGCAGAGATTTTTCAGAAAGTCTTGTAGACGCTTTGTGTTTTGGGCTGATAAAATGGCATGGGATAAAAGTAAGTTGTAAGCACACTTGTGGATTTTGTTGTTGTTGTTGTTCCCATTTCCATTTGGATTAATAGATTTTAGAGATTCGAGTAATTTTTGTACAGGTTCATTTTTAGGCTTATATCCCAGACTTTTGTTGTTGTACTGCAGTACTCACTATCCTGTGTCGGCTGTAACTGGGATTATGGAAGAAGTTGGGTTTTCAGGAGGGATTTAAAAGACAAGGAATGGAATCTAGGATCAGGAATGACACTCCAGGCATAGACAGTATCCATGAGACAAAGGGACAGGAGGAGGGATAGGAACAGAGGTGTCATGGAGGATTATGAAATTGGCAGTGTGATGGTTCAGAATAGGAGAGAGGCATGATGAGACCACACTAGTGATACCAGTACAGAGATTTTGATAACTCTGTTGGTTACGTGAAATTATGTGACACACATTTGTCGTCTTTTCCCGAGAATTTTAGTTGCTGTACTCTTAGGCAGGAAAGGTCTGGTGGTTTATAATGGCTGAGAGCCACTTGACAAAATTTCAGCCTTTTAATGGACAATTGAATATGCACTGAACTTTTCAAAAAAATTGATGATGATTTTTTGGTCTAGCTTTGAATTCAACAGCATAGATACTGTTTGGAAATTTTGTCTATATGATTTGTAATTAACTTTTGATTGCGTCAGCTGAGATTATGCAACACCTCAGCAGCTAACACCATTTGTACTGTTTTTTTGCTCATTCTCATACCTGATCCTTCAAAAAATTTATTGCTTAGACTGTTCATAGCACCTCATTAACCCCCATAGTATTATTGACTTGCATACAACATGGGAAAAATTTTCTAACTTGGTTGTCTAAAATTGGCATCCAAATCTATAAAACACCTAAATACATCTAAATCAGTTGCCGCTCCAAAGATCAAGTCTTTCAAACTTGGATGCTAAAGTTAGGCATTTGAATAAGTGGCCCAATTTCTTCCCCCACCCCTCCAAGGGGGTGAGCACCCACAGTTCCTGTGGAATGTAATAATAGTTGTATGTGCCCAGGCCTCTGAGTCAGGTTTCTAAGTTTGACACCCAGGCTTGCAGATTTTACTTGTGTAAGAGCTGGCTTGGATTTGTGCAACTTCTCCTTTGAGTATTTTTTTTAAATTTATTTTCCAAACCTGTAGTCCTTTGTTCTATTACTGATAATGATTGGTTTGTTTGTTTTTAGATTGTAGATTCTTTGGGGCCGGGATCTTGACTGTTTATCAAGTTACATGCACACCGGTGGCAATATATTAAAAATGTGTTTATTATTATTAATTGAATTGCTTCCTTCTTATGCTCCTTCTTATGACACGCTCTGATGAAGGGCTGCTGCACTTTAACTCTATAGATGGTTGGTAGGTGATTGGTGTTTTAAAGGCCTATTCATTCACAGAGAAGATTTTGCTTATGTCCTTGCAATATGAAAGAAATGTGAAAACAAACAGCTGAAACTATTCTTTATTCAAACACCATTTTGTTGCTGTTCTATGTTTTTTGCACATTCATTAATTACCTTGATCAGGAAATAAAATCTCTTATTTATATAGCGCCATTCACCCTGAAGGATCTGAAAGCAATTGATAGATATAACTAACCGAAATACGAAGTCTATGGCAGGAACACTTCATTACGGTTGAATGTAGCCACCCTGAAGTGGAATGTGGAAAGGATTTAGCACTGAAGCATATGTTATCCAATTGAAACCACAAGGGAAATTTTAAACAGGCAGAATGTAATTACTCAAAATTATCATTTGGCCAAGGCCCTGGGGATTACAGCCCTCTCTTCTTTGCAATAGGACAAGGGGATATACAACAGACTGATGGTCCAGGATCTTGATATTGTGTCTTATAGGAAGATGGTTAATGGTACCTCCAGCAACACAATGAACCATCGTGCTACACTTTAGTTTGAGAGAAGATAGTACACCAGACTTCAGAATTGCCACCCCCACTTCTGCAGCACCAAAGGTCTTATCTATATAAGGAAATTGACCAGAACAGCTATTTCAGAACAAGCTATTCCACAATCATTATTCCAGAACAGATCTCCTTGTGGCCACTCCATTCCGGAGCAGATCACTTAATTCTGGAATAATTAGTGCACTTTGTGAGCACACTGATTAATTGGGAATAAAATATGCCCACCAGAACACACGGTGAGCTGTTGTGGAATAGCTTATTCTGCAATAGCTGTTCTAGTCAATTTCCCCACGTAGACAAGCCCCAAGTGTTCCGTAGAGGCCCTTCATCCAAGTACTGCCATAAGTGCTGGCACTGGGAGTGCTGCTCCACCCCCTGGCTTGAAGTGGTTTCCACCCCATACAGGGTTTACAGTTTGATTCAATGCCTCTCTGCACCCCCACTACGCAAATTGTTCCAGCACCCAAGTACCAATCAGTCTCACCCTTGCTTACTTTGAGATCTGACCACATCAGAGCTTATAAGGTTATAAATGGTTAACTCTGCTGTACTCTTTAGCATTGCATAACTCTCTCTAAAAGAGGTGGAGTTGCTAGGAATGCATTCCTGGCGTGAACAGGCAGAGTATGCGTATTCAAGGAGGAAAACAATTCAGGGTATTTTTTTCCCCCAGATATGAAGTCGTACAAGTTAGAGAGGCAAGAAGAGAAAGTTCCTGCTTCATCACTGGCAGTTTTAAAGAGATTTCCTACTCTTATATAAAGAAAAGCAGAAATTAATTACAAAGACAACTTGTGTCATTCACATGGATCACTTCATAAAAGTATTAATGCTAAGGTGACCATCTACTCAAATCCAAGAAGAGCTCTTTATGCTACAATGGAATCACAATAGTTATAGACTGGGGGGATGGAGTGGGGTCACACATCTCACAGCTTCTCACAACCAAACTTATTGCATACCATGGGGGCTCCTTGCATCCCTCCATTATACCCCACAGACTCCCTGTATGCCACATTTCCATCCCCCTCAATTTCAAGTACTCCCTGTAATGCTTCTCTCCACCCTTCTCCTACACCAAGGTCACCCATTGGGCCCCCCCTCTGGTGGCTTTTTGCGTGCTTTGATTCCCCCCATTCCTTCTATATCCCCCCCATTCTCCCTTTTCCTCTTTTATTATTATTCGTCTGGGAGATAAGTCATTCAGTGTGTTCACATCTATTGGGAGGATGAGCAGGGATATTGTTACGCTGGAAGGCATTAATGGGTACCATCAACCAGTTGTTTAATCTGTAGACAATCAAGAGGTATCTAAAGCTGCGGCTGTGCTAAACAGATGTGGGTATGTCTACACTACAATTAGACACCTGGGAATGGACCATGCTGACTCAGGCTAAGGGGTCGATTAATTGTGGTGTAGACGATCTGGTGCCAACTGTAGCCTGAGCTCTGTGACCCTTCCACTTTGCAAGGTCCTAGAACCCAGGCTCCAGCCCAAGCTCAGATTTAAAAATTTTATTAAAGGAAATGTTTGAAATGAAATATACACAGGTTGAGAGGGAAGGTACTGTACATCTGGGGTCAGGCTTGGGTTATGGGGGGTTACAGATACCATTTGCAAGGATGAAGAGGTACATACGTATCACATAACCGTCATAGACCCAGATTGGGGTGCACGGGTTTTTTAAAGTGTCAGTGAATAAGTAGGCTCGGGTTCGCCATCGCCACCTATGGAATGAATAAGAAGTCCAAGTCAGTATTGGTGGAGCGGATAGGTACATGTGTGGGGTGCATCCCTTGGTCCCTCAGGGAAGGAAGTGGGTTATTTCCGTGGTCGGCTGTCTCAATTACTACACTGCAATTAAACAGCCCCACAGCCTGAGCCTTGTGATCCTGAGTCAGCTGGTACTGCCCAGATACGGCCTTTTAATTGCAGTGTAAACCCTACCCCATGTGTCTTCAAACTTTCTCCCTTTTAGTTTTCCAATCTTTGCCCAAATCAGTAATGTTCTGATAGTTGATTGCTTAAACGTTCTCTGAAATGTTGGCATTGATCGGATGCAGTGTTAGAAATGTCATCTAGTTGATCTCATGGCTTTCTCAAGCTCGGCTCATAAAAAAGACCTGTTAGGTTATTGAGTCCATCCCCCAGCAATAAGGAAGAACCGTCTTGTGGTTAGGGCCCTCGTCTGATGTTTGAGAAATATAGATTCAGTTTCCTGTTCTGCCACAAATGTCCTGTGTGATCCTGTGGACGAGCCATATAGTCTTTCTGCTTTAGTTTTTCATCTGTAGAATGGGGCTAAGAGTACTTCCATACAATGCAGGGGTGTTGGGAGGATACATATATCAAAGATGGTGAGGCACTCAGATACTCTGGTAATAAGTGTCATATAAGTATGGTAGGTAGGTAGAAGGCAACAGTAGGATACTCACCAATAGAGGACGTGATTAGATTTTTGAAAGGATGTGATATTTGATTTTAGATGAAAGGTGAAAAGATTAACAGAAAAGTGATATTGACATAATTGAGGGAACCTTTTTCCTCACTGAACAATTTGGCTAACATTTCACTTCTTTTCTGGTACGTTATCTTATCTTCTTGTCACCTTCTAGTCTTCTCTTAAAAATAAAAATTAGAAGAAACAAATAATCGAATTCTAATGTTATGCCTGTATCAATCTGGAATGATTCAGTTGTCTTCAACTGACTTATTCTAGATCTATAGTGGAGTTACCGAGAACAGAGTCTGGCCTAAGGTAATTTGTGTTAAGGGAAATGTCGTAGCTGCAAAGCGCAGAGAGCATAGGGTCTCTTAGATGCCTCAGTGGCACAAGGTCAGTCAGAGGTGGAGGTGGCAGTGACAGAAACTGGCTGCAGTTTCCGTTGTGCTAGGTGATGTAAGAATCTGAAGAGGACACCAAAAATGGGCGGTGCTGGCAGGGACACTGTATGGCTTGGGTGTCCAAGTAGAGCAGGGGTAGGCAACCTATGGCATAGGTGCTGAAGGCAGCGCACAAACTGATTTTCAGTGGCACTCATGCTGCCTGGGTCCTGGCCACTGGTCTGGGGGGCTCTGCATTTTAAATTTAATTTTAAATAAAGCTTCAACATTTTGAAACCTTATTTACTTTACATACAACAATAGTTTAGTTATATATTATAGTCTTCTAGAAAGAGACCTTCTAAAAATGTTAAAAAGTATTACTGGCACATGAAACCT
Source organism: Chelonoidis abingdonii (assembly GCF_003597395.2). Lineage (NCBI taxonomy): Eukaryota > Metazoa > Chordata > Testudines > Testudinidae > Chelonoidis > Chelonoidis abingdonii. The sequence continues at coordinate 168,729,924 of NC_133771.1, forward strand.
TAAATTAGAGTGAATAAATGAAAACTCATCACACCACTTCTGAAAGGTTGCTGACCCCTGAAGTAGAGCATTGATTGTACGTATCTTCTCAGGAGACTGTGCCATTAGAACCACTATGGAGTACATGACATGAGTTAAAGAGCCTTCTGTGGGAGGGCAGAAGTCATAGTCCCTCCACCTCCCATCCTTTGGGTTGGATTCCCCAGTGGAGCAAGAGAGCCATGCTAGTGCAGAGAGATGTACAGTGAATCGGGCCTAGAGAATGTTCAATGGTACAGCTCCTGGGTAAAATGCCATTTTAAATGTTAAAATGAAACAAAATGGCAAGTTGACTTTTTCCATCAACCAGAAAAGTTAGGTGTGGATATTATCAATTGTGTATTATTTGTTTATATTATGGTACCACCTAAGAACCCAGTCTCGGATCAGGGCTCTTTGTGCTAGGCATTGTACAGAGAAGAAACAAAAAACATAAGAATGGCTTTACTGGTCAGATCAATGGTCCATCTAGCCTAATATCCTGTCTTCCGACAGTGACCAATGCCAGGTGCTTCAGAGGGAATGAACAAAACAGGCAATTATTGAGTGATCCATCCCCCATTGTCCAAGAATACAGTCTTTGCCCTTGGGGACTTACAAATCCTAGAGGAAAAACATCATTTGTCCATGACTCTATTTGATTGTTGAGCATATAGCAGGGTTTATCCAAATCCCACCCACTTCCTAGCATGGAGACACCTCATCAAATACAAAAATTTGTTCTGCCTTGGCTGTGTTACCTGGATAGACTATAGTGTAAAACTTCTACAGAAAAAATTCACATGACAATGGTTAATCGGTGGAAAGAATGTTGTCTCTTTCAAAGACCTAGGAAAGAATTCTTGTTAGATGAATTGCTCCAAGTGAGTCCTGTCTCCCTTACACTTATTTTTACCCTTCCCTAAAACTGCAAGCTCGCACAGCATAAGCAAGTTGCATCAATTAGTCCTTTCTCATGCCCTGCCCAGGGTTAATAACAGACCTAAAAGTGGCAATTCTTCAACAAAAAAACTTCAAAAACAGACTCCAACATGAAGTTGCAGAACTGGAATTAATTTGCAAACTAGATACCATCAGATTAGGCCTGAATAAAGACTGGGAGTGGTTGGGTCATTATGAAACCTAAACTTAATTTCCCCAATAGTAATTTCTCCCTACTGTTACTCACACCTTCTTGTCAACTGTCTGTAATGGGCCACTCTCTTACCGCTTTGAAAGTTATTTTTCCTCTCTTGATGTTCTGCTGTTAATTGATATATCTCATTAAATTGACCTCACACTTGGTAAAGCAACCCCCATACTCGCATGTATTTATACCTGCTCCTGTATTTTTCACTTCATGCATCCAGTGAAGTGGGTTCTAGCCCACAAAAGCTTATGCCCAAACAAATTTGTTAGTCTCTAAAGTACCACAAAGACTCCTCGTTGTTTTTGCTGATACAGACTAACACAGCTTCTACTCTGAAAATAGTTCTGTTAGCTGTGCTGCTGCTCAGTAATATATGGAATGCTGAAATTGTTCCAGAGGGTGGTAGTAAATACAGGCTGCAGTTTTACAGTAATTGTTTTCTTCCTGGAATTTTAGACATTTAAATTCAAAAGCAAATGTAATAGGAAAAGTATTTTTAATATTATTTAATTACACATGTTAAGTGATCAGTTTTTCTCTTTAGAATACAGTACATTAAAGTAGTTGAAGCCTATAACAAGAGGAGTAGAGCATATGCCTGGAATATCGTGAGAATCTTTTTGGCCTTAATATATAGACCCTTCTTCAGTGCTGGTATTAAATATTTTTAGAGGAAATGAGAGAACTTCCTGTGATTGAAGCAACAATTGCTTCTGTGCCCTTCACCACACAACACTTCGGCTGCTGACTCCCTGTGCTCCAAATCCAGAGTTTTCCATTGCTCTTGCCCCATCAGTTTTAATAAATAATATTTTTTGGACTGCTCCTCCCAGACCCTGAGTGCTAGCCATTGTGGAGCCAGGGCAGCACTTTCTAAATGGAATTGGTCTCCTTGGCCTGTTCATATGCACATGCAGCAATGGGTGCAAAGTATTCTGTTATGTGTACTTTTTGCTTAGCATAGGTCCTATATCAACTTTGCTCCACTGTAGTCTTGTACAGAGGAAAAAAAAAAGCATCAAGTTGGAAAGATAAATTTGCATCTTAATCAGAACTTAATCAAGAGTAACCGTAGAAGGTGATGTATGTTGTAAATAAGGCTGACAGAATTTATCAGAAACCACAATTAAAATAGAAATGCCCCAGAGCTACGAACTGAATTGTGAACTTCTGTTTAGTCCTCTCACAGGCATTTGGCCTATTATTTGCATAATCATGGTGCTCTAAATCAGGGATTCTCAACCTTTTTCTTTCTGAGCCCTCTCACCCCCTAAAATGCTATAAAAACTCCAAGGCCCACCTGTGCCACAATAACTGGTTGTCTGCATATAAAAGCCAGGGCTGGCATTAGGGGTTAGCAAGCAGGGCAGTTGCCTGGGGCCCCATGCCACCGGGCCCCCTGCAAAGCTACATTGCTCAGGCTTTGGATTCAGTCCCAGATGGTGGGACTCAGGGCTTCAGGTGTCAACCCCATGTGATGGGGCTTCATCTTTCTGCCCTGAGCCCAAGCAAGTCTAATGCTAGCCCTGCTTGGCGGACCCCTTGGGCCCTGGACTCCTGGTTGAGAACCACTGACCTAAATACGGTGTGGCTATTCTTCCTCAACTTTTGGTTAAGACTGCAGTTTTCCTTTAGCACCATCTTTGCCTTGAAGAAGAGTGCTCTAATTATGCACCCAGACTGTGTTTTGAATAAATTCTTCAGTTTTATCCAGGAGGTTTTATTTCAGCATACCCTTCCCTCAAAATGTATTGTTTTCTAGTATATCACCTATGAAGTATGGGTGAATATAAAACATTGGACTTGACTAGATTGTCTAGAAACAATTTCCAGCAGGGAGAGGGAGCTAATATTTTGTCTGAGTGCTACGGTAAAGAAGAAAAATGCACTTTGTGGTTGCTGTATATCTTTATATTTCTCAACCCCATATGTATGCCCCCTGTTCCTTTGGTCAGACAGTTTATACAAGTTCTACCAGTCTCAATATACATTGAAAATTTCCAGATTATATGTTATGTGGATTAAAAAGTAATTCACCACTTTTAAATTCTAGCTTGTTAGGAGTCCACTTCTGCAAAAAGAAAATTAAGCCATCTGTCTCTTCCATTTCAAGGAGACCAAATGACCTGATGTCATCTTTAAGTTAAACTCCAGCAGATACACAGAAAAGTAGGGAAATGTGCTCTTTGCAGTGAGAACCTGCAGATTTGAAAGATATAGGGTTTGTCTGCACTACAGGTTATGTCAGCATAATTTGTCACTCAGGGGTATGAATAAGCCACCCCCCCAAACAATATAAATTACACCAACCTAAGCTCTGGTGTGGACAGCACTATGTCGGCAGGAGAAGTTCTCCTGCTGGCATAGCTACCGCCTCTCGCAGAGGTGGTTTACTTATGTTAACAACAGAGCGCTCTCTCGTTGGCATAGAGCATCTTCACCAGATGCGCTATTGTGGTACAGTTGTGCTGCTGTAGTGATTCTAGTATAGCCTAGTCCCTAGTCATTCTCTTGGCTGTGTTCGCATAGAGGGGCTATTGTAGTGTTCTTCCTGCAGAAACACCTAGGATTTAGGACAGTAGGTCCATATTGCCTTTTTTGCCATTAGAAATATGCAGCAAGCCAGTTGCTGCATGCACCATTGTCATTAATGGGGATAGATCCCAGTGTCTTCAGCACCAAACAAATAAGCCTAAGTTACTTGACCCAAAATAGTAACTCACCAGTGAGGAGGGAGGTAGTTCTTCCATGTGAGCCAGCCATTGAAGGGAGACACACAGGCATGCAGTAATTCTGTATAATAATTCTGGGTCCCAGTGCTGTTTTCCATTGTACAAAGGGTGACGGACTGATATCTTTCCACTTTCATTTGGATTCATTTCTATAAAAGTAATGACTGCAAGAACATTGTCCCCCTTTTTTGAAGTGGGATAGTAATAGTGGTGTTTCGTGTCAGAGTGATGGAAAGGGTACTAGAGTAATTTAGTGTTTCTGCAGTGTGCATCCAGGTTATTGTCCATGTGTGGAAAGTATTCTGGCAAGAGTAAAGAATGTGTGATAGCGAGGTGGATGAACGGTCACATCTCCAGGAGGACATGGAGTACAAAGTTAGTAGCCTAGAACCTGGCAGAGGTTCAGTAAAAACTATTAGAGATTTTATTTTGGATTGGGAGAGGAGACTGTTTGGATTTACATTGTGCTAAATCTGTTCTCACACTTTATCCCCCAATGACTTTATCTACATGGCTTTGCAAGTAAATAATATGCCATATCTAATTTAATATTCATGGTTGCAATGGATTGGTTTAATTATTTTCTTCAATATTTCTTGGTTTAATCTTTTCTGTCTAGCTGAAGTTTCTTATGCTTCACTGGGTCACCTCTAAGATGGTGTCTTTTCAGCCTTTGTACTGAATGGTCTGCGTTCAGGAAAGACATTCTGGGATAGGTTATTCCAACTTTATAGATGACACATTTGGCATCAATGTTTTACAGAGATTTGGACACAATATTTTGCAGGACGTAGTTTGCTTCTTCAAATGAGTAGATGCCTAAAAGTTTTAAAAAGTTTAAATTGAAGTCTGTGCACTGTTCTGGCTTAGCCCTGAACCTAAAAAAAAAAGTGTTTATTTTTAATATAGCGCCTTTCATCTTCAAAAACCTTTGCAAACATTAAATAATATGCAGTAATTTGGTGAGGTTTTATTATCCCCATACATATTTTAAAATTTTTAGTGCCATACCATTTCAAAGGGACCTCACTTCAGCCTATAATTTTGGGACTTCAGTTTTGAGTTAGCAATCAGTTGCAGGCACTAGTAATAGAATTTAGACAGCTTACTACTTGAGGATTTAATACAAACCCCAGTTCAGATTAGCAGGATTACTGGAGTGATATTTGGGGTCTTGGTGGTATTGTTGTTTGTCTTCCTTTTGTCAAGAGTCTCACAACTTTTTCCTAAACAACATTTGAACAAAATCTGAGTCGGTAAAACACTTTTTTATGAGAAACAAAACTTTAAGTAAAGAACACAAAGAACCTCCAATTTTCATTTAGATAGATAGATAAATAAAGTTCTAACCTGTACACTGCCTTTCCCACCCGAAACATATATAGGGTATGTCTACAGTGGCAGAATTACATCGCCGGCAGTTACAGCGCCGCTCAGAGAGCGCTGATGGGAAACAGCTGCCCAGAGTGCACCGCTCCAAATACTGCTGCAAATGCTGCAAGTGTGAATATGCTTTTGTGCAGGCAGCTGACCATGTGAACACACGACAGCGATCTCACAGAGCATCTCTTCCTCTTCTGCCACTAAGAGTTGTGGGAAGGCAGAGGTGGTCGCAGGGCATCCTGAGTCCTTTCCTAATGCCCTGGGATGCATTGCTTCACATCCCAGCAATCCTCATTTTTCCATCCGCATTTGGCGCCATCTTTCAACAGTTTGTGTACTGCGGGCTCTGGCTCTTCGATCTGCAGGAATGGATCCTGCACAGTTGACCAATATGCTGGTCACTCTCACTAATGTGTCTGTAAGAGGGCGCCTGGCTCCCAGCCGCCCCAGAGGACGAAGAATCCAGCTGGAGGCCGGACTGGGCAGAGCTACAGAGCTCTGAGCCCGCTCCGCAAAGGGTCAAGCGCCGACCCGGAAGTATAAAGGCAGGCCGTCTGAGCTCAGTGAGGCCCCAGCGGCCAGAGCGAGCGGACGTCCCTTCGGGAGCTCGGGACTGGGAGACTCCTGCAACCCAGCGTAGCCACCCAGAGTGGCCCGAACTTCCCCGTGCTCACTACCCAGAGGAGCTGCCGGAGCTCCCCCATGCTCACTACCCAGAGGAGCTGCCGGAGCTCCCCCGTGCTCGTTATCCAGAGGAGCTGCCGGAGCTCCCCCGTGCTCGTTATCCAGAGGAGCTGCTGGAGCTCCCCCGTGCTCGTTATTCCAGAGGAGCTGCCGGAGCTCCCCCGTGCTCGTTATTCCAGAGGAGCTGCCGGAGCCCCCCCGTGCTCGTTATCCAGAGGAGCTGCCGGAGCCCCCCCGTGCTCGTTATCCAGAGGAGCTGCCGGAGCTTCCCTGTGCTTGCTACCCCAAGGACCTGCCGGACCTACCCTCCAGCCCCGGCTGGGACGAACCCATCACCTGGACCCTGCGGAGGACGACCCCGGGATCCAGGTAAGGCCCGGGGGGGAGTCGGGAAGTAGCCCGGGGGCAGCCGACCCTAGTCTGGCTGCAGCAAAACCAGAGCCGATGTCAGTGTGTTGCGGCCAGGATCCCCACTGTCACAGCAGCAGGTTGTCTGCTGCTGTTAGGGCCCTGGGCTGGGACGCAGAGGAGTGGGCGGGCCTGCATCCTCCCCGCCACCCCACTCACGGGTGGCAGTCTCTCCCTTGCCCCAACGCTCAGGCCCAGAAGCCTGGGCCTCTTACCTTGTATAAATTGAACTGCTTGCTCAGCCCCTGCCTGAGGGGCTGAGCCCTGCATCAGCGTTTGTTGCCCCGCCCTGATCCAGGGCCTGGGCTCTATAAACTGAACTCCTTGCTCAGCCCCTGCCTGAGGGTCTGACTCCAGAACTGTTGTTGTCACCCCAGGTAGCAGGGTGGTCGGGCTCCCAGCCGCCCCAGGGAGGGGTGAACCCCCTCTCCCCCCAGCAGCGGACTGCTACAGTGTCATGAGTGGCAGTGGAGTTATTCCTTAAACCATAAAGGCAAGAGAAGTGCAACACTGATCTCGCCACGTGTAGTAGTTTCAACGCAAGATTGCTTGTGGTTTTCATGGAGATGCTGACCACAGTTGAACACCACTTTTGGGCTCGAGAAACAAGAACTGAGTGGTGGGATCACATCGTCATGCACATCTGGGATGATGAGCAGTGGCTGCAGAACTTTCGGGTGAGGAAAGCCACATTTATGGGACTGTGTGATAAGCTCACCCCAGCCCTGTGGCACAAGGACATGAAAACAAGAGCTGCCTTGTCATGGGAAAAGCGCTTGGCGATTGCACTGTGGAAGCCTGCTACTCCAGACTGCTACCAATCGGCCGCTAACCAGTTTAGAGTGGGAAAATTGACCGTTGGACTATTGTTGATGGAAGCATGCAGGGCCATTAATCGCATCCTGCCCCAAAAGATTATGACTCTGGGCCACATGCATGACGTTGTGGACGGCTTTGCACAAATGGGCTTCCCTAACTGTGGAGGGGCAATAGGTGGCATGCATATTCCAATTCTGGCACCAGACCACCTAGCCACCGAGTACATTAATCCAGAAGGGTATTTCTCTATGGTTCTTCAGGCACTTGTGGATCACTGTGGGCATTTCACAGACATTAACGCTGGCTGGTCTGGGAAGGTGCATGATGCACGTATCTTTCGGAACAATGGCCTGTTCAGGAAGCTGCAAGCAGGGACTTTCCTCCAGGACCAGAAGATCACCATAGGGGAAATAGAAATGCCACTTGTGATCCTGGGAGACCGTGCCTATCCCTTAATGCCATGGCTTATGAAACCTTACACAGGGCACCTTGACAGCAGCCAGAAACGGTTCAGCAACAGGCTGAGCAAGTGCAGAATGACTGTTGAGTGTGCTTTTGGCCATTTAAAGGTCTACTGGCGCTGCCTATATGGGAGGCTGGACCTGACCAATGACAATATTCCTATGCTTATAGTCGCGTGCTGTACCCTCCATAATATTTGTGAAGGGAAGGGTGAAAGCTTCACTCAAGGGTGGACAGCTGAATCTCAGCACCTGGACGCTGAATTTGAACAGCCAGAGACCAGGGCTATTAGAGGGATGCAGCACAAGGACATAAGGATCGGGGATGCCTTGAGGAAGCAATTTGAAGCTAAAATCCACTAAGATTTGTTGCTATGCTTGGGAGTCCAGTGTTTGCAGTGCTAGGAGGTGATTGTGATTGGTGCAGACAATGCACTGTGAAGGTTTAAGAAAATTCCCAGTTGCTTTGCAGGGCTCTGTTTGCTTTCAATTAATGAAATAAAGATTTGTTTTCAAACCAGAACAATTCTTTTATTAAAAAACAACAACCAGAGGGGAGAGACAAAAAAAAAAAAATCACATCAGCACTGTGGGGGATGGGGGAAGGGAGAGTCCCAGGAGGAGATGGGGTCATGGAATGACTAAAGATCTGTCTGTGTCAAGGTATCATATGCAACCTTGTCCTTTGGCATACAGTGCAGCAGGTACTGTACTTCAGCAGGGCTAAACTGCAGAGGGATAGGTGTTGAGTGCAGTGGGGCAGGATTGGAATGCAGCAGGTACAGACTGGAGCCAGGAGGTTGATAAGAGAGTGTTGGCAGTGTCTGGGGGGCACATGGGAAAGAGTTTTTTGCGACAGCGGCTGCAGGAGCGGGCGGACGTGGAGCTGCTCGGTTTGCCACGCTAGTAGCGCCTGGATCATGTCCGCTTGGCGCTCCATAATGTTTAAGAGCTGTTCCGTGTTCTCTTTTCGGTCCCTCTTTTCACTGTCCCGCCACTCCTTCGATTCTTGTTTTTTAGCTGCGGAGTGCGTCATGACATCATGCAGAAAGTCCTCTTTAGTTCTTCGTGGCTGCTTTCTAATTCTGCACAGCCATTCAGCTGGTGATAACAAAGAGGGAGGCTGGGCTCCCAAGGTCATCTCTGTGAAGTTTAAATGCAATATTTTACAGAAACAGTATTGTTTACAACACACAGACCACTGATTCAGTGATCTAAAACACAGCCAGTATTCACATACCTGTTAATGACTGACCCCAGGCAAGCACACGTGAGCCGCACGATCCTCAAAATGTTCCAGGACCCTACTGTACACAGGGCATGGCTCTTGGGGAGAGCCAGCACTGTAGGGTTTTTTTTATAACCATTACCGTCCCCACATTTTCCACAGGATGTGTTCATTGTGGAAGATATCTCACTGCTGAGGGTGAGCAGGGAATCAAGGGAAAATCTTGTCTAAGATTGCGGCTTCTGCCCTGGCCCTTATGCGGCTTGCCTGTGTGCAGCAACGGTCACCCACCCCCCATGATGGCAGAGTGTCACGGGAAAGTTACCCTTAATGGGGCAAGAAACAACGCAGCTCTGCCAACGACCCTGCAGCAGCAGATTGCCCAGTATCTCCAGGAGAGTTTTGTGGAGACTCTGAGGCAGATTTGCATAAAGTGAGAGGGTCAATCAACAGCCTGTTCCACTGCTCAGACTAGGCATGTGGTGGTACTCACATCATACAGACACAAGCCTGCTTTCTGCAGGCCGCCTGCCCCCAACAACTTATTTCAGCAATTTCCAAAATGAAAGATTACTAGGGGCCTCCTCCCCTGTTTTCACTTTGCCAAGCTCCAACAACTGTGATTGGCTAGCCTCCTCCAGGGTAGAGAAGAGCTCCTGGCAGCATGCATCTCTGACTTCCGAGTTGTCCTCTATCTCTGGGTCCCCCTCCCCCTCACATCCTCGTCCCAGAATTCCTCCTCCTGGCTCAGTCCACTCTCGACTGGCACACGAGCCACTAAAGTATCCACCGTGGCCTTCGCAGTGGAGGTGGGGTCGCCACCGAGTATCACATTCAACTCTTTGTAGACCTGGCAGCTCATGGGTGCAGCACCAGAGTGACCTTAGTGACAACGAGGGGGCTTGTTTAAAACAGAATGAAATATGCACATAGTATTTATTTGACCCATCACTTATTGGTTTGCTTACTTGATTTAATTGAAAGTCTGTAGGCTTTGAACAAGAATTGGTGTTACAGACACCTCTTTACTTTGTTAGTTTGGCTAGGAATATTAACTCTCTTTTGATAACCTTGTAGCTGGGAAGCAGTGGTGACCCTGGCATGATATAAACAGGCCAGCATTAAAGTGTGTGTATACGTATATATTTAACTCTTACTGCTGCCCTAAAATGTTTCCATAATTAGTTTGGTGCATGTCCAATTAATTTGCTGTAGAAAATAATACAGGGGCTGATTCTGGCATCCTTATTCACATTTGAGGTTTATCTTATTTATAAGATTTCCCATCTGTTTTAGTGAAACTATTCATGGAATGAGATACTACTTAATGTGAGTAAGGGTGGCAGAATATAGCTCACAGTAAGCACGTTAGGCTACTGAAGCCAAACCGGGAGATTTTAGGTCGCTGAAAGTCCGGCAGCGCAGCGGGGCTAAGGCAGACTCCCTGCCTGCCCTGGCCCCATGCTGCTCCCGGAAGTGGCTGGCATCCCTGCGGTCTCTGGTGGGGGACAACAGAGGCCTTCACAGGCTGCTCATGTCCTGAGCGCCAACTCTGCAGCTCCTGTTGGCCAGAAGTGGTGCAGGCTTAGTGGTGCACTGCTGACTAGGAGCCAGCTGAGGTAAGTGCTACGCGGCCAGAGCCTACACCCCTTCCCCATCCTGCACCCCAACCCCCTGCCCTAACCTGATTCCCCTCCTGCACTGAAACTCCCTGCCAGAGCCCGGACCCCCTCCTACACCCCAATCCCACCCTTGCCTGGTGAAAGTGAGTGAGGGTGGGTGAGAGGGAGCGATGGGGGTGGGGGATGGAGTGAGTGAGGCTGGGCTTTGGGGAAGGGATGGGGCAGGGATGAGGCCTCGGGGAAGTAGCGAGATGGCGGTAGGGCAAGGGTCTTTGGGTTTGTGAGATGAGACATTTGGCAAACCCTGGACTGAAATATGGGACAGGGATAGTCTTTTCATTATCTGTGTGTATAATACCTAGCACCTGGGGTCCTCTAGGCATGACCACAATACAAATAATAATAATAATTTAGAAGGAAAAGATGTCTTTAGTTAAACCGTTTCAAAATGCTGTAGATTTTGTTTATTTAATCCCAGCTTCTGACAACCTTTTGGGAGAAAAGCTCTTTGTGAAAAAATTTAGCACTCCTGTCCTGTTAGTTGAGGCTAGAGGGAATTCTTCCTGCAGTTCTTTAGTCCTCAGACTTCTCCAGGAAATGTGGGTAGACAAGAATCAATATTCCTAGTATTTCTAAGGAAAGGGGCTGGGCAGGGAGAGGGCTGGGGAGCAGGAGAAGAGAGAGGGAAACAGAACCTTTCAGTCCTTTCTTATACATTCTAATGAAGGAAGTGAGGCAAAAGCACAATTCCTCTATCCCTCACCCTGTATTTGAAGATCACTTTTAAGGACCAAAAGTGACCAGGGTCTCTGTTATATCTTATTCAGAAAGTTTTATTTAAACCCGCAAAATGTCATCTTAAGACAGTGATGAAAGCCAAAGAGCAGATTTGCATCGCCTCTTGATATGTGACCAAACAGGAATACTAATCTTGTGCACAGAATCAAGGGTAAAGATTTTCGTGTGTTGATATCACTGATTTTGTCATAAAATGGTTCTGGCTGGCTCAGCATAAACTCTCTGGGAAGCGGGCAGTGGGAGGATGGAGTAAAACTGATAGATTTATTTTTTCAGTTTAGTCTTTTTTTGCCAAATAATTTGGTTTGTTAACATTAATAAAATAAATTAATATAAAAGAAAGATGCCACAGGGAATCCGTGCTTAGTCAACTATTGATTAATATGAAAATGTAGCAAAAACAGCACTTCACAAAGTCTGTGTACTTCTTTTTTTTAAAGAGTGCAAGCTAATCTCCACTGATAGGATGAGAGAGGATGGCGGTGGTTCTAATTAATGCTATGAGCTGCACCGGCAGTTGACTTCTGGGTGGACATTAGGATGTTGATTCTGACCTATAAAGCCCTAATCGGCTGGGACCATCCAGTTTGAGAGATTGCCTCTCGCCTTGTGTCTTACTGCTGCAGTTTAAATCTGAAGAAGCTCGCAAGCTGAAACTCCCTTGGTATATAAGAGAGGGAGCGGCTGGCAGGATGGTTCCTGTAACAGCCCCATAACTTTGAAATTCACTGTTCATCTTGGTCTTAAATAGCCTAGTACTCAGGCAGCGCTGCAAAGCCCATTTTCTTGAGTAAGCATTAGGGGAGGAGGATAGAGGTGGCAGTTCCTGGATAACTGGGTGAGTGTATTTTTGAAGTCTTATGTGTAATGTTTATGCATTGTATTTGTAACTGAATGTAATGATGCTTGGAGCGGATAGGTGTTTTTATGTGTGTTTATTTAAATACAATTCAATGAATAATATTTCCTCCTCTCCCACCTGTCAATATCTAGTTTTAGGAGAGTGGTTTTGTGCTGTGTTTTAAGAGTGTGTGTTCATATAGTATTATATTTTTCATATTGTAAATTGTTATGCAGATGATACTCCGAGAGCCCTGGCAAGTGTTGTTTTAGAATCAGGATTTATTATATAATGATTAAAATATTTGTAACATGCTGCTATTATATAGTAAGGCTGGGATATTCAAAGAAGCTTAAGGGCGCTCGATGTCCAGTTGGACATCTGACTCCATTAGGCCCTATGGAAAATCTCACTGTACTTTCACTATATTTGCACTTCTATTGCACTTTCCATTGGTGGAGCTCAAAGGCCTTTCAAAGCCTGTGGTAAAGCCAGAAATTGAACCCATATCTCCCGACTTCCAAATTCTATCTTACCCATATAAGGCCTACAATGCTTTACCTCTCTAATTTTTTATACTGATCCACCACTCTTTTATGAGGACCTATTAAAAAAAATTGAATTTTTGTTCTTCCTCTTTGTGACTGCTTAATAAGAATAATAAAGTGAAAATAATGTTTGTCTTTACAGGGAGATTGACTGGAATAACTATTGTGAAATAAGCTATTCCCGAATAGCTCCCCAGATGGACACTCTCTTCAGGAGTAAAAGTCATTTTTATTCCAGAAGAGTGTATTTGCATGGGGAACTATTCTGGATTAGTTTATTCTACCATAGCTATTTTCACTAAATTTCCTTGTGTAGCTAAGGCCTATTTAAAACAAAACAAAACAAAAACGACTACATGAATATACTGACTTCATGATAAGGGCTCTCTAAAGTTGGATTGGCTAATGAGAACAAAATCAGAGATCAAACAAAAATATTTAATAAGACATGGGTCTATCATGCCTAGGTTGTGTCTGTGATTTCTTGTTTTTCTTTCTAATTTTTAGCTTCAAACTATTATTTTGGGTATATTAATGGGAAAAATAACTCTCAGTTCACAAGATTTGAGTGTTTAAGGTATTGGATTGAACTCCAGATACAGATTCAAATTATGGATTTTCTACAGAGTTCCTAAATGATCTTGGGCAAGTCATTTTAATCTCTTTGTCTCCATTCTCCATCTGTAAAATGTAGGTGATAACACCCCTATGAGGCAGAGGAGCAGTATGAGGATAGATTTTCTGTTTAAGTGTTCAGATGTTCTGATGATGTGAGGGCATATAAATACACTAATACACAGTAATGTGAATATAATGCACATACATGCGTGCATGTGTGTGTGTGCACGCAGACATTACTTATAATTGTAAGTAAGATGGTTACTTACAGTATACATCAGTAGGCATCTCTAAGTTCTGTGTGTTTCATAGTAAAGTTATCATACTGCCTGGGCAATTATGAAAGCTGGATAACAGCAGCTATTTTCAGCTGCTAGTAAATGTCAAGTTGTAAAGTGGTTTGAAAAATAACTTTAACCAACTGTATGGTGGTTGCATTGCTGAGCAGTGGGTTATCGCTTACGTCTTTCTAATAATCACCATAGCAACTTAGTAAAAACTGAAAATAACTGATGACTGCAGTTTCATGTCAAATGTTACAGGTGAGCAATGCACTATCCATTTTCAAATTTCACTACATTTAGCTAAATGATGCATAATTTGATGGAAGCACTTTGTTACTTCTCTTCAGCAGAACGAAAATGATAGCTTGCTCTTATTCACTATTCATCTTTCTACGATACTTGTTAAAAGCAAATGACCCTTCAGTTGTAATTGCAGTCTCCCAAAACACACTTACCAAAAAAGAACCCAGGGAGATTTTGTTCCCAAGCCTTTTCTTTCTTTGTATTTAGACCCAGGAGAAAGTTGCACCTTTTAAAATTAAACTGGGTTTAAACTAGTTTAGTAATAGCAGAGCAAAGCCCTTATTTTGGTTTGAGAGGCTTCTTTTGCTTTATCTTAAACGACTTCCTAATTGACTTTAGCTGAATGGAAATGAGCTCTAGCCCTCAAAATTAAATAATCACTTCATTATATTTTTTGAGAAGTCTGTCTCCCCTTTTCTAACTCCAGTATGTTTTAGCCCAAGAAGACGAATCTTGTGAGAGATGTGTATGACTGTTAAGAAGAATAGTTTTAATTAAAAAATAGTGTCTAAAATATGTGCTCTCCTCCTCCCATTTGGCTTTATCTTCTTTGTCAGCTGTGATTGTCGTTATTTATCCTAGCTCAGAGTGGGACATGTAACTATTATGGAGTTGAAATGAGTAGAATGGCAGGAATTGCCCCACAGGAGGTTTCTCTCTAATGTTTCTGACACTTCTTCCTTTTCACATGCATTCTAGCCACTTTGTGCCAGATTTTCAGTGGTGCTGAACACCGGCAGCTCCTGCTGACTTCAGCATCTCTGAAAATCAGGCCTCTTTTGAATAGTTCAGTTACATAGCACTTCAAGCCAGTATTCAGGGCTGGCCTGGGGGCACCAAAGGTTTAGAATAATGCTAGGTTATAGGTCCTTTAGTGGAGGTTAATGGTGGGAGAGTTAGCACCTCTGAATGGGGCTTGGGAGAACTCAATTTTTTAAAAAATAATGTTGATGGATTATATAAATGTTTATTTTTAAGCACTGTTTCAATTTTTATCTATTTAAATGTTCACAGTTGTGGGAAATCAGCGGGGAGGAGATGTCAGACACTGGGAAGGTCCAGACAAATAATTTAATGACAGCAGACACTGAGATTCCAAAAAGTTAAAGCTTTATAACCATTAAAACACAAACTGTCAAATCACATGTCAAAATATAGAAAGTAAATACCCTTAAATCAAACTCTGAAGCATGTTCTTGATCTTCTGTTTGTCTTATTTTGTCTATCTGTAAATTTTGATTATTATTGATGGAAATATATGTATTTTTTGTCAGTGTGCATATGCATGGGGAAATCAATGTTTACTGACAATTTCAGACAAAAATCTAATTCTAAAGCTGCTTCTGGAGCTCCTTAAAGATTGTCTCTGACTTTAAAGTTGCTTTTAAAATTCAGTGCTGGAATATAGGTTTAAAAGATTTTGTTGTATATTTTGTTTGTTTTGGGGGATCTGTTGAAAGTGCTTTGGAATCTATTTTACTTGTCAAGTATAAGTCTTTCTTTGAGTTCAAACGCGTTAAGATTCATTCATTTTTCACTGATCTTTAGTAACATCTTATCCTAATTCATATTGTTAATTATGCTTCTTATTTATATGTTACAGGGATCCCTTGGAGTTGGCCCTGGGCATGGACAACTATTTCCGGTCCTGGAGGAGAGCAGTAACTAGTGGAGTCACATTCAAGACAAACCAAAAAAACGTGCTGAGGATATCCAAAGTGTGACAGGAAGGGGCAGCCTTCCAGCCCAACAACTATGCCTTTCGGGCTGAAACTGCGTCGGACCAGGCGCTATAACGTCCTTAGCAAGAACTGCTTTGTGACACAGATCCGTCTGCTGGACAACAATGTGATCGAGTGCACGCTCTCAGTGGAGAGCACAGGGCAGGAGTGTCTGGAGGCTGTGGCCCAGAGGCTGGAATTACGTGAGGTAAGGGTGACCCAGGAAAGGCCATCTGTCAGTTGTAATTTAACATATTTTTAGCTCAAGCAATTTGTTATTTAGAATCTGTTTATTAGAATCATGTTATTCTTTGTGTTGGCCTGATCTTATCAGTAAACGGAAATTTGGCAAACGTATTCTGGTTTAATGAAAACTGAGGACAGCACACTGCCTATAGTTTGTACTGTGATTTATGTTCATCCTCGCTGGAAGGAAATCTACATGATCTGAAAGAAAGCTTTCTTCCTTGCTTATGAAAATAAATGTGTATTACTTTTACCTTTGAGTGGGTAGCTGATGATTTGCACATTTGGGCATCACATCAAAAATGTTAAAACTCCCACTTGTGGCAGAGACAGTAGACTAATGTTCTTTTTTTGTTGTTGTTGAGAAAGGGCTAGTTGTTAAGGACCAAACTATATATTAATTTAACTGTGCAAATTTGGGGCCAAATCCTAAGGTTTTTACATAGTCCTTAGTAAGACAAACTGGAAATAGACTTCAGGATTTGTTTCTTGTTCATTCTTTGTATGTATAATTGAATTTATTTCTTGGTAGCATACCTGTTGTGTAGGCAATATGTATATATAGACTTTCAGTATCTGGATGTATTGAAAAAGAGATTATTAAAATACACGATAATCAGATCCTTCCCTCAGTTTAGCATAGTGACATCTCTGTTTGGAACCCATGTTTTATGGGAAGTTTCAATCCAAAAGAAACACCATTGAGAAAGTTGAGTGGGTAAAAAATGAAGTTTAGAAGAACTTGATTTACACCTTAAATAAAGCTACACGTGATAGCTGTGCAGTGGCTGACAGTTCCTTAAGACACATCTTCCTGCATTAGGGGTATCTTTGGCCCTGGTTATGTTGGTTTTATTTTGATGTAACATCATTAATTTCAGTGACTCCACTCTCTAATTTACAATGGTGGGAATCAGGTCCATTGTGTTTTGAATTTGAGCAGCATAAAACATTATTTTAATATGAAAATAGGTTTTGATATGAGCAAGTTACTTATTTATTAAAATATACATAGATATTGAGTAGTGTATGTGGTGAAATTCTGTGGATATGTGAAGAGCTTCTTTTGGCAGCTTTTTATGATATATAGTTATTCTCAAAATTTGTTGAGAGGCTGAGCCTTCCCATCTTGTATCTCGTCCTTCTTTATTTTCTACTTTGTGCAATAAAATTGAATGGGTATTTTTTAGAATTGATTTCATAAGAAAGATACTTAAAAAAAAAATTTAGATACTCTGGGCCAAATTCTGTGCTGACTTATATCCTGTGCAGGTGGACCATAGTCAACAGGGCTTCACAGGATGTAAGTCAAGGCAGGGATTGGCCCGTTGGGTATGGATATCTTCTGTGAAGTGTGCACCTTCCTGTCCACATTTATCTCCAGGTTTCTGTTGCAGAGATTTGCTGATGAGTCCTGGGTCTTTCATTTACAATCCATATTTCTCCAGGTCCTGGATAGCTGGCAGGTGGCATCAGTGCTTCGTGAGCCTATGTTATGTCTTAGATTGTGCCAGGATGGAAACCAATTCTCTGAAGGCATGTAGGGCAAAATTCAGATGAGCTGTAAACAGATGCTACTCCAGAGGTATCTATATTAGGTACTTGTATGGCCCCTGTAGTATCTGAGCATGTCACAATCTTTAATGTATTTTTTCTCACAATACCTCTGTGAGGTAGAGAAGTGGTATTATCCCCATTTTACAGGTGCAGAACTAAGGCACAGAAAGGTTGTAACTTGCCCAAGGTCACAAAGGAAGTCCCTTGTGGATCAGGGATTTGAACCTGGGTCTCTCAAATATCAACCTAGCACTCTAGCTACTGGACCACTTAGAGTGGCAGTTTTATGGCCATTTTCATGTTTTCAGTTGAGTTACAGCAGTAATTAATTTGGCCTTTAGAGTCAATGTCCAGATGACGATAAGATTTACAACTTACACTGCTCTGGCATTTGGTGTTAGAATGCTGTTTAAAGTGACCTCGCTTATGGAATTCACTTTTGGTCTTACTGTCCCTGCTGGTCACCTGACAGTGCTAAGACATGAAGCAACTATGGGTTAACCCAGTTAAACATTTTGCAAGTTAATGGGATAGGAGTCAGGACACGAGTTAGGAAAACACTTGGTTTGGTGTCAGTCTGTTTCCACTGAAGAAAAAAGAGGAAGTCCGTGTGTGACTACTTCACACTCTGGTTCTCCTTGAGGCTAGACAGACTGGAAGTCTTTTAATTCAGTAGAAGGACATGAAGAAGGGTACTGCAGCCTCTGTAAATGGATGGATGGGTGAGGGAGTGAATCAAGAAGCCTAAATAGCTAAAGGAAGATCCCCTACTCTTAGAGTTCTGAGGCATTCAGCTATTGGCATTAGCCTAATTCTTGACCCAGAGGAGAGGTTTCTCCCCTCGGCCAATGCTGGACAGCCACATCAGCATCCTTCTGTACTTCTCACCATAACAGGCTTAATGTCCAGTCTTTGCTTTCTCACTGCTTTTGGCAGGGGTGGGAGATTTTCAGGGGTTTTCCTTCTCAGATGCTTCCTATACCTCATGTATTGATTTGACCATGCTTACCTTTAACTTAGTTTTTCCTAATTTAAACTAGTTCAAATGAACACCTACTCAGTGTCTGAGGATGAAGGTGTCAGACCAGTATGCTTTGTCTTTGCAGCTCTGAGACTATACCGTTACTCCCATCTAGTTTTAGCATGCCTCTCCTTGCATGTCTTAACTTTATCTGAGCAGTGTTGTTAGTAGTATTCACTTATTGTTCCTTTTCGATCTATTTCTCATGGTTTTCTTATTACACTTTTTTAAAAAAATGATGCAATTAGTTTTTTAATTTCCTTTAGTGAAGTTCTTTACTGCTGGGAAAGTTTCTTAATCTAGATTCCTCCTCCAGAACTAATGTTCTTAGGTGATTGATAGTACAAATGTAATTGGAATTTCCAATTTTCATGTCTCCACCTGCTGGTAGGAGGTCATATTACCCATGTGCAGGCTGACAGTTTTCTTAAGTTATCAGATTTCCCAGATGTACTTATCACATTTAATGTGACACCATCACAAATAGTTTTTCCAACAGCAAGTTGTGATGTCACAAATGGCAGATAGGATATAAATAGATAGAGAAGATGAAAATGTATAGACAGTTTTCATACAAATGACAACAGTGATAAAGAATGAAGGAAGAATCCCCTCTGTGCGTGTGCGCACACATACAGGCAGAAAATGTGGCAGCGAATCAGAATTTCAAATAGTGTTTTTCATAAGCTGTTGTTAGCTTTTAGATTTTAGTAGCTGCACGTTTTGTGGTGCATTTCAGTAAAGCTCAGAGCAAAGACTAGAGGTTTTGAGAGTCAAATCCTGACTCCTCTTCTAAAACTGCACAGGTCCCAGTCAATGTAATCCATGTAATTGTGCTGAGATAGGGGATTTGTACAGAGGAGACTCTCTGTGCAATGATGAGTCCAGTTGTGCAGTGAACTCTATTGCATTGGTTCTCAACCAGGAGTCCAGGGTCCCCTGGGGGGCCTCTAGGGCCCAAGGGCAAAAGCCGAAGCCCTGATGTATGGGGCTGAAGCCCGGGGACTTGAGCCCTGCCATCTGAGGCTGAAGCCAAAGCCTGATCAATATAGCTTCACAGGGCCCTCTGTGGCATGGAGCCCCAGGCAGCTTGTCATAAGTAGATAGGTAAGGTAGGGGTTAAGGTTCTTTTACCTGGAAAGGGTAACCAAACACCTGACCAGAAGACCAATCAGAGAACTGGATTGTTTAAAGTCAGGGGCGGGAATTTGTATACTCGGGGTCTTTGTTGTTTCCTCGGCTATGAGTAAACAAGTTTCCTACTAACTCCCTCTTATCTCAAATATTCTACCAAAAGTCTGTGAGTACAAAGGGAAACAAAGTAATTCGGCTATGAGGAGCTTTGTGTTGTATTTACAGACGTGGATTGCTGGGTCTTTGTTGCTTCCTCGGCTGTGAGGGACAAGCTATCTTGCTAATTCCAATCATCTTCTCATTCTACAAAAAGGCAGTGAGTACAAAACGGAAACAAAGTAAAATCGGCTATGATATGCTTTGCTTTGTACTTACTGTGTGTGATTGCTGGTCTATTTAAATTGGCTATTTTTTAAATCAGACTAGGTTATTCAGATTTTCTTAAGTAGGAGCCTGTATAAATGTTTATGCAAGTCATTAGTCTGTATTCTCTCTTTTTCTATATAAAGCTTTCTTTTTTCAAAACTTGTGGAAGTTTTCTTTTCTAGTAAGGCAGAGAAATTGAAACCTCTGTATCAGGTATCTGTCCCCCTCACGGGAAGGCAGGCACGGGGAAAGGCAAAGCCAAGCTGTTGGTATTTTGCATCTCAATTGTCCTGAGGGAAGAACGCTTATCTCTTGGGAAGCAGAGAAACAGATTATCTGGAGGTCCCCCCAGGGGAGGGTTGGGGACACCAGAGAGAGGAAAGGGGGGTCAGGCCCTATCAATTCCTGACCTGGTGGCAGCCTATCAGATCTAAGCTAGAGATTAAGCTTAGAGGACTTCATGCGAGTACCTCATATTTGAACTCTAATGTTCAAATCGAGGAATAATACTACGACACAGCTGCCCAGCTTGCTACTCCCTAATGCCGGCCTCCGATTCTTTATGCAAAAAAAAGTTGTTGTGACACATGTGGGCCATGCAGTTTTTATAGCATGTGGGGTGGGGGGGGAGGGCCCACTCAGAAAGAAGGTTGAGAACCCCTGCTGTATTGCATGGGTCTGGCAGATCCACTTCCTCACAGGGCCACCTGCCTTTGGGAGCAGTAGTAGACAGAACTATGCCAAAGACAGAAGTTCTGTTTCCCGAAGGATTTTGAGATTTTTGAAATTTATCTTCATTCTGAATGAGAACAAAAACTGAAAAACAGAAGTTCTCCAGAAGGGAAAATACCCCACCCCCCATTTCATTCAAATGTTTTGCTTCAGTTTCAACTTTTTAAAACTTTGATTATATTATAGTAGACTATAATACAAAATGTAAATACTCTCTATAAAAATATTTTCAAAATAAAAAAAAAAAGCATTTCATTCTGAAAATGTCAGAATGCCTCTGAAATTTTTCCTCCGTTTTTGTCTGAAATAAAATTCTGACAAAATCAGCCCAATTTCGCAAAATATTTGGATCTATTTAGAGCTGCCTATTTCTACAGAATATAGTTCTGTCACCTTTTCTCTGACCAGCTCTAGTTGCAGCGACCAAACTGATCTACTGCTTCCTCTGAATTGTGGGACAAGCCTTCTAAGCCTTAACAGAACCTCCATGCATCAAGATGCAGTGTCTCAGGCTAAGCATGGGGAAAGTTTAGGCCAAAGAACAGTCTTGTTTCTTGTCCTGCACCAACTCCACGCAATGTCTCCTCCCTGAAAATTGCCTCTCTTCTCTCTCACTAACCTTGAGTTCTACCCTCACCTTGCCTTTATCTAGATAGTTTTTCTAATCCTGCTTTAATCTCTTTTATAAAATTGTATCTTTGTGTGTGTCTGTCTAAAAATCACTATTTTAGACCTTGAGGTGTCTAGTGATGTTAATTGTATGAAAGACTCTATTAAAAATAAACAGTAATTGTTTTCAATTTGATATACTTGTACTAGTTCTCCTGTTATATAACTTCCAGGTGTGTTGTAAATTGTACCGTCAGGATCAGAAATAAACACACCTTTCAGTCAGGCTGACTTGTAAGGAAAATACTTTGTTAAAAACAAAACTGGATTTGCTTGAGTTGACTATGTGTGTTGTGGTGGAAGAGCTGTCAATCACTGTACCACACATACTGAAAAACAGAATTTAATGGGTTATGCATATTTTTATTTGATCTCCAGGGAATACAGTTCTTTCCCTGACTCAGTCAGAAGTCAAGTATAGGTCAGCTGAAAATGTAGCCATGTAACTACTGTAAAACCAGCTTGAATCATTTCTAGTAAGCATCAACTTGAAGACTTGATTCATTTTGAGTTGTTGACAGTAATCAGTTGCAATAAGATAAAGTTTTATCTAAGCCTTGTAGGCCTTCATTTTTTTGTACTTTTAGCATATCTTCCACACACACACAGCAGGAAAGAAATTTAGTATAATAGGACTTATACCAGTTCTTTTTATTGGAGAAGAGTATCTGTATTAACTATTACAGAAGAATTTTGCTGTGCTAGCTGGCTGTGAAACTTTTTTTATTTTGGTTAAGGATATGTAAATCAATAATGCACTTTTTAACTGATTAATAGATTAGTTGGTTGATATTAAGCATGCACTGCAAACTTTACCTTGATATTCTGCTACTCTCAGTAGCCAGGCATAATGGGGTTGGGTATAACCCTACTTTTTTAAGTAAGAAAAATGGCACCTCTAGCACCATATGGTGCCACAGAACTTCACATGAATCCTTGGTTCAGTACTGAGGCAGAAGGAAGAGTGCTCCTTACTGAATCATCAGCACCTCTTACTACAGCACTCTGGGCTTTTCTTTGAAGAGATCCCATCCAAGTACTGGCTGGACATAACAGGAAGTCCTGCATTCTGCAGTCCTACTGCCTCAAATATGTCTGACTTGTCTCAGTCTCAAACTAAACAGGATTATACCCAATCAGTACATGAATGGGAGAACCTTCACAGAACAAGCAGCTGCAGTAAGTGGTGATCTCCCCTCTAAATCAGTGTTGAACTGATATCCTAGCATGGAATTAGGGGGAACTCTTCTATTAGTGGTATACTGATGCTTTATGGCTAAAGCAGCAGGGACTGTTCCTCTTGCTTAGAGTTCAATTTATACTTGTCTTTATAGCTGAATATACCAATAAGTGTTGAGTCACTAGATTTCTTTGATTTAAGTTAATTACTTCAATAGCTGTTATTAGCCTTCCTCCTCCAGGCATTCCCGCCATGCTGTCTGACAAACGAGTAGGGATGTCTCTATTATAGACTGCAGGTTACAGTAGAAGTTCAGAGTTACAAACTGACCAGTCAACCACACACTTCATTTGGATCGGAAGCATGCAGTCAGGCAGCCACAGAGACAGAAATTAAAAAAAGGCAAATACAGTACAGTATGAAACATAGACTATTAAAAAAATAAGGGAAAGTAGCATTTTTCTTCTGCATAGTAAAGTTTCAAAGCTATATTAAGTCAATGTTCAGCTGTAAACTTTTGAAAGAACAACTATAAGGTTTTGTTCAGTTGCCAACAACCTCCATTCATTCCCAAGATGTTTGTAACTCTGAGGTACTACTGTATAGCAAAAATTGATTAAACTGAAAGTTGTGGGATTTTGAAGCCTTTGCAACAAAGTTTTGTATTAATAAAGGTCTCATTGTTCATTTTTAATGAACTGATTATTATATCTTTGAACCCACCATGTAAAGTGCACCATGTAAAGTGCGAGGGAGGGATAGCTCAATGGTTTGAGCATTGGCCTGCTAAACCCAGGGTTGTGAGTTCTATCCTTGAGGGTTCCATTTAGGGAACTGAGGTAAAAATCTGTCTGGGGATTGGTCCTGCTCTGAGCAAGGGATTGGACTAGATGACTCCTGAGGTCTCTTCCATGATTCTAACTTCACACCTTCATTTAATTTGGCTCACCTTTGTTATGTGTCCCTGGTTAGACATGTCCTCAGTGAAAGCTTCCCAACTGTAAGACCAGTAGGACAGTGGAACAGACTTCCTAGGGAAGTTGTGGAATCTCCTTCACTGGAGCTTTTCACAAAGAAGGCTGGATAGCCATCTATCTTGGATGGTTTAGACACAACAAATCCTGCATCTTGGTAGGGGATTAGACTAGATGACCTTTGCGGTCTCTTTTAACCCTATGATTCTAAGAGGCCAACGACTGAACAGATATTGATAGGTTCTGCCCTTTCATCCCTATAGTTGGGATCCCTCCACATCAAGGTTGAGGTACATTAGTAGAACAATAGGAGGAAAGGTTGTACTGGTATCCAGTTTAAAGTAAAACTAAATATTTCAATAAAGTCTTTGATAAAATTTTCAATAAAAATATATTAAAATATATTAAACCCTGTAAAATGGAAACAATGTTGAAAATGTTGGAACTTTTTGCAATTTTTTATTTAAAGAAAAATTTCAACCACCTCAAATTCTGATGAAAAAGTGTATTTAAATAAAAATGTATAATACAATGCATATTATAGGCAAGGCTGTTTGAAAATTGTGACTTCTGCCTTACTCTTTGCAGTTGTTTGGTAAGGTGAGGCAAACTGTCCCTGTTTTGTTTAAAACCAATGTAGAATTCCCATCAAGATCTTAAAGGAATAGGCAGAATAAAACATTTAGAGGCAACAATGCATCCCGAAGTATAAACTTAAAAAAAAATAATAAACACACAGTTAAAACTAATTTCCTGGTACGTAATCATTCCGTATATGTAATCATCAAATGAATGTTCCTTCCTTACTAATTCATTGCTAGGTTAGATAAGATTTAGTTGCAAGTGGGAGGAGAGGAGAGATTGCAAGGAAAAGGAATGTGTGGGGGTAGAAAAAAATATAGTAATTTTACCACCTTTCAGAAGAAATCCTTTAATATATGAACTCTTGAAACTGAGTAGTTCACATTCGACATGAAATGACACAGGCCTTACTGAAGATACTGTACTGAACTGTCAGATTATTCAAGGACTTGCAGCAGTAATCTGTGTCATCTTGGATTGAAGTTTCCAATGTCAGCAATCTTAAAAATCACCCAAATAACCAAGATTATTTGTAGTCTAAAGTTTACATCTGTTATTCAAAGGCTAGGGAAAAAATATAAATACTGCCAATAAGAGGCTTTGAACAGAAGAAGTCATTTTACCCTGGGAATAAAAACAAAGGGAAGATAAAATCAAACATTTTGAACTACTTTAAACTTTCCGAGGAAAATGACATGAATTCACCTTTGACTTCTAAACTTCTGGTTCTGGAAGATGTAACAGGAAGTTTGAGGGCCATACGCATCTTGAATAATGACCTGTGGAAAAAAAGGTGGAAAGTACAGTGGGCATTTATGGAGTGTAGAAGAAGTGATATGCTAAATGCTTTAAGGGAGGAGAAGTAAGTCAGAAACTGAAAGGCTGGACACACTTGTGAGTGCACAGAGTACTTTTCTATGTATGTGATAAATGACTCAAAAAAGCTGTACCAATTGGCTGAATCTCAGCTACCTGACTTAGTGAACTTTCTTCTCTTTTGAGGCATTAATTCTTGACACTAACTCCTTTAGCATTATA
Organism: Chelonoidis abingdonii; assembly: GCF_003597395.2. Lineage (NCBI taxonomy): Eukaryota > Metazoa > Chordata > Testudines > Testudinidae > Chelonoidis > Chelonoidis abingdonii. Next base: position 168,755,041 of record NC_133771.1, read on the forward strand.
AAATATTTGAAACAACCTGAAGATTGTTGACCTCCTGTATAGCAAGGTAAGTAATTCAGAAATATGGAGACTTTGCCTCTGGATATTAGCCGTGGAAGAGAGTGCCTTCCATCTCTAGGCAAATGGTTCAGAACCAGCCCAGATATATCATTCCCAAAAGTTGGTACCATCTGATGACTCTTTGGATTAAGATAAATAGCTCATTTTGCACAGATCACCAGTTTTCCTTGGACAAGTATCCTCAGAAAAAACGCCACTGCCACAACTAGCAGAAGTTGCAACACTGTAGACTGTTTCAGCAGAGAGACCGGTAGTGACTGAAGCAGCACTTGGAATGAACTGTACTTCAAAGTGGTACTGTGAGGGGAAGTTTGCGATGGCACTACCCATGGTGTACCCATTTTGTGGACAGAAAGAGAACATGTTGCTAGAATTTAGTCTGGTATCTTTCACACATATACAAAGAACTGTAGGAGAAAAAAGTTGGTACAATTTTCTTCCAGAGTTTTCTAAAAATTTCCTTATGTTCCACATGCCTTATGTACATGACATGGAATTTCTTGGAATGTACACGTTTTTCTTAGTAGATATAGATGCAGAAACATCGATAATTTCTAACACATGCTAGCATCACACTTTAAGGGCTTATTAGTACTAGAGCTGGCAAGAAAACATTTGTTTTTGGGGAAAAAACTGAGCTGGTATAATGTGTTTTCATATTGATACAGAAAGAATTTGAGACCTTTCAAAACTTCATGAAAAAAGTCTGAATGGTATAAAATCTTTTACTTTAATTCTAAAGTTCCATGTGTAGATTATTTGTATCTCATTGTGCTAGATGGAGGAGGGGGGGAAACTATCACCACACTCCTCTCAAAATCCTCCTTTAGAAGAGGTATTTTTCAACTTTGCAGTTGGCATCAACTTTCTCTGCAACAGATGCATGTCCACATGGCAGTTTCACAGCCCCGCAGCCCAAGCCCTGTGAGCCAGAGCCAGCTGATGCAGGCCAGCTGTGGATGTTTAATTGCTGAGTAGACAAATCCTTAACGTGCAACCCTGTATAGACAGTAGTGAAAAGCACTGTTCCTGCATTGTGATGTACACTGTATTTCAAAAATTATTTGACATCTTCTTCAAATTAGTCCTGAGAAGTGAAAGAGAAAGCAAAAAGACAACTTTGGCCTTGCATCTGGGTTGGGAAAATTGACACACTATTGCCTTCCATTCTTATTTATATTTATGACCTCAATTGTGTGTGTGGTCTTGATAAACTGGCTCAGAAAATAAACTGTCTCTATTTTATTTCTTTATCTAGACACACTACTTTGGTCTTTGGTTTCTCAGCAAGAGCCAACAAGCACGATGGGTAGAACTGGAAAAACCTCTGAAGAAACAGCTGGACAAATTTGCCAATGAGCCTTTGCTTTTCTTTGGGGTAATGTTCTATGTGCCCAATGTATCCCGACTGCAGCAGGAGGTCACAAGGTATGTGAATTCCTTCTGGTTGCGCTCTTGATAGTAAATCTGTGGCATAGCTGGGTATGAATGGACAATTACTCTTTTTGGTTTTGATTTTTAAGATTGTGTCGTTTATTTTGTTCCCTTCCTGTCCAGTCCCAAGTAAAACCAGTGAGAGAAATGACCAGTTGGCATATCCATTTGAAAAGATTTACTCTGTGTGTTGCATCAGCTAGTGTTCTGCAGAAACGAAATGATAAAATACACATTAAAAACAGGAGATAAAAATGCTACCTGCCTGCATCAGCTGGTGGGGGAACTTGATGGGGCCAGCGGCGAAGAGGGACAGCCCCAGCAGCGAGGGAGGGAGACACTCACTGAGGGACTCCATGTAGCTCCTCCCCATCCATTGGAGTCTCTGGCGCCCATTGACCAGTTGGCGGAGAGGGGCACTGATCTGCCGAGCCCAGCTCCAGGGATTTAACGTGGAGCACAGGCCATGCAGAGCCTCTTTCGACTCCATTCCAGAAGCCCACCCTACCCACCCTGAACTAGAATGGGAATCTGGCCTGGCAGATGCTGAGAGTCTAGCCTGTCGCCTGTTTGCTTCCACCATGGGAAGTGGAGGATATCTGTCTGAAGCATCAAAGATCATCTGAGCGAAGACTAGCTAGGCAAAGAGTCTAATAATTTCTGACAAATCTTGAATAACAGGATGGTTATGGAGAGTAGTCAAACTTAAAGTAATGACAACAACCCACAGACAGACAGAGAACGTCATACAACCACTGCTCCACGTGAGGCAGCTGCTCCCCAGGATGGGGATCTGACTATCCTATTTCTAGGAGAGGAAGTTTTAACTTCTAGTCAGTGCTCCATAGGATCAATACTAGGCCGTGTTCCGTATTTGAGGGTGTATTGGCTGGCTGTGTCCTCCTGATGGAGTTTCCAGAGCTCCCCTTCCTGGAAGTATTGCTCCTTGGTGTATGCTGGCAGCAGCCTTGTGTCTGGCCTATTAATTACAAATTGTGTTAATTGGAATTTGATTTTTTTCGAATATGTTCTTCTGATCAAACATGTCATTCACTCCCCTTAAAGTGCAAAACTACCAAAAACAAACCAAAAATGTTACTGCCTGTGAAACCAGTGAGAGAGCCTAGCTGGTGGTGAGCGCCTTACTTCAGGAATTTTGCTCTTGCTTGAAATATGTTTAAGCCTAAGCCTGGTCATGTTTAGAGTGTGATCTAAAACTCCTCTCTTAACCTAGGCTTTCCACTAACTGGAATTCCTGGCTTTGATTTATATTCCTGGATCGTTATATAAAGTGTTCAGGGCAACAAATATATACATAGTCCACAAATATGCAGAATTCAAGACAATTCGTTTATTGGCAAAGTTTTCTCTGCCCCTGCACTATAAGATTAGGAAGTGGTGGTTCTGAAGTGGTTTAGGAGCCAAATGTTCCTCCCGACTTCCAGGAGTGAAGGGACAACCAAGAGTCCAGATCCCACTCCTTGTAGTATGGAAGAGGGGGGAATCATCCTTGGCCTTTGGGTTGTGTGGGTGGAGGGAAGGTAGGATGTCCAATTGGCTGTGTGTTCTCTTGCTCTTTCCCTGTGACACATGGACTCAGATATGACAGTACTCCATACATTGTGAAAATACTGATGAGAGGTAAATTCTGTTACTTTAAAGATAGAATGAGCTTGATTCCATCTAACACCTCCAGATAGCACTAACTCAATTGCACATCAGCATTCAGTAACTGTGACTAAGGAGCAGGCAAGGTCAAAGGGGAGAAATGCTAGGACTGAAGAGGAAATTGGGAAATAGTTTCCAGCTAGGTGAGTGAAAGTTAGGGGAGATAGGAACAAATTGCCACTATCAGTATTACACTCCAGCTGGTCCACCCAAGGTGGTACAGCTGACTAGATGTTTACTGGCTGAGTTTTAAGAAGCACTCAGCAGTGGCATAATTGGGGAGTTTTACCATTGACTTCAATGGGAGCAGAGTTAGGCCAGCACTGAGCGCCTCTGGAAATTCCACCCTGGGGGGTAAACTCACCTTAACGCCGTGGGATGATATAGGAAGACTGTTATGCCTTTTAACATAAAAATTGTCCATCAGTTAAAAAGGACTGGGATCCGCAGAGTGGGATAGAGACTCCTGAAGCCCTGCCTTGCCTAGACAGGAGAATTAGTAATAAACTGACTACAGATCAATTTATTAGTCACCTAAACAGGGCCCTGTATTTGGGAAGATGATACTGACTCTTCATCTAAATCACGTGAAGTGAGCCCATGAACTATGGTTATGGTTACCTTTATAAATGCACATCATGATAACTCATCATTGGATGAGTGAATAAGATAACAGAAAGTCCATGGTGGCAGAAAACTACACCAAGAAATTTTAGGTAAAAATGCCTTTTCCAGTTTAGAAATTCATAGCAGAGTCTAATATAAGTGCAGACTCTTTTTGCTGTGTGAGCAGAGGCAGTTTTATTATTTAAGTGTTAGCAAAACTATGTGACCTGATTTACCCACAGATTTTTCTAGGGTTTCTCGAACTATCTGCCCTTCATGGCAACTGTAGCAGAAGCAATTGGGTTGGGAGTAGGGGTCTTGGCATATTAGCAAAAGATTTATTCATGGAAGGCACTATTTCAATTATAGGCTAGTTAAACAACAACTTTTCCAGTCATCCAGCTGTTCTCCGAGTTACCAGCCATCACAGGTGGAAATGCTGTCTGCTTTGGATATTTAAAGCGCCTTGGATTTGCATGGTGTCTGATAAAGCAGTCTTTGTGATGCCCTGCAGAGTAGATATTTGCATAGATTAGAAATTATAAGTCTGCCTTTTATTTGCTGTTAACTCAGAGGAGGTATCCTTCCAACCATTTGTGCTTAAAAATAAGCCTTTGTATAATGTCTAGAGCAAACCAACTTGTTTTCATTGAGCTGTTGTTCTGCAAACAGACCCCACATGCTCTTGTGGCTGCCTCTGGTGGGTGTAATACTGTTTTCTGAACAAGTGACAGTCAGGCTATCCCCACTCACTGCAGACAGTTCCAGGAGAAGTGTGGAGATTGCATTTTAGTCCCTCGATCATTCCGATCTTCAGGCATGATCTTGCATGGTGATGTGCATCTTGCAGTGCCTTTTTTTAAAATTCCATTTTGCAGGAGGAATTCAGTACCTTGTAGAATTTAAGTCCATTGTTTTGAGTGGTATTAGTGTTTGTCCCCTTGCAGAATTGGGCCTCTGGGGCCAAATCCTGCAAGATGCTGAGCACCTTTCCTTGCATTGCAGTCAATGGGGTTCGAAAGCATACAGCACCTCACATGCAGCATGCTGCATCTTGGAGGATTTGATTTGTCTGTGTAGGAAGATCAGAGTACTCTGCATCTTGTAGGAGTCGGTCAGCACCATAGTGGATTGTGCCCCTAATCTGAATCCCACTCCCAGCTCTGCATTTTCCTTGAGGAAGGCAATGTACAGCTTTTATTCAGGGACCAAATTTGGAAAGGGATGGTCACAACTGCACCTGCAAAATTTGGAAATGAATGTGTTTGCAGATGGAAAAGAAGTGTTTGTGGCTGCCAAGCATGTTTTTGGAGGCCTCTTGAAAAACTGTCCCCAGCGCTACCCTCTTTTAATTCAGTTTACATCCATTTCTTCTTATGTTTCACCACCACCTCTTTTTTTCTCCCAGCTTTACTGTTCATGCTCTAAATAACGGTTTCTTCTTCACATCCTTTCTCGTCCTATTTTATTTTGCTTCAAATGCAAAGTGAGGAATTGATAATGTGCTATTACCATTAACATGGCAACAAATGGTTATGAACGGATGCTTTTGACTTCACTGGAGAATAGGACTGGGGGAAAATCTGGGTTGTGACTAGATGTGGAACATAAATATATTCAGGGGGGAAAAACAAAAGATTGCTGGCAAGATCATTTTGTTTTGTTCAGGTCTCTTTTTTTATCTCTCCTTTCTGATTTTTTTTTTTCATTGAGGAAAAGTCCCTCTCTCAGCTATTTGTTTTCTTTTAAATCTATTTTGTTTTATGTTTTTTAGATAAGTTAAAGTTAAACATCGTCAAATGCTGAGTGTGGTTACTGTTTTTACAATTTTTAATACAAATACCATTTGATTGTGTGTTAGTCACTGTTGTTTTTAAATGGTGCTTTTAATTGCCTTGATAAGGATAACATATTTTTCTATTCCAGTCAGTCCCTCCTTGTGGCAGGCTCAGTGATGTGGAACGTTTTTGGCTATTAATGTGGTACAGTGCATAAACTGCTTTTCTTTTCAATTTTGGTCACATCTGTACCTGGTGGCTGAGTGTCTCTTTGTCTGCTTCAGAATTCAAAGTGGAGTAATGGATTTGAGCAATATAGCAATGCCATTGGCCAAAATAAATATTCAGAACATCATACGTATGTCAAGAAAACCATGGGGTCTGTACCATAGGATTGATTCAGCCTAATTAAGAGTGCATTTTCCTGAAGTAACGAGACATGACAGACAGTATGGCAGTGCTGATTAATGCACACTTCTGGTGTGAAGTAAGGCATGAGGCAAAGAAGTGCCACATGCTTGTATCTTACTGTGATTTTACAAGAAGAAGAAGAAACGTTGAAAGATCCTTAACATTAATGTTGTGTAAAAGATCATCAGAATTTTTAAATACACATAATTTCAAATGTAAATTTGTAAACTAAATAAAATGAAATGTCTTGTCACATGATAGGCTGGGAGAAATGTGCGAGAACTGAGTGACTGGAGAAAAGAAACAAGGAGGGGAAAGGAGAGATTTAAATACACAAGGCCATAGGGCTTGGCTACACTTGAGAGTTACAGCGCCGGTGGTGGCTTTACAGCGCTGTAACTTACTCCCCGTCCACACTGGCAAGGCACATACAGCGCTGTATCTCCCTGGCTACAGCACTGGTTGTACTCCACCTCGAAAGAGGAATAAAGAGAACAGCGCTGGTGCTGGAGTGCCAGTGTAAACAGTGATTAATCTTATTATGCTGTAACTGACCTCCGGATAACACTCTTTGTTTTGTTGTGAACTCGGGACTCCCGGAGCTGCTTATTTAAAAAACAAACACAGCTACTGTTTGCTCGAGCAGAGGCAGGCAGAGGGCCCTTTGGAATCTCTGCTTGAGGAGAGAAGCAGCAGGGATGTGGGGGGGGGGGTTTGTTTCGGAGCAGCTGCTTATCTGGTCTGTGAGGAAAAAAACAGAGGGCTATTTGCATTTTAGTGAATGAGAGAGGGGTGGGGGAAAGGGTTGGAATTGCAAGGCAGGGAGCTGGCAGTGTCAGATCCAAAAATCCACTCTCTCTGTCTCCCCCACGCTCCCTGTCACACTTCACCCCCCCCTTTTGAAAAGCACGTTGCAGCCATTTGAACGCTGGGATAGCTGCCCATAATGCACCACTCCCAGCACCGCTGCAAATGTGGCCACACTGCAGCGCCGGTAGCTGTCAATGTGGCCACACTGCAGCACTTTCCCTACACAGCTCTACGAAGACAGCTTTAACTCCCAGTGCTGTACAGCTGCAAATGTAGCCAAACCCATAGTCTGATCTCTGTTACATCAGGGTACACCTAGGTTAACTCTACTGAAGTCACGGCTGTTAATTCAGATTTAAAACTCCTGCCTTCGCAGCCAAGTTCTTAATCATTGAGAGCTTGAAGAGGCTGTGCAAATCCTACATGTAGTTGCTGAAGTCCACACTAAAATATATGTGGCATTTTAAGTCTCAAACCAGTGGCAGAGTGTTAGACTTCCCTCATCTGTCCCACCTCACAGAAAGCCTCACTCCAGACAATGTTGCTGCACGTGTTATTCTTAAGAGCACCTCATTTTCACGGTGGACTGTTGCAGAAGCTTCTGGCATTGCAGCATCAGCCTCTCTCTGAAGCAGGTTGTTATCTCATACAGCAAGTGAGCACGCTTTGATTTCTCCTTAAGTACAGACTTTATCTGCTCTATACAACTTCACCTGTCTGGCATTATCAGCTCTAGCCATTGGTATCTCTAGATTCTGATGTCTCGATTCTGTAGCTTTTCAGTGCTCTAAGGGAAAAGACTGTTTTTAACTGTTTGTTGTCCAGTTAAGTAACTTTGAAGGCCTCCAGAGTGTATTGTTTTTGTGTTACCTGATAAGACACTGGGCCAGATTGTCAATTGCTGTAGCTCCACTGACTTCAGTGGTAGCGGTTCCAGTTTACACCAGCTGCAGGTCTGGGCCACTGATTGTAACTTTAAAAGGAGTAACCATTTTCAGATATAGAGGTCATAGCGAAAGAGCACAATAAGCGTTATCCTAAACAGCAGGTATTAGAAATGGAAAAGAATGACTGAAGTTCTATCTATCTATCTGTCTGTCTGTCGCCGTGTCTAGTTTTAACAGTTCCAGCAGTCAGACATCGATGACTTCTCTAGTGGGGAAACTCTTTCATAGCCTAATAGATCACATGGTTAGGAAGATTATTTTTTTTCCTGACATCCAGTCTAAATTGTCCTCTTCTTAGTTTTATCTCTTTTACTCTAGTTAAACTCTGTTATCCCTCACTCAGTAATTCCCTCCAAGGAAACTGAATGATCATGTACGTTAAAGAGATACTATAAAAGTTATTAATAGGCTACACATAGACTTACTTTGTCAATTGTCTCATTGGCCTTACCTGAAGGATTACTCCTGCTATAGCACTTTGGATCAATGTGATGAAATAAAGAAAAGGACAAGTTAGACTTCAGCATAAATATCTTAATAATGAGATTAGATTGTAATACAGTCTCCCAAAGGAAGCAGCAGAAACTTGAATCATATAAATTCATAGTGGACAAAGCAATGAAATTTACCTTAGGGAAGAATCCTGTATTAGACTAGATAATATGAAAAAGCATGTATGCTTTTACAGATCCAGACTAACACAGCTACCCCTCTGATACTAGATAATCTGAAGTATTTTCCTTTTCCTGTTTCAATGTTTCTGTGACAATTTTTTTTTAAACCACTGGATTTCTTTAATACTGATAGTTACTGCAGTACAAAATATATTCACCAGCTTTATGGCCCTTCCCTATTGTAAACAAAGCAGTGTTTAAATGGCTTTATTATTTTCCTTTAAAAAAACAAGCAAAATCTGAATGCTTCACATTGTTATAATGTGATGGGGTTTTTTTTTTTGTTTTTTTCTTTAACAACATTCAGTGGATTCTTTCCCCATTTTTTATGTTAGCTAGAAATGTTGTTTTAATGGCTGGTAAAGTCTCTTGTGGACTTAAAAATAAGAGCTTCTTCAAGGCAGACTTAAGGTTCAGCATTAATTCCTGTTTTTAAAATAATTTGCTGAGGATGGCAAACACTTCTCCCTGCTGACTCCCTCCAGTGAATGAGGAGCTTGTTCTCTCTGTGTGTTGGTTATTGAAAGCTGAGCTTTTCGTGCCAGAAATTTTCAGAAGCCGTTGACACCCAGATCTAATCTACAACATTATACTATGTTTTGAGCCTGGAAAGTGAGTGTGTTTTCATGCGTGTGGTGGGGGTGGAGTTGAGTACATATTTAACCATTCCATGGAATAATGTTGTGTAAATATAAGTGTTAAGATCCAGGCTACTTTAAATCAGCGGGGGGAAAAATGCTGGTTAGTATGTTTTGAAGGTCAGAAATGTTGTAATAGCAGTGTCCTGGCATTAGAAAGCATAATGCTTTCATGCTGATCATTAGGAAATATTACTTCATTTTCATTTGGGGGTTTAGTCTCGTTTTCATACACATGTTACTCCCATTGGGACTTGTGTACCTTTAAAATCAGCGGGGGTTTTGTATAGTGCCTTGTTAAATGGCAGCATTTCCCCAAGGGCTAGGTTTTGAGTTCCTAGTATTCTAAAGTTATACATCTTTATCATAGATATTTAAAGATATACCTTTGCCATGCTGGTGGAAGCATTCACTAGTGGGAGAAGGTGGATGGCCTGGCCTGCCCCTTCTTGGGCTGAACCCACCTCCATTGTGTGCTTTGGTGGCTGGCTCTTGGCCCCTTTGCAGGAGAATGTTCCTGATGGAAGTGGCATAGCTGGGGCCTACCACCCAGAAATGACTCAAGCCCATTGTTAATACGAATATATAACTTTACAAGTATATTACACCTACTGTACACTAATGTAGGAAACAGTCTTGCCAACTCTTATGATATCGCGTGTCTCACAATAGTTGTTAAATCCTGAGCTCCTGGAGTCATACAATTCCATGAGAATTTCTGTTTTCATTTTATACAAAGTAACAGATTTCTAGCCAATGTGGTTCCAAAGAAAAGCTTGAAGATGTGATGCAAGTGCACCTTAAAGGCTCAAAATCCAACATGAAAATAAAAAGAACCCCAGACGTATTATTTTAAAAAAATCTAACTGATTTAAAAATAATCTGGACTCAGGGTTTTTTAATGCTTGGGGGTTGGCAATATTAGGATCAGCTGGCCACTTTTGTGGTGGAGGGCAAGTAGCTGGATAGAGGGTGTATGCGCACTGCACAACTGTGAGAGAAGTGGAAATTTTGGCCTTGAGCATGGAAGCAACAACCACCTAACATTATGAACAATGCTGTATGAACCACAGAGAACAGACAGGGGCTTCCTTCTTGGGACTTTGTTTCACTCTGAAGATTTAACATTTAATTCACCGTTGGTAAAATTTGCCGAGGATGGCAAACCCTTCTCCCTGCTGACTGGGCTTCCATAAGACTTTTCAAGCCTGTTGCTCAAAACACACTGCCATCCTTGCATAGGGAAATAATAAAGATGCATTGTGACAATCATTTTAAAGAGCTGTTCAGGTTGTGGTGGCACGCGAGCTGATTTTCAGTGGTACTCATACTGCCCGGGTCCTGGACACAAGTCTGAGAGGTTCTGCATTTAAATTTAATTTTAAATGAAGGTTCTTAAACATTTTAAAAACTTTATTTGCTTTACATACAACAATAGTTTAGTTATATATTATAGACTTATAGAAAGAGATCTTCTAAAAACGTTAAAATGTATTACCGGCACACGAAACCTTAAATGAGAGTGAATAAATGAAGATTCGGCACATCACTTCTGAAAGGTTGCCGACCTCTGGTGTATGATGTGATCATGTCGGTACTGGCTAGCTCCAGTGAGGATAAGGGCTTGTCATTTACTCACTACGGGCTCAAGTTGTAGGGGCTTGTGGTGTTGGTGCTGCAGGTCCTGGGGTCTGTCCCTGCAGACAAACTGTTATCTGTGGGTATGGCTACACTTGGAATTTCAAAGCGCTGCCGCGGCAGTGCTGTGAAGTGTGAGTGTGGTCGGAGCGGCAGCGCTGGGAGAGAGCTCTCCCAGCGCTGCACGTAAACCACATCCTGTACGGGTGTGCCACCCTGCTTACACTGAGGCTTTACAGCGCTGTATCTTGCAGCGCTCAGGGGGGTGTTTTTTCACTCCCCTGAGCACGAAAGTTGCAGCGCTGTAAAGTGCCAGTGTAGCCATATCCACAATGTGTATATGTTGTAATGAGTTTGTTGCACTAGCTCTGGATGACCTCTTCCTTCTTGCACTTACCTCTGAAGCAGCTGTTGGTAGATGGACCATTAGTACGATCCAGTACATAGGAATCTATGTTACTCTATTTCAAGTATGTTATGGCTGTCGGCTTTTCTCCATTAGATTTTTCCAGTACTGCCCATAAATTTTTCAGTCACCTTCCAGCTGAAGTCTGCTTCTGTGATCTGAATGTGTTCCTTTGTTTTTGTTTTAAGCTTGATTGAGATTCTTTTAAAACCACATTTTGGCACCATTGTAAACTTCCTATGATGTTCTGAGGCGTGGATGAAAATTAAACTTTTTCCCCCCTTTTGAAACGAAGTGGAAAATTACAAGTCTAGCTTTGTTTACCCAGCACACTATCTTAAGGAAATGAATGGCCTTCTGAATAATGAACTTTTAAAAAAACTATAGCCTAAGGGTTTGTAGAGGGAAGTGGTCTTTAACAGCAAATCTAGCTAGTCATGCAGCATTTCAGATAAGACTTGTTGCATGTAGGTATTTACTCTCAGAGGCTTTGTCAAAATTTTGCTTTGGGGTAGGGCAGGAAGGTGGGGAAACGCTTTTTTGTTTATAAAGGCCTTCATTATGTTTGATTATTGATGGAAGTAACATTAGATATCTTGATGATGGGTGCAATGTAATTAAAAAAAATATCAACATGCAAGATCCCTGTGAACCCTGGGGAGAGGACATGGTTTGTGATAATTTCCCATGAATCAGTATGTACAGCACCTAATTTGCTAGCCTAAAAAGAGCCCATATTTTAATGATTTTATGAAAATAAATGAGCCTAAGAAGCTGAAACAGCAGAAAAGTGATGTTAGAACTAGGTATATTTCCTTTGTAGACTTTTTCCCGCCTCCATCCCTCTTTTCAATTAATTCTCATCTCTCATATATTGGATAGGAAATACTTTAATTAAAATGATCCATGTCACAGCTCAAAGACCAGCTTTTGCTTATTCACTAATTATAAATGACAGTTTCTCATCAACCAATCTGAAACAGCCCTACCAAAGCCCGGGCTAATTTTTTGTACATTAATGTAATGTTCATTACGTCTAAACTTCTCCAGGAGAAGGATGTTGTCATGCTACATGAAAACACAGATTTTTCAAATAAAGAAATAAATATTTACATACATACATTTTTAAAGAAATATTTGTTGAACTGACTTGCACCTTTCTTGTCCTATTTACACCTTCTTCCTTGTAGCTGGCAGAAAGGAATTTGGTCCTAGCTGTACTGAAAGTAAGTGAGGTTAGTGAATGTATAACCTATGTTAATTAATCTGATATTGTCTCTTTTCTCCCCCAGTAAGTTGTGCAAAATTTCAGTATAGCTGGCATGCAGATGATTAACAAATCAGAGAGGGCTATTTATTTTTTTCAAGGGCAGTAGTGCTAGAAGGCAATCCACTGAATTTCTTGTACTAGGAGGGAGAAGGATAACTTTGCATCACTGGATCCTTAAGTATCAGTTCTGGCTATCGGCCCTCCCTTCCTCTATATTTGATGAGAAGAATGTGATCTTTCAGGCGGAGGAGTTAAATGATCTCTGTGCTGCTCTATGATTCTTTACCACCAAATAATTGGAGAACTTCTCTGTCCTGCTGAGCACACAGGGAGATCTGTGGGAAGGCACTTGAGAACTATTAGCACTTGAGCACAGAGGAGTTAAGTGATCTCATAGTGATCTCTGTCTTTGTCATCTAAAAATTAGGCTATTACAATGTGATTTACATGGGGTTATCCTAAAAAATAAAAATATCTCTTCCAGTCAGTACAGAACAGTGTTGCCTGCTCATTAGGCAGTGTTGTGTGCAGAGTGAACGTTGTTGCACTGCTCCATAGCCTACACTGCTTCCAATTTGTTTTCAGGTGTAGTTGAACAAACTCTTTTTTTTACATACATATGCCCTAAATGATTTGGGACTAGTTTTTTTGCAAGAGCTTAGCTCTTCCTGTGAGAGGCTGCTTCATCAGCAGATACACACGGGGCTAACAACATTGGTTTCAACCAAAGATACATCTTCACTGCAGAATTAACGTGAGCTCTTACTTGGGTGTTGTCCCTAACCCCTCTCCTGTCCGTACACAAAAACCTCTTGGCTGAGTTAAGTGGTGCTTTCAACCTGATGTGCCTGGGGCTGGAGGTTAGAGTCTGGGTTCTGCTCACTCAGGCTGGTAACCCACCCACTTTGCAGTGAGGACACAGGCTAAATCACTCAAGTGCTAATAGTCCTCAGGTGCCTTCCCACAGTTCTCCCTGTGTGCTCAGGACAGAGAAGTTCTCCAATTATTTGGTGGTAAAGAATCATAGAGCAGCTCAGCTTACTGCAGTGCAAAGAACCATGGGATGTGTCCACAGAAGTCCTAGTGACACACATAGGAGCATGATATCAGTGAGTACACAGTAAGTCTGGTATAGCTTTGCAGTATGGCTGCTCACGCATAGGCTAGGTAGGCTAACCTGGGTTCTCAGATGTGGGTGCAGATCACACAGTCTCACTGCTGTGAAGATATACCCCATGAGAATGCTGGCAGCAGGGCTTCTGCATGAGGGAACCTTGACCTCAGAATTTATTCCTAGCCTTTGGCTTAGCAGAGTCTGGAATTGGGTGGGCTATTTAGGCCACACTTAAAGCTCGCCTACATGAAGAGGCAAGCCGGGGTGTGAATATGGCCCTGTGGAACCTGCTACCATGCAGTAGCTCAGAGCACACTAGGAAACTTTTAGTGCAGAGTAGCAGGGTCCCTGCAGCTAGTTAGTGCATGGCAAACCAGTGGACAGTAGATTTACCACCACTTGCCTCATCCTACATCTGTCCTTAGACAATGCCTTTATCTAGTTTCATTGCTTTTATTGGGGAGTATGCATTACAGTTTGTGTAATGGTGCCAGAGTGGTATTTATTTATTTAAAAGAGTGCTGTATCCTTTGGCTGCAGGGATGGTTTGTTAAAGGGTGACCAGATGGGATGAAGAAAAATATCGGGACTTGTGGGGGAGTCCTGCTGGTGGAGCAAAAAAACCAATCAGGAGCGGGAAATATCGGGACAAATTGCGTCCCGACCAAACATTGGTCGGGACGCAGGACAAATGTCTAAATATCAGGACAGTCCTGATTTTATCAGGACGTCTGGTCACCCTAAATTGTTACACCTGAGATATATGTCCTTAAATTTCTTATTTGTCCTTAAATTCTGAATATTTTTTAGACTTCACACAAATGCTTGTAGATTGGGATAGATGTTTTTTCAATCCAAATAAATAACAATACTCACATGCTAGGCACTTCATTTTTCTCGGTCTTATCATCCCCCTTCATTTTCCATTAAAAAATAAACCAGAGGAAATGAAATGCAAAAACAAAACAAAACCACTCCACCTTATTTAGAATGCTACATTAAGATTATATATATAAAAAGACAGAACAATCAGGAAATGTAAAAATTGAAGTATATGGCTCTAATAATTATTATTTGTATTAGAGTAGCACCAAATGACATTGGAGCCCTATTGTGCAAGGTGCTGTACATGCTCATAGGGAGAGATGCTCTTTGCCCTAAAAGCTTGTGATCAAAATATAGACAAAGAGTGGGTTAATGGAAATATCATCCCCATATGACACACGGGGATCCGAGACATAGTGAGATTGTAATGTGTTCTGGGTCAGAGAGGAAGGCTGTTGAAGAACTGCCAATTGAATCCAGATCTCCAGAGTCCCTGGCCAGTGCCGTAACCCTGAGACCATTGTTCCTGACTGGGCGTTGTGGGGTTCCACATTTGTGTCCTAATGAATTCCATGTCAATTTTGCTTTTAAATGCCAGAGCTGTAAATTCATCCTAGGATCTGAAAGCCTTGCTTGTTTCTATTGGTTTGTGCATCTCCACAAGTAGTAGAGATACTGGGAACCAATGAAGCTCAAATTTACATCCCATTTTCCTCAGTTTATACCCTCAGCTATGCATATGCAGCTGCACTGAATGCCGAGGTGTTACTGCACAGTTTGAAGAAGATGATGTTGTACAGGTGACTCTGCAATTGGGAGCTAGTTAACAGTTCTGTTTTTGCGCAGTTCACTTCCCAGACCTGTGCTGGTTTGGTGCAGTAAAGTAACGGTATCTTTTTCACTGCAGATCTGACTGAGTACATATGCACAGTCTGTGACCTGAAAAAGAGCTCTGTGTAGCTTGAAAGCTTGTCTCTCCCACCAACAGAAGTTGGTCCAATAAAAGATATTACCTCACCCATCTTGTCTCTCTAATATTCTGGGACTGACACAGCTACAACAGCACCACACACGCACGCACGCACGCACGCTGTGTAAGAAAGTGCCATTTTTACAATTACATTTCAGAATAGATGACATTTGAAGGATCACAGAATAACATTCTCACCTATACTCTACATGTGTAATGGTGCTAAGTTACTGAGTCAGCTAATAAAGGAACCCTGGATATATTACAGTGGGCCTGTGTTTTAAACAGGAGAGTCCTGAGGACCACACATATTTCTGACACAATTATGTGATTTACATGTAATCATGCAAGAAATGTCATGCAAAAATGTATGGGCTATTGCTTTTAAATTTACTATGTCAGAAATCAAGAAGTAAAAACCTCATTTGCAATAACCTGTCTAATCTTTATTAAAAATGGTTGAATTTGGTAGTTATACCGCAAGGTACGGCAAACTTTCTCCTTTTCTAAGATATATACAAACCATGGAAATAGTTCTAGAAGCAGCTTTTTTCTTCAGCCAAATATCTTCAGCGTTTTTCCCCTCTTGGCAGGATATAAGGCTAAAAAATCTGCAGTTGGATGTCAGTACAGTCCTGGGGACTTTGAGTTTAAAAGAAGTGTTTGTGTGGCGATCCTTATGAAAATCTCAACAAGAATTTGGCAGAAATACCAGTGTAGGAGATGGCAGATTCCTGTGCAGTGAGATGTTTACTGGTTCACTGTTTTATCTTTGGCAGCAGCTGTGGCACTTAGTATCTTCAGCTGTTTTTGAAGGTTTTACAAAGAATAATTACTCACTTAATAAAACAAATCCACTTCACCCAGCAGGCAGGGCATTGATTCACATCGTGTGCTGACAACATCCTGCCTTTAGCAGAGCACTGTTCACTAACACAGGGCCATGTTTGCTGAGATGTTAGAATTTCCCTGTCTTCCACGGTTTGATCCATTATCTCCTGGTAAGTGGGGACTAGTTTATATCATACTCATGAAGGTGTGAAGGTCTCCAAGGTCTTTGCAAAAAAATAAAGACAGAGAGTTGAGTGAAATGTATTGATTTCTGCAGGATTGCTAGCTTTCAGTTACTAGTGCAAAGGGGAGGGTATTCAGGCAATCTTTTCACAGGAATGTATCTTAAGATTTACTGACGGTGCTGAAGCCAGATAGTTTTATCTGTTTTGTAGAAGCTTCTGACTCCTCACGTTTCATTTTAAGCAATATTTTCGGGCAACATTTCCAAGATAAGTCAGTGACAAAGGCACTGTGCAGTTAATGGGCTAGATTCTGATCTCACTGCAGGAAAAAAACTCCTCTAAAATAAATAGGTTTACGCTGTTCTGAGTTTGGAATCTGATCCAAAGGCTCTACTGATGGCTTCCCTAGTCAGCTGAAGTTTTGTGATCCTGTGTTTCCCAGTATAAATGGTGGAATACTTAGAGGTACATTTTCAGCTTGACTTTAACCCAGCCCCCATTTGTGCATGAGGAAAGTTCTGCTGCCAGTACCAGAACCTGCAGTTTCCAAGTGCAAACACCTGCATGTGTTCTGTAAAAGTTTAAATGTATACTCACCCTCTAAATAAACTAGCACCTGAGTACACAAGTGTCAGAGTTTGTACCCACAAACCCCATTATTTTGAGATTGTGAACTCGCACATATGCAAGTGGAGAAGTGCTGTTGTGGGGTCACAGATGTTTGCACTGCTAAGTGCAGGAGCAGTGATGTGTGAATACACTTTTACACAAAGGGTGCCTGGCCTTTGAAAATCAAGACATTAGGTCTCTTCTAGAGCAGAGTGCTTTGAAAAAGAATTCCGTCGTGATTTGTTTGTGCCTAAAGAATAAATTAAGAGCAGTTGCAAGCTATTTCTGAATTAAAGCGCTTTTTTTAAAAGAGATTTCCTATGAAGTTTTTACCTTCCAGGCTATGTAACATTTGCTCTAGTCAACTCATGAATTTTTTTTAGCATGACACTCTAACCTACTTGACCATTAACCTGGCTGGCTACCAGAAAAATCTTCAAACTGTTGACTCATGTTACTTCTATATGTAACTTAAGCCACCTTTTTCCACAGTGATGATAACTCCTAATGTTAGTCGCACTTACCTTTCAAGGCAGGCAACAGCATATTTTGAACCCAGTCAGCCAGTGTTAGTGGAAGAAGTAGGCTGAGTTGTAGACATCTGTATTTTAGGGCAGAATCTAATGTAAATTTTTTCATGGGGGCTGGGAAGGGGAGAGAGCCAGCTGCCCTGGACTCGTAGTCCTGTTTTCCATCAAGATACATATTCCTCCACATACACAGCCGTGGGTCACCTTTTAGTTTCTATACTTATAAAAATAGAATTGCAGTTATTCAGTCATGTCCAGTTCAAAGAATATTTGAACTGCAGAGTCAGAAATAACCCATTGACACCTGCATTTCTCTTATCGCTTACAGGCAAAACACAATGAAGGAGGTTTAGCGAGAGATTTTTCACATCAGATTTGAAATCCAGTTGAGTTTGACGGGGGAAGCAGTGTAGCCTAGTGGATAGGGCAATGGACTGGGAGACAGGAGACTTAGAGTCAGTTACCCTCTCTGCCGCTGCTTTGCTAGGTGACCTTGGCAAGTCACGTCCCTCCTTGTGCTTCTGTTTCCCTGTCTATGAAATGGGGACAGTGATACTGACCTCCTCTGTAAAGCATATTGAGATCTATGGATGAAGTGGTGTATGTTATTCATTATTGACCTTGTGAGTAATTGGGCTACAAAATATTGTTCCATTTTATTTGTCTTATATTTTAATATTTTATGTTTAAAAAAGAATAAATGTGGAAAGAAAAGGGGAGGAACATTATCAAAATAGAATCTTTTGTCAAGTACCTATACATTTTTTCCCCTTTACATCTAAGTCTAAAAGAGATCTTAAAATGGTGAAGGCTCTGTTTGTGTTGTCCAACAAGGAAGAAACAATCATAGAATCATAGAATATCAGGGTTGGAAGGGACCTCAGGAGATCATTTAGTCCAATCCCCTGCTCAAACCTTGACCAATCCCCAAGTAAATCATCCCAGCCAGGGCTTTGTCAAGCCTGACCTTAAAAACCTCTAAGGAAGTAGATTCCCCCCACCTCCCTAGGTAACCCATTCCAGTGCTTTACCACCCTCCTAGTGAAAAAGTTTTTCCTAATATCCAACCTAAACCTCCCCCACTGCAACCTGAGACCATTACTCCTTGTTCTGTCATCTGGTACCACTGAAAACAGTCTAGATCCATCTCTTTGGAACCCCTTTCAGATAGTTGAAAGCAGCTATCAAATCCCCACTCATTCTTCTCTTCTGCAGACTAAATGATCCCAGTTCTCTCATCCTCTCCTCATAAGTCATATGCTCCAGCCCCCTAATCATTTTTGTTGCCCTCCGCTGGATTCTTTCCAATTTTTCCACATCCTTCTTGTAATGCGGGGCCCAAAACTGGACACAGTACTCCAGATGTGGCCTCACCAATGTCGAATAGAGGGGAATGATCATGTCCCTCAATCTGCTGGCAATGCCCCTACTTATACAGCCCAAAATGCTGTTAGCCTTCTGAGCAACAAGGGCACACTGTTGACTCATATCCAGCTTCTCGTCCACTGTAACCCCTAGGTCCTTTTCTGCAGAACTGCTGCCTAGCCATTTTGTCCCTAGTCTGTAGCAGTGCATGGGATTCTTCTGTCCTAAATGCAGGACTCTGCACTTATCCTTGTTGAGCCTCATCAAATTTCTTTTGGACCAATCCTCTAATTTGTCTAGGTCCCTCTGTATCCTATCCTTACCCCCCAGCATATCTACCACTCCTCTCAGTTTAGTGTCATCAGCAAACTTGCTGAAGGTGCAGTCCACGCCATCCTCCAGATCATTAATGAAGATATTGAATGAAATCGGCCCCAGGACCGACCCTTGGGACACTCCGCTTGAGACCAGCTGCCAACTAGACATGGAGCCATTGATCACTACTTGTTGAGCCTGATGATCTAACCAGCTTTGTATCCACCTTAATAGTCCATTCATCCAGGCCATACTTCTTTAACTTGCTGGCAAGAATACTGTGGGAGACGGTATCAAAAGCTTTGCTGAAGTCAAGGAATAACACGTCCACTGCTTTCCCCTCATCCACAGAGCCAGTTATCTCCTCATAGAAGGCAATTAGGTTAGTCAGGCATGACTTGCCCTTGGTGAATCCGTGCTGGCTGTTCCTGATCACTT
Organism: Chelonoidis abingdonii; assembly: GCF_003597395.2. Classification (NCBI taxonomy): domain Eukaryota; kingdom Metazoa; phylum Chordata; order Testudines; family Testudinidae; genus Chelonoidis; species Chelonoidis abingdonii. Next base: position 168,774,563 of record NC_133771.1, read on the forward strand.
TTCTCTCCTCTAAGTGCTTCAGAATTGATTCCTTGAGGACCTGCTCCATGATTTTTCCAGGGACTGAGGTAAGGCCGACTGGCCTGTAGTTTCCTGGATCCTTCTCCTTCCCGTTTTTTAAAGATGGGCACTACATTAGCCTGTTTCCAGTCATCCGAGACCTCCCCCAATCACCAGGAGATTTCAAAGACTGGGGCCTTCTTCATTCAGGCCCCAATTCAGAAAGGTACTTCAGCACATGCCTAATGTTAAATGCATGAATAGTGTATTGGGCCTGTTCATGTGCTTAATATTAGGCACATGGTTAAGTGTTTTGCTGCTCAGAGCAGCAGACCTAAGTACAGAAATATGGTTAACGAAGTGTTAACCACCAAGTCTCTTGTACTAGTGTCTCTGTAATATGCATGTGTGCATCAAACACATCATTTCCAACTGAAAACCTGCCAAAATGTACATTTCCCTCACCCCCTTTAATTCAGTTTGTGATTTGCCTTATTTTTCCCATTCCAGTCCAAGCTCTAGAAACTGGGCTAGCCACACTGAATGCTGAGGTGTTTATGTTGTCACTTGGGTTTGTATTCACTGAAATTTATGAAGCCAGTTCAACTTGAAGAAGTCAAGCTCAGCCTATGTGAAGATTAGACAGTACCACAAATGTTGGTGTATTGGTGTATTGTATTGAATAATAACTCTGGTATTTTGGATTAACCCAGATTAAATTATAGGTGGTTTTTAGAGAGTTTATTGTGCTTATAAATTGTACATAGTCTCCCTGTAATTTGTTATAATTAATTCAAGAGTTCAAGGACAGTAAATAAGGATCAGGTTGTGGCATGCCTTTCTCTCTTGAAGAAGCATGCTATTACTGGGCTTTATTATTTAAGGTTTAACTTCATATTTAAGGGGTTATTTTAACTTAGAGTATCCAAAAAGTATAATACTCTATTAACAAACAGTAAAGATTCTAGGTTGGAAGTTAGACTTGTTGTGGCTGGGGTTTCCTTCTTTCTAAATATTGTAGAAATTGATGGATAAGGAAAGACCAGGTCTGCTGGGTAAGCTTTTCAAGAGAGAAGTATGTGTTATGAAAGGCTTGTATCATGCCTACGGGCCTTAACAAGGCCTAGGCACATGTAGCAGCTTGTGGTTTGCAGGAAGAACAGAACACTTGCAGAGCATTTTTCATCTGAGCTTGTGTTTTAGACATATCTTTTTATTTCTCTCTCTCTTCCCCCCCCCCCCAAAAGAATTTAGTGCTGGTGAGAAGTGCTGAACTGACAGGCCTAGAGACAAAAGGAGTCCTTTGTTAATGAACAGATAAAGCACACATGAGCAGCAGTGGCCTACCCTGCCCTGCCAATGTACTTCAACCTTCACCAGGAGGGAGAACTTGTAGGGCTGAGTTAAGTCTCCAAGCATATTCAGTACTTCGGCCTCTCTGATGATTTGTAGATTCTGAGGCCAGAAGGGATCATTGTGATCATCTTGTCTGACATCTCCTATAGCACAGGCCAGAGCACTTCCCCAAAATAATTCCTAGAGCATAGCTTGTAGAAAAACATCCAATATTGAATTAAAAATTGTCAGTGTTGGTGAATCCACCAAGAACCTTGGTAAGTTGTTCCAAGGGTTAATTACTCTGACCATTAAAAAATTTATACTTTATTTCTAGTCTAAATTTGTCTAACTTCCAGTTCATGTTATATCTTTCTGCGTTAGATTGAAGAGCTCATTATTAGATATTTGTTTCGATGTAGGTACTCACAGATTGTAATTACATCACCCCATAAACTTCTCTTTGTTTGAGCTCTTTTGAGTCTGTCATGGTAAGGCATGTTTTCTCATCAATCATTCTTGTGGCTCTTCTCTGACCCTTTTCCAATTTATCAACATCTTCTTCAGTTGTGGATCACTGGAACTGGACACAGTATTCCAGCAGAAGTCTCATCAGAGCCAAATACAGACTTAAAATAACCTCTTTATTCCTACTCAAGATTCCGCTGTTTATGCATCCCAGGATCGCATTAGTTCATTTGGCCAAAGCATCACACTGGGAGCTCATGTTCAGCTGATTATCAATCACGACCCTCAAATCTTTTTCAGAGTCATTACTTCCCAGGATAGACTCCCTCATCCTGTAAGTACCTACATTCTTTGTTCCCAGAAGTATACATTTACATTTGGCCATATTAAGATGCATATTATTTGCTTGCACCCAGTTTATCAAGTGATCTAGATCACTCTGATTCAGTGACCTGTCCTCTTTATTATTCATCACTCTCACAATTTTTGTATCATCTGCAAACTTTATCAGTGATGATTTTATGTTTTCTTCCAGGTCATTGATAAAGGTGTTAAATAGCATAGGGCCAAGAACCAATTCCTGTGGGACCTGCTAGAAACGAACCCACTCTGATGATTCCCAATTTAGTTTTATTTTGAGACTTAACAGTTAGCCATTTTTTAATCCATGTAATGCATGTTAATTTTATGTTCTAGTTTTTTAAATCAAAATGTCCTGCAGTACTAAGTCAAATGCCTTACAGAAGTCTTTATATTACATCAATGCTATTACCTTATTAAACAAATTTGTAATCTCAAAAAAAAATTAGTTTGAGAGGATCTATTTTCCATAAATATGTTTATATTAATTCCATAAATAGATTTGCATTAATTACATTATCCTCTTTTCATTCTTGATTAATCAAGTCTTGTATCAGCTGCTCCATTGTCTTGCCTGGGATCAATAAATATATGGAGATATATCTATTTCATAGAGCTGGAAGGGACCCTGAAAGGTCATCAAGCCCAGCCCCATGCCTTCACTAGCAGGACCAAGTACTGATTTTTGCCACAGATCTCTAAGTGCCCCCCTGAAGGATTGAACTCACAACCCTGGGTTTAGCAGACCAATGCTTGAACCACTAAGCTATCTCTTTCCCCTGCGTCAAGCCTATAATTACCTGGGTAATCTTGTTTACACTTTTAAAAAGTTATCACGTTAGCTTTCTTCCAATCTTCTTGAACTTTCTCAGTGTGCCAAAACTTACTGAAAATCAACATTAAGCCCAGCAAGCTCCTCAGCCAGCTCTTTTAAAACTCTTGGAGGCAAGTTGTCTGGACCTGCATGTTTCAAAATGTCTGACTTTAGTAGTTTCTGTTTAATATATTCCAGAGATACTAGTGAAATGGAAAGCATATACAATGAGACTGCATCATTTGTTTTTCCCCAAATATAGAACAGAAATATTTATTGAGCATCAGCCTTTTCTGCATTATTATTGATAATTTTACCATTTCCATGTAGTAATTGATCAGTACAATTGTCAAGATTCTTTTTATTCCTAATATATTTTTAACACTTATTCTTTTTGTCCTTAACTCTCCTGGCCATAGATTTCTCCTTGTGTCTCTTGTCTTCCCTTATCAATTTTCTACAATTCCTGATTTTTGATTAATACTCATTACTGTCAATTTCCCCTTTCTTCCATTTGTTGTTTGTTTGTTTATTTATTTATTTATTACAGCTACCTTCACTTCCCCTCTAAACCAGTTTGTTTTTTTAACCAGCATAGTTTTCTTCCTTAATTGTGGCTTCTGGGCATCTAGTGACATATACTTAAATGATTCCCAATTATCATTCACATTTTTCTGATTCAGTTCTTTCTCCCAATTGATTTAGCTCATAATTGTTTTCAACTCTGTGCAACTGTCCCTATTAAAGCATCAAGTATATGGATGACTGTTCTGGAATTTATTCCACTTGCACATTATAAAATGTGATCAAGTCAAGATCAATTCTACTTAAGCTACCATTAACCTTTAGTTCTGTGATCAGTTCTTCTTAAGACAAGGTCTAATATAGAATTCCCCTGTGTTGGCTGCAGCACTTTTCGAGTTAGGAAATTGTCCTCTATAATGTTTAAAAATTCCAATTATGTTTAAGTACTGGCAGCATGAGACCTCTAGCATATGACACTGAAATTGAAGTTCCCCATGATTACACAGTTAGGGTTGCCAACCCTCTCGGTTTCACCAGGAGTCTCCTGGAATCAGGCTTTATCTCCCAGAGGTTACTGAAGCCAAATTGCCGCTAAAAGTCTGGTGGCACAGCAGAGTTAAGGCAGGCTCCTGCCTGCCCTGCCTCCATGCCGCTCCCAGAAGTGACCAGCACATCCCTGCAGCCCTGGGGGGAGGGGCGGGGGCAGAGGGTCTCTGCAAGCTGCCTCTGCCCCGAGTGCCAACTCCACGGCTCCCATTGGTTGGGAACTATGGCCAATGGGAGCTGGGAAGGTGGTGCCTACAGGCAGGGGCAGCGTGCGGAGCCCCCTGCCCCTCCCAGAGCTCCATGGACATGCCGGCTGCTTCAGGGAGTCTGCCTTAGCCTGGCTGTGCTTCTGACCAGGAGCCGCCTGAGGTAAGTGCCTCCCAGCTGGAGTCTGCATCTCAGACACCCCTCTCCCCCACTCCCCAGCCCTGAACCCCCTCCCGGAATCAGCGCCCCAAACCCGTTCCTGCACCCCATTCTGTCCCAGCCCTGAGCCAGCACCCCAAACCCCCTCCCATACCCAAACCCCTTCCTCAGCCGTGAGCCCCCTTCCAAACCCAAACTCCATTCCCAGGCCTGCATTCCACACCCCCTCCTGCACTCCAACCTGCTCTCCCGGCTAGAGCCCCCTCCTGCACCCAAACTCCCTTCCAGAGCTGGCACCCCACACCCCTCCTGCAGCCCTGCTCCAGGCTCAGCCCAGAGCCTCCTCCCACACTCCAAACCCCTTGGGCCTAGCTCAGAGCCCGCACCCCGGCCCCAGCCTGGTGAAAGAGTTGGGGGGAGGGAGGGGGGATAGAAGAGGCAGGGTCTTAGGGAAGGGGCAGGACAGTGGTGTTTAGGTTTGTGTGATTAGACAGTTGGCCACCCTACACACAGTTCTCCTCCCTCCCCCTGCACTTTATGGATAGGTGCATAAGCAGGCAGTCATCCTGTTCCTTAATGTACTTTGGGGGTCTGTAGCAGACACCAACTGGTACCTCATTTTGTGCTTTATCTGTTAAGACATTGCTTCATGATCATTCAAGATCATTTTCTTCTGAGTTATCGGTGACTTGGAAACAGGTAATGCCATTCTTTATGTAGAGCAGTACTCCCCATCCCCCTTTTGCCCATTCAGTCCTTCTTAATAGCTTATAATCATTGATTTTAACATTACAGTTGTGCAAATCATCCCACCAGGTTTCAGTAATGCCAGGTAGACTCAGTTTATGCTCATTTATTCTTCTCTTCATAGATTCTTGATTAAATTTGTTCTCAGCATCTCAATTTCGTGCTGAGTGCACCTATCTTCTTTCTTTTTACCCTCCCTTTTGCTATTAATTTAGCCCCGGGGTTCTCGCAACAAATTTTTTGGTGGCGTAAAGTACGGCCACCAACTCTTGCTGGTGGCTGCTCTGGCAATTTTTCCTAAAATACTTAATTAGTTTTAGGAAAGACAAATAAATATGCACATATGCATATCCAAATCATTTATGTAGGGGGGTTTTGAAGATTCAATAATAAAAATAATGTACAGTTGACTCTGTTCTTTACTGGACCTAAACAGAATAGAAACACAAATAAGGTGCTTTGTACATTTTTGTCTTTTGTTGTTGTTTGTTTCTTTTACTTTTTCGTTGCTTTTATTATTTTAGACTTTCTAGCTAGTAAGTCTGCTGCTGTGAAAAGTAATGCTTGTATGTTAATATCACTGTTCATACCCACCCAGCTAGCTAGTAAGTCCACTGTGAAAAGTGATATTAACAAGCATACAAATATCACTTTTCACAGCAGACTTACTCAGCCCCAGCATGCCAGGGGACAAATTAAGCCCTGGATGGGGAACTGCGTAGGGAAACAGGAGGGCCAAGGGTGATAGTGGGAATGGATAGGGAGCTGGGGGAGGCAACGGGGGCCAGAAGTGATGAGGGGGTGAGCATGGGGCCAGAGCCCACTGCCACACAGCCAGGGACCAGAGCCAGCTGCTGTATGGCCAGGGGCCAGAGCCTGAAGCCCTGCGCCAGGGGATGGGGCCTGGGGATGTACCCCAGGCCTGGGGATGGAGCCCAAAGCCTCGTGGCTGGAGACTGCTGCCTGCCATGCCAGGGCTGAGCCCGACCCCTCTGCCCCAGGAAGGTGGGGAACTCACTGGCTGCCTGCTCCTCCAGTGTTCGTGTTTCCAGAGGGGGACAAGACCCAACCCCTGCTTTTGGCCCCGGGGGAGGGGCCACTGCTTCCCTCCCCCCAATTCTCCCCCCCTCCCCAATCACCACCCAGGAGGTTGTGGCAGCATGAAAAGCCCCTGGTAGCCGCAAGTGGCTATGGTGGCTGCATTTCAGATAGCCTGTCCCCACAAAGATTGGTCCCCTTTCTACTGAGGTGGAGGCTATCCAAACATACAGACCCCTCTCCCCACAGAAGGTGAACCGATGTTCCACACAGCCAAAGCCCTATACCACTCACCTAGTCACAATTCACTTCCAAAAACACCTGGCAAAGATGCTGAATGTGATAATGATTGGCACCTGACAGCTAGGAATTTCACTAGCAATTGAATTCACATTGACTACCAAACGGCAACAACCTTTGATCCCCAGTGAGTTTGGCTGGATTTGAACTAGCAGTTTACACAAGAAAAATTTCAAATCCTGTTATTAATCCCTTGAGCCATGTAGTTCCAAATCCCAATGTCTATACTTTTTTCTTTCTTGAATGCCTGATTCTGTTCTCACTCACTCCAATTTGACTCCATTGATTTCTAGATTTCTGATTACTTCTGATTTATAGCAGTAGGAGATTAGAATTGGGCCCACAATGCCTGAAATGCATATTTTTGTTTGTAATCTGATGGTGCTTATGTATAGCATGGAACAAAATAGATCCGAAATCGTGATGGTCAGTCTTTTTTAGAATGCATAAATAAGAACAACTTCTAAGCAGTAAATTGAGCAAATGGGGCTTGCAAGTAACATGAGCAATGCAGCACTTTTTTTTTTTTTTATAAAGATATGCCTTTAATTAATTGTGCTAGGTTTTCACATTCTGCTGCCTTTAGGTAAGTGATTATATTGTAGCTGGGCCTCAATTTGAAAAATATTAAGCCTCTTTTTTGGGAGCTTGATTCAGTTTGGTCTGGTAACTTGCCTTTGCATATGCTTCTTATTGTTACTGGCAATATGAGTAGGTCAGCTAACAGGATGTATTATCTGAACGTATGCCCACAAAACGCCCGCTGAAATGAATGGAATATGACTCTCTACGAAGCTGAAATTTATATTAATCAAAGTCGTTCATCTGCTATCCTCCCCCCACAAACCTCCTTGTCCTTTTCAGTAGGCTACTTTCCTGTAACTGTGGATATTTTTTGGTTGCTTGGAGGTTCCCCTCCTCAAAGTCCAGTTGGCAGATTTACTGCATGAGAGATTTGTTAGCCTGCAGGAGAGTGTTGGCCCAGTGGATCCTCTCAGCTTTAAGGGCAGGGGCGGCTCCAGGCACCAGCACGCCAAGCGTGTGCTTGGGGCAGCAAGCCACGGGACATGCTCTGCCGGTCGCCTCAAGGGCAGCAGGCAGGTTGCCTTTGCAAGTATGGCTGTGGAGGGTCCACTGGTCCCGCGGCTTCAGCAGACCTCCCGCAGGTGTGTCGCCAAATCCGTGGGACTGGGGACCTCCCGCAGGCAAGCCCCTGAAGGCAGCCAGCCTGCCGTGCTTGGGGCTGAAAAATACCTAGAGCCATCCCTGTTTAAGGGATGGAGATGCACCTAGAATCCCAAGGAAATTCCCCAACTGACCCTGAAAAAACCCTTCTGAGAAGAGTTACAACAGTAGGTTTGCAAATGGATGCTTCTAAAGAGTTTTGTTTGTTGAGGTAGGTGATAGGAGTTGTGTATTTGAACTATCCTCCCTTTTGGTCCTGTGAACAGATGTCATTGGAATAGTGCTGGCCCAGGAAGGACCTTTTGTATCAGTAGGTAGGGCCAAAAACTCCCAGAAGATGTTTTCTTTTTTATTTCACAAAATGAAATATTACGTTGTATTTTTTTTTTTACCCAGCTCTAGAAGGCATTTCTGATTCTGGTTTTGCCAGGGTTTGTCGATCAGTCACCTGCAGTTAACCTGGAATTTCTTGATGAGGCTGTTCAAGCTCCAGGATTTTCTGACCCAGGAACCTTTTATTTATGACTGCACTTAAAAGTTGGCATGGACAGCTTGAGTTTCTAAAGGGAGGAGTTTGATGGGTACAGTACAGGTTCTTCATTTTCCTTCAGTTTTTCCTGGTTAGCCTGCTGAGGGTTTTGTTTTTTTTCCCTCCTGTTGCAGGGTGTGGTGGACTTCCACTAAATGACAATGTTCCAAAATATTACTCTTTAGTAGTGAAACACAGCTACTGTATTCGATATTCTACCACAAGTCCTAGATAAATGGCTGTCATTAGTATCCAGAAACCTCAGGCTTCCATTGGTAGAATGGTTGGTGCGATTCCAGTGGAGCAAGTTAGAGTTACTCTGGTATTTATCAGAATCTAAATTATTCCAGTGACAGAGATGAAGACTTGCCATACTCTCAGCTACCATAAAATCATCAATATTGTCCGACCCGAATGCGGGTTCGGTGAATTTCTTCTAATCGAGTGAGGAAAAGAACCACGACCAGACAGGCTGGAAACTTCAAACACCACGTGGCTGTTTATTAACAGGGGGAAAATCACAACCTGGGCCGGGGAGGAGCACTTTTACCAACTAACAGTGCTAGTAGCATAAGAAACCTGTACACAACCTAAAACAAGCTATTTACATCTATTAACACATAACCAAATACTTTACAATTAACTGCTCTTGTAAAAGGTAAACGAATACACCAAATTAAATGAACTGTGTGCACACTTAACCAAATATTATTATCAATGACACCAAATTAACTTTAATAGCAGTTATCTAAAACAACTCAATCCTTAGATACCATATATGCATAACTTTACAGCAGGCAGTAGCATATGCAGTTGTATACCAAATAAAAAGGGAAGGAAGAGGGAAAGGCTAGGCAAAGCACAGATAGTTAGTGAGCAAATACCGTATTCCAGGCACAGCTGACCAGCAGTACAGACACCAGAAGCATACCGAATCCGTGGAAAATACCGTAGAATAAATAAGCAACACGTGAAAAATACCGTTGAAAAATAATAAATCCGTGGAAAAATAATAAACAACACGACATGAGCCGGCTATATCCGGAGGAGACCCCTGGCTGAAGGGTTGATCAGGTTCTTCAGTCAGTTCGCGGATACTCCTACAGATCCTGGCCCAAGGCATGGTTTTATTCCAGGGGCTGTTTTACACCTGGCGCAATTTGATTGGTCCCTAGCTCCCCCAACCCTCCAGGTTCCGAGCCTGTTGCCCCCTACGTGGGCAGATTTTGCACACGGCACACTAGAAGCTACTAGAAGCTGCACTCAGCACACTAGCATAGTTTTGCACACAACCCTAATCCGACCCTTTGAACTGCGTTACGATTGGTCAGATCGGCTCCCTTTGCACAAGGCACGCTGGTGTTATGCACACAGCACTAACCTGACCCTGGGTTGCTAGGCAGAAGAGCAGGAGACTGCACACGACCCCAGCCTAACCCCTAGGTGACCAGGCAAAAAGGCGGGAATCTGCACACGGCCCTCTAAGGTTGCGCACCACACTACGGTGCTGCACACAGTACTAGTGTGACCTTTAGATGACTGGCAATTGACCATCAAGACGCCATGTTAGGCCAGAGGCCTTTGGGCTGCGACAAATATATACATTTGTATTTTTTAAAGTGCCTTTAGAATAAACTGTACTGATTGAATTCCAGCTTCTAAAATCTGTTTCAGCACATCCAGCACCAGAAATCATAACCTGATAGTAAGACCATTTATGCCAATATACTAAAGGTTGTATCTGGTTGCCTGAAGGACTGAGATTTCCCTTTTTTCTATTATTATTTCAAAACCTATCTAGGTCTGCAATGAGGAAAAGTTATTGCCCTCTCTTGGATGCTGTTGGCTTACCACAAACTCATTTCTCATGGGTATCACCTCAGACTGGTGGAGATTTGTCTACATTACAGAGATTCACCATTTCAGTCAGTGCTAATCAGCACCTTCCTTTGCACTCTCAACATGTAGGCCAATGTTTGCATCGGCATGGAAGATGAAAATATAAAAGACAGATAAATTTAAAAGGAAAGAAAGGGAATACTTTTAAAAAAACACACCACACTCAACCTGTGGAACTCACTGCCGCAAGATATAATTGATTTCAAGAGCATGGTAGAATTAAAAAGATTTAAATTATATGGACAACAAGACTATCCATATTGGAGATGCTAATATTTAAAAAATAATTATACCAAGGGTTGTAAGCATGCTGTTAAGAAGAAACTTCCCCTATAGGCAGGCTATTCCATGATTGCCCCCTACAGGGTTTCTTGTTTCTTTCTCAAACAGAATTCTTGACTAGCTGGACCAGAGTTTTGATCCAGCATAGCACTTAATGTTACTAATTTGATAGGTCTGTATTATGATCTAATCACATTTTAAAAAATACTGAAATAATAAAAGAGCGGAAGGACTGAATGTTAAAATCCTGTACTGTGCCTCTGATGGCCAGACTACCTCCCCTCCATTTTCTTAATGAGTTTTATTGCTTCTGTGTAACATTACAGCCGTTCTCTTCTTTCCTCCATTAAAAAAACCAAAACAAAACAAAACTATGTAGTTTAGCAGCTACCCAACAGATCGGCTTGGCTCCAAAGAAGTACCTAATGAGTTATGAAAAACTGCTAGTCAATCCAGTAATTACATCATTAGGGACAATTCTAAAGGCATTGTACCTCTTGAGTAACTAACGCACATTTTGTAAGCTGCTACCAAGAACTTGTGCTGGTTTTTCAAATACATCCAATGTAATCAAATTTTAAAAAATCTTTCTTTTAAAAAACATTCTTTAATATATTTATTTATACTTGACAAAAATTCCCAGCAAAATCAGACTTGCATTTATCTTTTAAAAAACTAGAAATAATGCTTGCCAGCCCTCCAAAACTGATGTGTCTGGCAAAAAAGCCCACATCTTTGATGCACAGTGGAGGCAAGTAAAATAGAAATATTCAAAGTACACTGCTGCTCACAGTATCCCCTACAGTACATAATATATTTTATTGTTCTCTAGATGACTTAACCAAAGAAATGAGATTCTCTGTTGCAGACAAATGCCACAAGAGTGTAAAGGAAAGCAGCCTGATTGCCACTGATCATGTTGTTTTCTTTTCTTCAGAGGGGGATTGTTAAAAAGAAAAGAAATAATGAAGAATGTTTGAATCTAACTTGGTGAATGTGTATGTTACGGTAATGTCCTATCCCTACAAAAAATATTTGCGCACGCTTGGGGAGAATCCCTTGCACAGTATAGAAGATCTGCTGTAGCATCTCCTGAGGATTGGAAGCCAGAAAGAGGAGGGAGGGGTCCTGATGCATTTGTACAGCTTCCTCTGTCCAACGCCCATTCTTCTCAATGCTTGTTTAACCCACGCACCTCCTGGGTGTGGCATTCTGTCCCATCTAGTGGCACTAAGACCACTTAGAGAGAGAGAGATTAATGAGTCTGTTCTATAGCCTTAGCTAACAGCCAGTTATCTTTTAGCTCATGCTATAGAGGCTCATGCACTAAGCTCCAGAGATGTCCCCAGTTTGTCCCGCCTGCTAACGACTGGCGTCTGTGAGCATTACACTTGTCTTGCTGCAATGCCAGTTTATAAGCACCACAAGTCTTGAAATATTCGTTTGGTTTAAATTGCAACATAAGGGGCTGTATTTTTGGCACTGATGTTCCTGGATTCTGACTGTAGTGTAGCTGTCAGCCATTTATGGCTATGTCTACATAGCCCGTGGAAGTGAGCCTCTGAATGCAGGTCAATGGACTTGGGCTGGCACTAGTGCTCTAAAATAGTAGTGTAGACAGTGAATTGAAGTTGCAGCTTGGGCTGGAGCTTGGGCTCTGAAGCTTAGGGAGCACCAGCCCTGCTAACCAAATCTGTTGACCAGGAGCAGTACTCTTTATGTGCAGCAGTTACATTGTCCTCCACCGAAGAAGCAGAGATCAATAAAATGCTTTGAATGCAATGTTTTCCTTACAAAGTTCTATCTGGGAGTTTGTAGCAAAAAAGGGGAAGGACCCAACACTGGTATGGCTCTGCAGGACTGACTAATGTACCTGCTATCTTCGAATGCCCCAATAAACTTCTCAGGATGATCTCTCCTCCAATATTCGCCATGCCTGTCCCTGCTTAGCTTTTGAGATTTAAGAAGTTCACTACTCAAAATAACAAAAGTCTAATACAAATGGGGAACCTGATTATTTCCTTGTGTAGACGAGCGGACTCACTCCTGCCGCACCTCCTGCTGGTGACTTCTAGGAATTAGCTTGGTCCCAGCCCAGAGCACCCTCTGCAGGCTGGTGAGCCACCTGTCCTCTGCTGGCCTCCGTGTCCCTCCCTGGACCCCAGTGCCCCTTTAACTGGGTCTCCCCCCCCCCTCCCCAGGGGAACCCCAACCCTCTATCCCCACTTTGCCTCAGTAGATAGCTACTGCCCAGTCTCCATCTAGCCCCCGTTCACTGGGGCAGACTGCAGTATCAGCTACTCATCATAGGGAACGGGCTTTGGACTGGCTGCCTTTACCTACCCTCCAGCTGCCCCTCTGCAAGCCCAGTACCTTGGAGGCCTAGAATTAGGCCCTGCAGCCTGGAGAGTTGCTGGTCTAGGGCTTCCCAGCTCCTAAGGCTTTTCCCCAGCCCTGCCTTCCTCTAGGTCCCCTGGGTGAGTTCCCAAGCAGCCAGGCCTGTCTCTCTTTTCAGTCAGAGAGAGACTCTTCGCACTTTGCTTCCCTGGCCGCCTTATTAGGCCCTGTGGCTCAGTTTGGGGCGTGGCCCCAGCTGCAGCCACTTCCCCAATCAGCCCAGCTTAAAGGCTGCTTTCTCCAGCCCCAGCCCCTTCCCCTTGCTGTTTTTAACCCCTTCAGGGGAGGAGCAGAGATCCACTCTGCTACACCTTGTTATAATTGGGGCACCAGTTATGCATCAGAGAGAGTGTGGTAGTCAGAGCATCCCAGTAGGTGAAGTCATGTTATGAATACTAAACCAAAAATATTGTAAACAAGTTTGATGATGAAAGATAGTGCTGATATAGGCTGTGCTAAATTTGCAATGCAGAATTATATGGTCAGTTGGAGTTTCTCAAGATGTACACAGCTGTAGCTGGATCATGGAATGAAGTTTTAAGCCTGCACCCTTTTTCCACATTTTTAAGCTCGTTTTGTTTTTCTCTTTTGTGGTATTGACTGATTGATATTGGCAGGTTCTGTATTTTAACAAAGTTCAGATACTTTCTGATATCTAGTATCTGCTCGCAGTTTTGTTACTTTTAAAAAAAACAGGGCTCACTTATTGAAGCAATAGAAACAAATATACTCGTAATGTTTTCTGTGTTTACTGAATGGAGTTGTGGGAAATTATATCCTTGTAATTATGGTTTTGTTCAGACTTGTTGTCCACTCCCATTCCCCTTGGAATTAACTATAGGCTGGCAAACAGCGGTAGTCTTTATTAAACTTTAAAGACTATACTCAAAAAATGTTAACCCAAAATGAGCAAAGAAGATTGAACCTCAGTTCTCAGCTCATGTTTTTATTCTCTCTCCTTTCCCTATAACTCTGAATCAGGGCTTCATAACTGTGAATTTCTTGGTTTCTGCCATCTTGTGTAACAGTTTGTAGCAATGTGCAACTATGTTTTTGTCTATTATATTTGCTTATTTATCCAACATATATAAAACATTGAAAGTTTATAAAATACATATTTTTATCTGCTTTTCTGAGACAGTTTGTTTGAAGTGAATATTTATTTAGACAATTTTAAAAAATGTTCTATTCATCTAGGATTCTAAGTAATTTCAGTTAAATCAAAAAACACATATCTTGGCTAGTGATATAATAACATTTAATTAATATAATTTCATATGAAGGAGCCCTAAGGATTTCACAGCTTGTGGGCCATAGGCTGACTCACCTGCTGAATGGGCACAGAGCCAGACAGTGACCTTGCAGCATGGATGAGCCGTGCACCTATGGAGCAGTAGTGGAGTCTCTCCTCTATTCCACCCCTTCCTAGAAAGTGGAGCCCATGACTTTTTCCTCCCACCACTTACGATCTAGTGTGATGTCAGGGAATTGGTGATTTCCCAGGGACCCTGCATGTTGGAGTATGACCATCCCCTATCTTGGAACAGAACCAGAGCTGGGACCCAGCAACAGTCCCAGTGTTTGTCCAAAGAGCTCCCATGAGTCCCACAGCAAAGGCAATGTCAGAGCCCCTTATTATCTCTTAATCCCAACAAGCTTCTCCCAACCCTAGCAGGGTTCTAGATTTTACTCTGTTCCTGTCAGGGCTACATTTCTCTACTTTATCCTTGGAGGGTTGCACATCCATATTATTCTTCTGCAAGCAAATGTTTTCCACCCCAAAGGAAAATGCAGTGTTTATAACTTTTCTCTGATTACAGATAGCCCTTTTTTTTCATGGTCGCATTTATGATGCCCATCCCCAACAATCAACTCGTTTTAAAAAGAAAAACCACCACCAAAAACCCCACCACCAACCAAGGCTAAAGCTGGAATTTTGGGCCTAAACTCAGCTGTTCATAGTCCTTTAAAATAAATCAAAGAGCGAGCATGCTTTGTAAATAGAAATAAATAATTTGCTCCAGGTTGAGCTCTTGCATGCCAAAGTCTCAGCCCACAGCATACATTTATGACCAAGTTATAAATTCTGAAAATAAGGATTTATAAAGAAAATGGTGACCACCTAGTAGAAATAACATAAGCAGCTACGACTTAACTCTTTGTGCAGGGGTACTATACAGTGATGGTACTTAAAAACTCGACAGATGCTTTAGATAGCCAAGGGCATGATCTAAAGCCCACCTTCTTTTGACTTCAGTGGGCTTTGGAGCAGGGCCTAAATAAGGATTCTTCTTGGCATATGCCCAACGTGCCTCACGTGGCATGTGATCAGGATTCATCACCAAATTTGGTTGCTGGTTGGGTCATTAGCTTGCCCAGCCTGGGCTGGTTACTGATGGCGGGGAGCATGACATGAGTGCTGGTCCATGCCCCCCAACTAAGAAATGCAGTTAGCTAACTTCCATATCTGTAGTATTTCATACAGCAAATATGGGAAAGTACAAGGGAATACTCTAATGAATACGCAGTTAACAGTATGTATTTTAGATAAGGTTGGTAGGTTTTACATTTCTATTGCTTTTATTTATTTATTTATTTATTTATTTTATTTGGATTTCTTTCTTTTTACCATAGGTAGGGTGACCAGATGTCCCATTTTTAAAGGGACAGTCCTGTTTTTTGGGACTTTTTCTTATATAGGGGTCTGTTACTCCCCCATCTCCTCTCCTGTTTTTTCACAGTTGCTGTCTGGTCACCCTAACCATAGATGCGTGTATATCGGAAACATTAGCAAATGTTACAAAATAAATAAATAACCAATCTCCATGCCCAGCAGCCAGTCAGGTTTAACATATGCTATCCATTTAATACAATTCAACACCGCTCAACACTTTGTCTTATACAGGTGCTATAAAAAACATTCAGGTCAAGATTTTAAAAAGTGATTTGTGCTTGTGGGTGTCACCATTTTTGGGTGTTCAGTGTGAGATAATATAAGGAACCTGGTTATCAGAAAGGTGGGTGCTAAGAACTTCCCTAAAATCAAGCCTTTTAAAGGTGTTGCAAGTTGAACACATAGAACAGAGGTCTCCAGACTGTGGGGTGTGCCCCCTACGGGGGGCACGGAGGAACCTTCAGGGGTGCGTGGCGGGGCCTGGGCCAGCCCTCACATAGGGCAGGGAGGGAGCAACACCCAGCCCCACTCCACTCCCAGCTCTGCTCTGGCCCAGCCTCAGCCTCCAACCATGGCCTGGCCACGACCCTGGCCTCAGCCCCAGCTCCTGGCTGCAGCTCCATTCCCGGCTCCAGCCCCACCCCTAGTTGTGGTTCCAGCCTTGGCCCTCCTACTCCGTCCAAGACTCCCCTCCCCCCTGGAGCCGCAACCCTGCTTCTGGCCATGGCTCTGTGGGTCAGGGGTCACAGACAGGCAAGGGGGGGTGCGTGACACTGAAAAATTTGGGGACTACTGATCTAGATTTTGAGGCACCCAAAATCACTAGTTACTTTTCAAAATCTTGTCATGACTTCTGATGCAGTAACTGTGGTATCGTGATATATTTTCTGCTGTTCATGTCTTCTGCAGTGTGGCTTATCTGTAGTTTTTGCAGGAACTGTTGTTGAAATCCTGGCCCCACTGAAGTCAGTGGCAAAACTCCCATGGACTACAAGTCATTTAGTGTGCAGATGTGAAATTATAAGCATAGTGTTCCCCTACCTCCATTTAAGGTGATGGCAAAGGCAAGTCTGGCAGTCTTTCTGCCTGACTCTGGTGCCATTTCTTTGCAATTTCAGATTATCTGTGTTTTGCACAGTATGCTGAATTCCAGGCCATACAATCCCAGAGTTGTGAAATTTGCGATTGGAGGCAGAAAGGCCAAGCAGAGAAGCTGTGTGCTATTCTCATTGGTTCATGCTTTCCTTTCTCACAATCAGATTGTTCAGAGCACATTGAAATTAATGGGAGTCTTTCAATTTTCTTCAGTCTTTATGTGCATGCCAAATCAAAACTTATCAAATGAAACTGGTTGTGAGTTACTAGAACACAAGAAAATGTATGAAAATATCTTAGCTTTTATTTCATTTATTTTTTTAAATCTAGAAACCCAAAATTATCTGCAAAGGTTTTTTTCACCCACTTCGCCCAGAATTCAACTTTGGGCTGTAAGTAAACTTGAAAAAATTAATCTCAAAGGGGAATTTCTCTAATTTGAAGGAAATGAAAATGGGCTTTATACTGAGAATCCCTTCTTGATCAAATTATGGTATTGCTACCATTGCTGTAATCCTGAGAAGGCAGGTCTTACCAGAACTTTGGTGCTGTCTAGTGGCAAGATCCTGAATCTCATTTGTGCTGATTTGTGAGTTCACTCTAGAAGAATGTGCAAGGTTTGATTAGAGTAATGCACCCTACAGAAATGTCAGATGGCACTTTGAGGTACTTGCTCTTACAGTTTGAATAAGGATCTGTTTTGATACTGTTAGGACTTGTCCACATAAGAACATAAGAACGGCCGTACCGGGTCAGACCAAAGGTCCATCTAGCCCAGTATCTGTCTGCCGACAGTATCTGTCTGCCAGGTGCCCCAGAGGGAGTGAAGCTAACATGAATGATCAAGTGATCTCTCTCCTGCCAGCCATCTCCATCCTCTGATGAACAGAGGCCAGGGACACCATTCTATTACCTCCTGCTCTAATAGCCATTTACTGGACTAGCCACATGATTATCCAGTTCCCTTTGTAAACATTGTTGTAGTTCCAGCCGTTCTCACAACCTCCTCAGGGTAAGGATTCCACAAGTGGACTGTTACACTGTGGTGAGAAGATTCCTTTATTGTTTTACCTGCTACCTATTAAATTTCAATTGGTGACCTTCTTGTATTATGGATAATAATAATTTTCCCTATCTCCTTCTCCACAATCATACTCTATTATTTTAATATACCTCAATATTCCCCCTTAGTCTCCTCTTTCCAAAGCTGAAAGGCCAGCCCTCTTAATCTTTCCGCTATGACCCTCTCCTCAACCGCCATGCAGTTTAGGTGCCCCGTTTACTACCTTTCTCAGTGGTCTAGTATATATCTTATTGAGGTAGGAACCAATCTGTACACAGATTTCCTAATAACGGAAATAGGCAAATGGAACAAATCAGATATATAGATGGGCAATATACAAAAACCTTGTAGGACGACAATTCAACTCCTATGGCCAACACGTATGCAGACTAAGGTGCCATTCCAGCCAGCAAAAAACTTCAAGGACAGACTTCAAGATGGACTACTGGAGCTTCAGTTCATCTGCCAATTTTGCACCACTAGCCAGGATTAAAACAAAGACTGGAATTCGCTGGCTTCAACTACAACCAGTTTCTCTCCCCTTGGCTTTTTCACACCTCAACTGTAGAACAAGCCTCATCCTCCCCTGTTGAACTAACCTCATTATTTTCTAGCTTGCTGCATTAATATTCGCCCCTTGAAATTATCCATACCATGCATCTGACGAGGTGTATTCACACCACGAAAGCTGATGCTCCAAGACGTCTTTTAGTCCTTTCAAGGTGCCACAGGATTCTTTGCTGCTTTACAGTATTCGAGCATGTGGGCTACCATGGGTTATATAAGGGCGAATAATATATTCTCAGTCTATATTCTCTATCCCCTTTTTAATGATTCTTGCTTGTTGCTTTTTGACCGACGCTCTGCATCACTGCGTGGACATCTTCAAGAACTATCCATGATGGACGCAAGATCTTTTCCTGAATCGTTGTAGGCTAAATTTAACCCCATCAATATTGTATGTATAAGTTGGGTTATTTTTCAATGTGCTCACTTTTCATTTATCCACATTAATTCATTTGCCATTTGTTGCCCAATCACTTAGTTTGTGAATTCTTTTTGAAGTTCTTACTATTCTGCTTTGGTCTTTAACATCATGAAGAGTTTAGTTATCATCTGCAAACTTTGCCACAGTCACTGTACCAGATGCATTTATGAATAACTTGAATACGGATTGGTCCATAGAAACTGACCCTTGGCGGAACCCACTAATTACCCCCTCTTCATTGGAGAATTTTACCATTAATTCCTACCCTTTGTTCCTTCTTTTGCCAGTTCATCAATCATTAAAGGACCTGCCCTTTTATTCCATGACAACTTAAATTTACATAGAGGCCTTGTTAGATGACCTTGTCAAAGTGGCTTTCTGAAATCTAAGTACAACTATGTCCACATAGATAATCCCCCTTAGTCCTCATGTATTTGAACCCCTTCGAAGAACTCTATAGATTAGTAAGCTATTACGAATTCCCTACCTATGGAAAACAATAGTGACTCACTTGCTCAACAGTTTGTTTTTCTGTGTGTCTGACAATTTTATTCTTAACTATTGTTTCGACTAATTTGCCCGGTACCGATGTTAGACTTACCGGTCTGTAATTGCCGGGATCATCTCTAGAGCCCTTTTTAAATATTGGCGTTACATTAGCTAACTTCCAGTCATTTTTAAGTATCCACACAAACAGATTACTGCTTTACCTCTGTATAGTAAAAGCAGTACAATTCTCCTAATGTGGATGCAGTTATACTAGCATAACTATTCTTGTACAGGAAGAGGGATAAACTATACCACTATAAGGCATACTAGAAGAGTTGTACACATTTTAACTCTCTTGGTAAAAATCAAACCCGTAACAGAAACCAGTTGTACTGGTACAAAATCTGTATAAAAATATAGACCAAGCCTAATTCCATTTCCTGTTATCCTACATATTCAGTCTGTGTGTTCCTCCCTGATTAATTTAATTCTGTTGCATGTGATCTGGGAATGCCATGATGTATGTTCCCTTCCAAGAGACAAACTTTTGAGTTTACACAGAACTTTTCTTCAGGTCTGAGTTCCATGTAAGCTTGGAAGGTTGTCTCTCTCACCAACAGAAGTTGGTTGAATAAAGGACATTAGCTCAACCACCTTGTCTCTCTAATATCCTGGGATCAACACAGCTACAACAACGCTGCATGCATTCCTCAGTTGCACCTACAGAATTTATGGGTGGATGCAATTCCAGAAGCTGTCACTCTTGTGGTGTGGTCTGATAATCGCACAATTGAAGTCTGATTTCTCTCTTTTGTACAGTTGGGAACAATGGTCCTGATAGGGATCACAGTGGTGATTTTAAAGTGCTATAATTAAAATTGTATGTATGGCATCTGCAACATACACAGTACAATTTAAGTACACAACCTTTGCGTAAAAATGTTCTGTCTTCAGCAATCTTTGTTCTGTAGAAAATATCCAAGTATATAAACTTTGGGTCTCGTTTTATTGTTTCACTTATTGACAGGTATCAATATTACCTCCAAGTGAAAAAAGATGTTCTTGATGGTCGATTGCGTTCTTCGTTGGATCAGGGGATCCGGCTGGCTGGTTTAGCTGTGCAAGGTAAAGTTAAATTACCTGCTAGTCCTCTTCCAACACTGCCCTCTACAGTTAATTCCAAGTGTTCATTTGACACTAATTAGGCCCACCCCAATTCATGTTAAGGATCATTAGTCTTTCCATTGATTTCAGTAGGAGTAGGACTGGGCTTTTGAGGAATTACTTGTATTTCAGGTGTAGAATCATGGACTGGATCATAGATACCATATAAGCATTGTTCAACTGCAACGTTGGATTTTCTGGATTAACAACAAACAAATCTAGATTCTTCTTCTAATAATAGTGGACTACTTTGTAAAATGATGGAAGCTGACTGACTGTTTTTCAAATTTTATTTTCAGTGTAATTCCATTTTCAATCTGAATTTAATTTTGCCTTTAATTTTGCCTAGTTAATTAAAAATTCACTTTCCTGTAATGGGCACTTCCTATCAGAAGTACTATAGAGTACATAATAGTGGTTATTACTATGGTGTTTATTATTGTGATTTTACTCTTAGCCTATAAGGAGAGAGATAAAAAGCATACCTATAATATAGAAAAATAAATGTGTATTAGGTTATAATATCTCTCAGACCGTCTAGTTCTAATAGACTTTAATAGGCAGAATTTCAAAACTTGATGCAACAGATGTGCCTGCTGAAAAGAATCCATATGCAAATGTTCAAATAGGGTAATTGTACATACAAATAGTAACTAATATTATTAAAATAATAGCACAGTTACTGGTTTCTTAAAAATTAAAGATTTTTCTGGTACAACTGGTCCCTAGGCATTTTTTAACCCTATTTGAACATGTGACCATCCTGTCTCTTCTTATTTGTAGAGCATTCTGTTGCTGAAATGAAATTTTCTAGAGCTTAATTTGTGACCTTCTGGAACTTCCAGTTGTGTGTGGTCTAGTGGTTAGAACAAGGACCTAGCAGTAGAGAACTTGTGTGCTACCTCTGACAGCCACTGACTTGCTCAAAGGCCTTTGCAGGTCTCTTGTGGACTGATTTTCAGATCTGCTGAGCATCTTTCATCCCTACTGACATCAGTGAGAGCTGTGGATGCTCACCACCTTGAAAGCCAAGTCATTAACTTACTCTTTGCCTCAGTTTAAGAATACTAATATTCACCTGCTTAGAGCACTTTGAGTGCCCAGGATGAAAGCTGTTCAATGGGTGAAGAGTAGTAGTATTCAGTTAGTTAATATGATCTTTGCCAGTACTGGTACAAATACCTTTGTAATGTCCTATAAGGTGTTCAAAAACAAAAGGGAAAAAACAAATCCTAATGTGTTCTGCTGACCATTGCCCTGAAATCTTTTAGTATAATTGAATCTTTAGTATAATTGAAAAGATATGTCCATCTTGAAATTTGCAGTATGGGTTAATGAGGTTTTCCTAAAGTACAAGTGCATGAAGTGGTGATGGACAGACACCAAATTGGATTACACTGTCTCAATTTGAGACCTTTCCAGTGGCTTTGTGTAGGCCTCGCTTACCATATAATTGGCCATTCTCCTGTCTCTGTAAGTGGTTTGAGTAATAATCACTTCTTTTGTTGTGAATTTTCTGCATAATCTGTTATCATGATAGATAGCTGCATCTGACACTTACTCCAATTTTTGTTGCTTACTCATGACATTGTGTTTCTGTCTTTTATCTTTTGCATGTCATCTGTAAAGAGACTTGGAATATACTCAATTATTTTGAATTGCATATTAATGTCCATTTTGATTCCCTGTTTATTTTAAAACATAACTCTGAGGTGAAACAAAACAAAAAAGCGGCATTTTTGACATTCTGTACTAGGTGAAATTTTCTAGAAGCTTAGCAAGAATGTTTGGCTGCTGTGATTTATGGTGGGGATTTCCAGCTTCTAAAATACTAGTATACTGTAGATGGCGTTTGATCTGGTTGAGTTAAAATAAAATAACTTTCCAGCAAGTTCATTCTTTAGTTATAAGCTGTTTGTATTTAACAAATAGAAAAATCTAGACATGTTTTTTTTCGGATGAGGGGTGGGTTTTTGGGCGGGGGGTGGAGGTTGTGTGCATGTTTCAGAAGAAGCACTTTAATTTTTAGGAAGCACTTTCAAAACTGCAGTATTTTAAGAACATTTAAACCATAATAATCCTTTGGGTGTTGCATGTGGGTGACTAAGAGCAGTGCTGTGAGTGCCAAGATTGTATCCGCTCCTTAATGGTTGGGGCTGGGGGGAGGAGGGGTGAGAGGGAATTGCCAGGATGAGGGAATAAAGTATTAAACTAGCGCCCCTGGCAGGAACTTTTGGCTAGCCTGGTATATATCAGTCTAGGATGACAAGGAAAATCCAAGTTTACTTAAACCTCTGCTGTTCATTGAGATTGTTAATTTTTAAGAGATTTCAGCCTCCTGGGATGTTAAATCCAGCACTTTTCACACAGCTCTTTTTGTGGTGTTTTATCAAAGGCTGAGTGAAATGTTCAGGGCCACTCTGTACCGTGTGTTAGGGGAGGATGGGAGCTATGAGAAGCAAAATGCCTACCAGAGGCCACCCCATCTCTTTTTGGGGTGGCAGCAGCCAATGAAGCATTAGTATGGAGTACTAACCCCTGCATTCCAGGGAGTGGGATACTGCCAAAAAGGAGAGGCTCCTTGTGTATTTGTGCCCAGGTCAATCTTTAACCATTATCTCAGGCATGGACATTTAAAAAAAAAAATTAACTGGTGTTCAAGGCCTCAATCCTACAAACACTTGGTTTCTGTGGGAGAACTCACACACTTAAAGTTAAGCATGTGAGTCAAAGGTTCCCAGGATTGAGGCTTTAGTATCCATGGAAAGTGCTATGTAATATGAGTAAATGTGGTATTGTTTTTTCCAGCGGATTTTGGTGACTATAATCAGTTTGAATCTCATGATTTCCTCCGAGAATATGTTCTGTTTCCTATGGTGAGTTACTTTTTCCCCTCTTTATTTCATGGTCTCCTATGAGTAATTCCTCCATCCCTCAGAGATGGTGGTGTTGATAGCTCAATGAAAAGTGTTAGTGCTAATTTTTTAAATGACTGAAGTAAGCTTTGCCTCCAAAGAGATTGTGTTTCATATGGTTTTAGCTAAACAATTACATGAAGCACAAATTTAACCCTTCGTGAGCTCTATTCATGCTTATTTCTCCCCTAGGAACAGATTTCAGTAGAAGAAATATATCTACTTGAACAAACTACAAAATTATACAGCATTTAACATATTCCTGATGAGAGTCTATGGGCGGTATTGCAATAAAAACAGTAAATAGTAATGGGATGTGAGGACTGGCTCATATAACAAATGCAGTCTCATAGAGCAAATCATGCAGTCCTTACTGAAGAAAAATTCCCACCAAAATGGATCAGCCTTTTGCCTGAATAATAGGTGAACCAGGACTTCAGGGTTTGGCCACAGTGAGTGTGCAGTAAAAGTTACACAAATCTAAATCTGAAACTATCAAATCTTTCAGATTTTTAATGAACTATTTCATGTTTGTTGATAAATTCTGCAGAGAAATGTACAATTGCTGCCATAAGAGAGAATGAGGTAAAAGATACCGGCTACTTTGATACCACAGCAATGAGCAATTGATGAGAGAATGGATAACTTTAAAAAGTTGTTGAGTCTAAGCTGGGCTTTAGCTAAGACCAGCAACCTCACAACTACGGAACTTCAGCTCCACCTTCATAACATTTTGTTGATCAGGCTCTGATCTTGAAATTCTTTCTGAGTTGAAATTAAATTTGTAGAGATTGTAAAGCTATAGGCGTTTTCATCAGACAGCAGGAGTAGTTGAGAAATGGCAATTGAATGTCATTCATGTGTGCTGGGAATCCAGAAGTATCTGAGAGAAAACTGCAAGTGGAAGGGGAAAATGGCGAGCCTATGTTGCATATGTCGTGGCAGATGGTATGTAGAGTGACTAGCAGAGTTCTTGTTTTCATGAGGCCTTCCCCCCCATTTACTACTAGCTATTTTGATGTTACTCCATGAGGGGTATTGTTATTCATATTGTGGGTAGCCGCTTGGGGCAAGATTATGGCCGCACTGTGGACAGAGAGACGTGCAGTGAATCTACCACTATGTGCCCACATTTCAAAGGACTGCACTCCTGAGCTTTTCAGTACGCTGCAATTAGTTTTCTGTCTCAAAGTTTGGATATGGAGCTAAACTTCTCCCTAGTTTGAGGGAGTTTGAATCCAGTGTTCTGGACTGGGCCTATCAGTTGATACCTTCTTTTTCCATTCCTGCCCTCTGTTGTTGTTCAGACTATGTTGTCTGATTTCTGCTTTGCACCTGCCATCATGCTGTCTCTTACCTCCCTCTTATGTTGCCAGTACTACTATTATTCTATTACTTATTAGTTGCATTACAGTAGTGCCTAGGAGCCTCATCATGGGCCAGGGCCCCATTATTCTAAGTACTGCACAAGCACAGACATCCTCCAGAGCTGAAGAGGTATATTGTTTCTGTCCCTTCCAGCCAAAGCAGCTAGTCCTTGAGACATGTTGTCCTCCAGAATTGAGTCACCAATTCTACTTCATCCTTTCCCCTGGGCAGGGTTAGGTAACATAATGGTAAAAATCCCTACACTAGCACTGTAACCACTGCTAACTGTTGTAGACTGCCCCAGTGCTAAAGCAGCGGTCAGAAGATCTGTGCAGCTCTTGGGAGTAGATGTGGTCTCAAAGTGGAACACTGATTTGCTGAAAAATACATCATTGCAGTGTGCTGCTGAATGGGGGAGGGGCAGCTGCATTTGGACTGTGTTTGATCTTGTGAGGCTACATTATGTGTCAAATGGCATTTCTTCAGTGAAAAGAACAAAGTTATGTACACAGAACACCCCACAGGTGTGTGGCTATGTACAGGCACGTACCATGCCATTTTTCATTAGCATGCTACCACTTTCACATTTTTCTGTGGCAGAAACAAATATTGCAGGGAGACCTCCACTGAGCAAGAAACAGGCAGTTTAGCCACATACAATACACACAGCCTTGAGGCATATTTTTTTTTATATGACTATAATCACTTTGAGGTTTTGGTAGGTAACTTTTTCATTTTCCTTTTTTTTTGCTTTCATTTTATTACCAGACTTCCTTTATTATCTTGCCCCAATTGATTTCAGAATTATTCCAACCATACACACACTACCACATTTACAAAACGTACAACAATTTCCTCATCAACTGTGTGTTGAAAACACAAGGCAAACTTTACTTTGCACTGAAAGGAACAGCAAAGCTTTTGAGCCTCCTTTTTTGAAACAGTTGCTAAAAGAAAAGTGTTAGATCTTTCCATTCTGTATTTGGGAAGAAATTTCTAGCCCCCTTTTTGTTTTGAATTAACAATCTTCTTAAAATTTCCAATCCCCCCAAGTTTTCCCTGAAGCTCCGGTACCTTGCCCTCAGAAATGTTTTGGTAATAACAAACAGATCCAGATTTCCATTGCAATCAGTATTAGGTATCGTCACTGTCCTGCAAGCTTAAAGACAGGTAGCAACCCTAAAACTTACACCATCACAATGTATCTGTTCTGTGTTTTCCTTTGTTTCTTTCCTGATTAGTGTCCTTCAATAAACAGAGTGTTCTTGTTTGTATTCTTACAGGACTGGACTCAAGACGAAGCAGTCCTGGAAGATCTGACTCAAAAGGTAGCTCAGGAACATAAAACTCATAGGTGAGTCCTAAAATGTTAAGATACAACTCTGTTCTGTTTTCACTTGCAGTAGGAAACTGATACATATGGCTATTCTTCTGCTACTTTATGTTAGGTTTTTATTTAGATTGTACAGAAAGTTAATCAGCTTTTCACAAAATTTTACAGATATAACATAGCTCTGGTTGCCAACCTGTTTTAGACATTGGAGTAGAAAGTGCCTTTCTGTCACATTGGTTGCTCCTTTCTAGATTTGGACTGTGCTTTCTACCTCCTACTAATGACAATATAGAGAATGAACTAAAATGTCTATCCCATCTTGATAATACAAGTAATAATCTGTTTTAATTATATTGTACATTTTCTTCAGAATCTCAGTAGTATCTTAAGTGAGTCAATCTAGATTATTCCGAATCTGCCATTTTTTGGCTAGAACCTTTAATATGACTTGTTGTACTGAACAATTTCTTGCTGTCCTATGTTGTTTTAATTGTAGTGGCATACCAGCAGCAGAAGCTGAACTTATGTACATCAGTGAAGTGGAACGTCTTGAAGGGTTTGGACAGGAAAGTTTCCCTGTGAAGGTATGGGGCTCTAGTTACTATTATTTACATAGCCTTCTTTTACATAGCCTTCTTACAACTCCCATCCAAAAAAAAAAAAAAAGACAATTGAGGGGTATATGGTGGTGTGTGTGTGTGTGTGTGTGTGTGTGTGTATAACTCATGTTGTAAACAATATATGTACATCCAAATGAAGAACTACCAGATTGGAATGGTAGTGTTTTAGATCTATTTTGCACAGGGATAAATGACTGCATCAGGTGCATGGCAATGGAGGATCAGGACTCGGATTTTATCCTGGCACTGCTGTTGATTTGCTGAGTTACTGTTGTCAAAAGTCTCTGTCTTAATTTTCCCATTTGTGAAATGAGTATAACACTCGTTTACTTGACAGGAGAGTTGTGAGACTTTATTAGCTAAGGTAGGATGTTTAGATGGTGGTTTGTATAACTGTGCTAGGTTCTGTCAGCTAAACAGAAGCAAGCTAATGTTAGGCTAACAACTAGTGGGGGGGGGGGGGGACGGTTTCAGGTTTTTTATGCTGTATTGTTGTCCTTTTTATGCTGTATTTCCTTTAATTTTAATCAGTTTTCCTTGTCTTAACGCCTCATGCTGCCATCTGCAACTTGGTTAAGTTTGAACAGCACAGGTCACTATGATCCACTGGGTGGCTGAAACATTGAACACTTTTAGCTCGTTCTACAACTCTCCTTCTGTGGTTATTTGTTATAAATACTGGACTGCTCAACAATTCTCCTTGTCCCCAACCCCCAGCACTTCCTAGTAAAATTGTTTTTCTGTCTCTCCTGCTACTGAGAGAAAAAATAAGAGAACCCTGAAGTTAGCCTGAAGGGACAAAAAAACCAAACAGATTGGCTGATTATACTTTGGATCTTGTGATGGTCTCCATCGAAGTTAATGGCTTTTTCACTGGAAGGCAGAAATTATGTGGTCTTCTGATGTCAAACCTTTATACATCTAAAAGAAATAAAAGGTTTTTTTCTGGGATTAATTCTCATTAAAACTCTGTACTGTGGCAACTTGTTTCCTTAACAGAATTTCTCATTCTGCCTGATAGTTGTTGGTGGTTGCTGGGTGAAGCAGCAATTGTGTGCTCACGCAGTGCAGGATGCAGAAAAAAAACCACCACCACCACCCAGGAGAGCTGGCAGGATAGATGTGTGGACAAACATAATGTATTGAGAGACCCTGGAGAAAGTTGTCTTTTGGAGATGGGCATTCAAGAGCTGATTCCTTTTTCCCTTCCTTTATTCCTTCATTCCCTCCCCTTTAAAATTTAAAAAAAAAAAATCTTCACCATCTCTTTGCTTATTACAACTCTTCCCATGATTAAGCAGAGAACATCCAAACCACAGCAGATTTGGAGTATAATTTGAAGAATTCTGGTGTATACAGCATTAGGAATCAGTGCATGTACAGGGCTTGAAAAATGTACCAGACATATACTTACTGGGGGATTAACCCTTGCTAGCTAGAAATAAATACAAAATGCACGCATGGGACACACTACCAGTGAACCTTTCAGACAAAGTCTAGATGCCTGCTCATCCACAGAGCCGGAGAATGAGAAGGTAGCTAGGATTTCTAACAGGGTGTTGTCTTGGACACTCCCAAGGGAATTAATCATTTTGTATCACCCTGTTGGTACTAGGCATCTGATAAATTTGAAGCTTCACCGCTCTCCAGAAGCTGGAAGGGATACAGGATTCTCTCTGTTCGCAAAACAGCAGTGTAGTGAAGCAAGACTCACTGGCGTGGCACCTTCTGCTGGTTGTCCTGGGAATTAGCTGTTTTCCCATGTATGGAACGCCCTCTGCAGGCTGGTGTCTCGCCTGCCGCTGGTCCCATGTCCATCCCGGACTCCGGTGCCCTTTTCCTCAGGGTTCTGCCCCAGCAGTACCCCCACACTCTGGGTCTCCTCTCCTTGGGGAACCCCCAACTCTCTAAACTCACCTTGCCTCAGTGGCTACTGCCAGTCATCATCTAGCCCCTGCTCACTGGGGCAGACTGCAGTCTGTAATGGCCACTCATCATTGGCAAGGGGTTAGGGCCAGCTGCCTCTGCCTAAGCCCAGGCGTCACCTCTGCAACCTCTGTACCTGCTTTGGCCTTTAGCAAGGCCTGGTGATACGCCAAGCTGGAGCTCCCCAGCTCCTCTTGCCTTTCCCCAGCCCTCCTCTACTCCTGGTACTCTGAACTCCCAGGCAGCCAGGTCCTTCTCTCTCTACCGCTAGAGAGGGACTCCTCCAGCTTCTTTCCCACAGCCCTCTTATCAGGGCCAGCTGGGCCCTAACTCAGCTGGCCATAGCTGTGGCTGCTTCCCCAGTCAGCCTAGCTTGGCTGTTTTAACCCCTGTTCTCCAGGAATGGGGCAGCTGCCCCACTACAAGCAGTCAGTGAAGAGAGAGGGAAGTCCACCCTCCATCTCTTTTCCAGTATGTCCTGAATGGTGTGAGGGTGCTGGTGAACAGAAGGAAGTCTCCTCTCTTCCTTCCCCTTCTATCTGTTTTGGTCCCTTTGGCCCAAATACTGTGCATGTCTCAGCCATGCCTGCCTGAGTTGCACCTCATAGAATTCTCCCATAGCAGCAGCAGAGTGATAGTGTCACTGTGGCCCACCCATCACTGAAAGTCTTATTAACGTCATGTGCTGAAGCTTTGCAAACCAGTAAGCAGCAGCTGAAACACTTGGACTACCTGCCTACAGACTCAGGAAGACAACACTGCATCAGTTTACATTTGGCTCATGTTTGGATTTATCTCTTGGCAGTCAGAAGAGCTATAGACAAATTTCTTTTTGTAAAATCTTCAGATATGTGTTGGCGTAAGCACCAGCCCCCTCCAGGGATAGCTTCCCACTCACACTAGCAAGTGAATTTTTTCAGGTTTTGTATATGGGATGTCCCTGTTTGGCTATTGCATGCCATTCTGCGCCGTGTTAAATAAGAAGCCAAAGTGCCTATTCTGTACAAAATAGGAAAAACAAAAATGTTACTTTGTTTTTCAAAGAACTGAATTCATGTTATCTTCAGTGAATGAAGGTAATATTACTTATTGTAAAAATAATTCTTTGTATTTACACAGTGGTTTACATCTTAGAAGCACAGTATAAATAGCCCTGTGAGGCAGGTAAGTCTTATTTCTTTTAGAGAAGGGCAAACTGAGTCACAGAGGACCAGATTTGCAAATACAGATATCCTGTTCTGCATCCACAGATAGTAAAAATAATTCTTTTGGGATGCAGTTTATCATTTAAATGTCTGAGTACTAGATTGTATCCACAGATCAAACATCTAAGCTACCTAAACTGTGTCCCCGGGTATTTGCACCTATCAAAATGGAGGCCTATTTAAGACTAGTCTGAAAATCTGGCTCCATAAGGTCGAGTGAATGGTCCAAATCCATATCGTATGAATTAAAATGCAGGAATTTCAGACTCTGTCTAGTATTTATTCCACTAGAGCATACTAATTTCCCTTGTGTTGCTCCATACAGTAATCCTTTTAGCGACGTGGCTTATATTCATATGACATTTATTTTGAATTACTGTGTAAATACCTTGTAAATAAGAAAACAATCGCTATGCAGACTGGGTGTTTTTTGGTTAGTTAAACTTCAGACAGACTCCTGAATGCCTGATGTGCTGTATATCTTAGGGGATGATTTTGATTTAAACATTTTATTGTAGTTCCTTGGGCATTCTTCATGTAAAACTGGTTTCTGTATTAATTAACTAAATGTTTATGTGGTTTTTGTGCAGGACAATCATGGAAATGATATGCATCTAGGTATTTTCTTCATGGGAATCTTCATAAAAAATAGAATTGGAAGGCCAACAGCGATATACAGGTACCATCAAGAGACTTGTGCTTTTAACGTGAATTCCTTTTATAAGAAGCTGTGCTTTTTTCCCAATGACTTAGGCATCACGTGTGGCTTCAGTGGGACTATTTCTGTGAGTAAAGGAGTACTGACATGAGTAAGGATTTTCAGGATTGGCTTCTTGGCCATAAAAGTCTATGCAGTAAAGGATAGTCTGTGATAGATGACTGGGAATGGAGTTGATGCCTAGAGAGACAAGGCTATCATGCACACTTGAGTTGCTTATGGGGTTTTGATGCCTTTTCTCCTCTTGCCTCTCTAGGGTCAGTTTGTGCTTAAATCACTTATTTTCTTGGAGCTGAAAGCAAATATGTTCGACTTCAGTGGGGACTGCTAGGTGCACACCACTTCCATAGGTGCTGGAACTAGGGGTGCTGGAGTACCCCCTGGCTGGAAGTGATTTCCACTATATGCAGGGTTTACAGTTGGGTTCAATGGCTTCAGCACCCCCACTAAACACATTGTCCCAGCACCCCAAAATCAGGTCACTTATTTCAGTGTCTCAATAAGGATAAAGGAACTGAATTTTAGGCTCATTTTCTAACTTCTTGACTATTGTCTTTTCTTTATGTGTGTGGCACTGTGCTTATTTATGGAGCTAAATAATCATATAACCTCTACCCATGAGAAACTAACTCATTTTGCCTACGACACTGAGCAGCCTTCAGATAAAGAGTTTCTGAGATCAGACTCTGGTAAAGCGATATCTGAGTTTAAATTTGCCCCTTGTTTTTCTCATTGTGGGATTACCCAGTATTGGTAGTGCAAAATATGAGCGTCTGGGCAAAGGATTGTTTTATCAATTCCAATTATTGTTTAAATTTTGTTTCTTTGTTATTCTATAAAAATAAATCTTTATTACTCTATCAAAAAAAAATGTAGCAAAAAGCTTTGAGTCAAATCTTTGTCCCTTTGGAAACCGTGGCAAAATTCCCATTGATTTCAGTGGAGCCAGGATTTCATCCCTCGCCTCCCATCCCCCCTTTTTTATTGTTTGTGTGGTTTCATGGGTTATTTTTGTTTATTTCATTGTTATCTTAGAATGATAAACCACAATCTGTGAGATTGTTTCTGACCAACGCTCTTGGTGTGTGAATGTTTGTATAGCACTCATAGTAAAACAGATGTTTTAATGAGTCACACTGTAGTTTTTAGCCAGTGGTTGGAGCTTTTTTCAAAGACTGTAGCATTTATTTTAAAGAGCTTAGATTATTTTTTTCCAGCATCATCAAGATTCCCATCTGTTTTTGCATTTTTCATGTATCTTTCATTTTTGAGTGTGTAGTTTTATGAAGAAATCAGAGTAGATTTCTTTTAAATTGTGCCATTCCCAAGGTTTCTTGAAAATGTAGGTTGCAAAAGTGAGACACTTCTCAGATTTTTTTTTTTTTAATTTTTTTTTTAAAGGTATAGATGTCCTCAGAAAGTGCTGGTATCCTTGTTTGTTTTGTTTCATTTCCATTCCAAAAGTTTTCATGGGACACATGATGGACATGATTTTCGTGTTGGACACAAACAATGCCAACAACTAGTTGTAAAAAGACCATAATACTGATCTTAATCAACCTGATAGTCACTAGAGGAAAGAATAAGTAAACACATGGCAAAAAAATTAGGAGCATAAAACACAAAATAGTAACATGGTATCTTTTGCTTGTATAAAAACACTAATGGGTAAGGGCTTATCTACACAAACACTGTGGCGAACTGATATGTGAACGTACCCTGGACTAGCCTGCTGTGAACTAACTGTGTGAACCCTGCTGACATTTCTTAAAAATTCATTAGTGCACTTTAGTCTTTTTTCAAAAAGGACTAGATCAAAGCACATTTAACAAATTGTAGCGGTTTAATGTAAACACTACCTATGCTGACAGGAGGGATTTTCCTGTTGGCGTAGGTAATCCACCTCCCCGAGAGGCAGTAGCTAGGTTGATGGAAGAATTCTTCTGGCAACCTCTTGCTGTTTACATGGGGACTTACACTGGTGTAACTATGCTGCGCAGGGTATGGATTTTTCACGCCCCAGCCAACGTAGTTAAAGCAACCTAATTTTCTGGTATAGACTCTGCCTCAATCTAGGAAATTTGGAAACAGTTTTGGGAAAAAAAAATCCAACAAGAACTGTACGTATTTCCCTGCCAACTAGTCACAGTCAAATAATAGTTAAATTGTGACACGATGCAATTCAGTTTACAATTAAGGATTCATGTGTTTCCAATTGTATATTTTATTGTAACCCTTAACATTGCTGTATTTGAAGAAGAAATGTTTTACTCTAAAATCAGGGGTGTTTGGGGGTGGCTTTTTCTTTAATCACAGCACATGATTTTTTTGCTGGCTGTGTTTCTTCATCAAACAGCTAGCATTTCTCACATAAAATGAGCCTGCACATAAACTAATACATTCCTAACATGTCTGTGAAATGTTTGCCTGTGTGTCTTGGCAAAGTCAGCAGCATTTCTTTTCTACAGGTGGAATGATATTGGGAATATAATACATAACAAGTCTTCAATCATCGTGGAGTTGATCAACAAAGAAGAAACCGTGCTCTTTCACACAGTAAGCAAAGTATCTAAACAGTATCAACAGAAAAACTGTACCATATATCAGAAAGACTGAGCTTCAAGTCCCAATGTCTGAATAGAGGTGTTTCCTCACTCCCCTGCATTTGAAGGATGGAAATCACAAATTCAGTCTGTCACCTGCTCACCCTTTCCAACATTCCCATCACCTGTATTTGGGGGGTGAACTCATTTTATTTTTTTACTTTTCAATGTATGTAATACCTTCTAGACAGCCTGAAATCCACCCTATTGGGAGCTCTGTGGACATGACTGTCTTTTGGATGAAATGTCCATGGCCCTTTGCCACACTGTGCTGTCATAGCGGCAGCAGCCTGAGCAATGGTGGAGCCTGTATACCTGCTCTCTGGAGCTCTAGGAGGGACTGTGCAGTGCTCTGAGAAAACTGCAACTCCACATGATCCCCAGCACAGGCCGATGTGTAAATTACACAGCTGGCTCTAACAGTTCTTTTTGTTTTTTCACTGTCATTAGCAGCGAAGTGGCAGCATATAAAGACATGCTGATGCACTTCAGTGGTCCAAGGCTTGAGGGTACTGCATATGTTCTTGACAGCTGACTTTGTATGCGGCATCCCTTAAAAGGCATTATTACTGTTGAATTTTTTAGAACACTCTTTTGGTTGCTGAAATCAATTCATTGTAACAGCAGCAGAGTGAATAATCAGATGGCTTTTCCAATTTTTCTTCTTGTGTTTTAAAGGATGATATTGAAAATGCAAAATATATTTCACGGCTGTTTGCTGCAAGGCATAAGTTTTATAAACAGAATAAAATCTGCACAGAGTGAGTATGCATACTTCAGATTCTTTTGCAATACACTGATTGGAAGTGCTCTGATTTTCAGCTTGTCTGTCAATTACTCTTTACCCTCTGCCCTTTTTACCATGATATAGCAAAGGACTAATTCCTGTGCCATATGAGGCCTGTGTATCATTATGTGCCACTGAAGTCTATTTTGAGCCCTTAGTAATGCATAGGCCTTGAGCTGGCCCCAGGACCGCCCTGGGGGTGGGGGGAGGGATCACAAGTGGGGCAATTTGCCCCAGGCCCTGCAGGGGCCCCCATGAGAATATAGTATTCTATAGTATTGCAACTTTTTTTAATGGAAGGGGCCCCCGAAATTGCTTTGCCACGGGCTCCCTGAATCCTCTGGGCAGCCCTGGCAGGCCCTCTGCACAAGGGTGGATTTCACCCTAATGAAAGAGGAATGGGTGGAGTTTAGGTTGTATAGTGTAGGCACAAAGGGCCGTTTATTTTCTTCAGATATCTTTCAGCATATATCTACCCCTTCTGGAGTGGAGAGCTGTGATTTTAGAGTTTGACATTTTTTGAATAATGCTAGGTTATACAGTAATGCCACACACAGAGCGAATTCCCTGTAAAACATCCAACACATTGACTAGTTAACTGTAAAGCTGCAAAGAAGCTCCCATCATCATCATCATAGTTCTGTTTACCCAGATGGACATCCATCTGTTCTGTTGGGTGTTGTCATCTGTTGGAAAACGGAGGGCCAAAGTAAAGGAAGGAAAGACTAGAAGGTGTGTGGGGAAGTGTGTGTACATGTGCGCTAGCATAAAATAAATTTTAAAATGGGGTAAGTTAGTGGAGGGCTCATGGAAGGACTTCTAAATGTGACCACTGCCTTATCACCCAAAGAAAAAGCTTGTAGTTGATCATATTTCAAATGCTATCTACTATTCTTGGGAGATGGACATGTTTCCTATTGATTGATTGAAATATGTTTGCACTTTCATAATGCAACATTGTGGATTTAATTTTGTCTTGAACAGTTTGAGGAACAAGTTCAAAGGGAAGGTTTTGATTCTCTCCTCTAGAAAAATAAAAAACAATGTAAAAGGCACTCAGGACAGAAGAATCCTATGCACTGCTACAGACTAGGGACCGAGTGGCTAGGCAGCAGTTCTGCAGAAAAGGACCTCAGGGTTACAGTGGACAGGAAGCTGGATACGAGACAACAGTGTGCCCTTGTTGCTCAGAAGACTAACAGCATTTTGGGCTGTATAAATAGGAGCATTGCCAGCAGATTGAGGGACGTGATCATCCCCCTCTTTTCAGCATTGGTGAGGCCTCATCTGGAGTACTGTGTCCAGTTTTGGGCCCCACATTACAGGAAGGATGTGGAAAAACTGGAAAGAGTCCAGCGGAGGGCAACAAAAATGATTAGGAGGCTGGTGCACATGACTTATGAAGAGAGGCTGAGGGAACTGGGATCATTTAGTCTGCAGAAGAGAAGAATGAGGAGGGATTTGATAGCTGCTTTCAACTACCTCAAAGGGGATTCCAAAGAGGATGGAGCTAGACTGTTCTCAGTGGTACCAGATGAAAGAACAAGGAGTAACGGTCTCAGGTTGCAGTGGGGAAGGTTTAGGCTGGATATTAGGAAATGCTTTTTCACTAGGAGGCACTGGAATGGGTTACCTAGGGAGGTGGTGGAATCTCCTTCCTTAGAAGTTTTTACGGTCAGGCTTGACAGAGCCCTGGCTGGGATGATTTAGTTGGAGATTAGTCCTGATTTGAGCAGGAGGTTGGACTAGATGACCTCCTGAAGTCCCTTCCAACCCTGATATTCTATGATTCTATGAAAAAAACTTTGAGCAGATCCTGAAGAGGAGCATATTTCTACTTTGTAACTATATACCAGGGTCAACACAGAAGATTCTTCTATTACAGTAAAGGCTGCTTAAATTCAGACTTCATAAGCAGTAGTGTTTGCTCAAGTTATTTATCCCTTGACATAGAGGGGTAGGTGCTCGGATACCATAAGTCCAGTATAGATACACACTTCAAATATATAACATCCTAAAAACACTTGCATTTTTCTGTCCTCAGATAAAAATAAGTAGCAAAATGAAGTTGCTGAGAGAAATAAATAAGACTAAAATACAGTTACTAAGTTAACTGGTCTTGTCCTTGCAGGAGTCTCCTCTTCTACCACCATTTGTGTTAGAGTTAGATGTATTGATAGCAAGCAACATATTGCAGTGTGTTTTCTAAACGAACACTTTTCCCAACCTCTGTGTTCAAATGACTCTGTTGTTGTTTGTATTTCCTCTGTGTGCATTTCCTCTAATCGCACATAACATCATTCACCAGATCAGAAATTGTAAGAAGAGAAATTCCACCTTTCCTCTCTACACGTGAGCACTATATTTCTGACTCCTCAGTGTTTCTTTTCTTTCCCCTTCCTTTTTAAAGTATTCCCACTACATCTGGCTACTCCAACGTTATACCTACCTCTGCTAGCATTGCCCTGCAGCCGCTCTTTCCTCTCTTGATCTGTGTGCATTGTCTTTTAGTGATTTGCTGTGACTTCTCTAAGATGCTGTCACTGTTTTTTCTCTTACCTGTATCTTGAGAGCTGGCCCGTGCTTCCTCAAGAGACTTCTACTTTTTACATTTTTCATTTTAAAACCAGAGTTTATTTTCTTTCCCTTGTTTCCAATTAGGCCAAATAGGATAATGACCAGATGGCATTAGAGCAGGAACTGAATTATTTCCATCTGTTTATTTTATATATCTATCTATCAGTAAGGAATAGCTTTCAGTATCTCAGGCTCTTATTTTCCTCAGCCAGTCTTGAATCAGAATTTAAATTTTATCGTAAGACCAGTTCCTAATATCCCTCTCCATCTTTCCCCACAGACAGTCAAGTTCTCCTCCCCCTATCAGACGGCGGCCCACCTGGAGTAGGTCATCCTTGGTATGTAATATAGTGGGGTTTTCAATAATAATGCTGGTACTGCTGCTACAGGGATGGAGCAATCCATGAGATGGGACATTTTCTAAAGTTCAGATATATTAATTGACTAGACATCGGCATTCTTGAAACTCGTTCATGCCATGTCACCTACAGGAAGTGTGTTAATTTAAACAGAATGTATTATTCCTACTGATTCTAACAATTACAGCCTTGGGGCCTTAATCTTTCTACTTGTCCTGCAAAAATGGAACATCTTTTCTGCAGAAATACAGTGATGTTCAATGGGATTTGTCCTGCAGGGTAAGAAAACTCTTTAGAGTTTGAAAAATCTGTTGCTGTATACATAACGGAACCTCAAAACATACATATGCCAAAACTGAATCACTGCATGATTTTACAGTGTGTTGCCCTGAACCCTTCCTCCATCCTCTATTTTTTGTCACTCTAAGGCAGGGGTCAGCAGCCTTTCAGAAGTGCTGTGCCGAGTCTTCATTTATTCTCTCTAATTTAAGGTTTCGCGTGCCAGTAATACATTTTAACGTTTTTAGAAGGTCTCTTTCTCTAAGTCTATAATATATAACTAAACTATTGTTGTATGTAAACGTAAGTTATGTAAAAGCAAGCAGAGAATCCTGTGGCACCTATAAGCTAACAGACGTTTTGGGGCGTGAAGCTTTCGCGGGCAATAACCGCTCACTTCCGTCAGATGCATGTAGTTGGAAATCTTCCAGGGGCAGGTATATATTGCTAGCAAGCTAGCAATCGGAATTGAATCTAACCTCTCGTTATTCTCTAGCTTGCTTGCTAGCATGTATATTACACTGCCCCTTGGAAATTTCACTACATGCATAATGACGAAGTGGGTATTCACCCATGAAACTCACGCCCAAAACGTCTGTTAGTCTATAAGGTGCCACAGGATTCTCTGCTGCTTTTACAGATCCAGACTAACATGGCTACCCCTCTGAAAGTAAATAAGGTTTTTAAAATGTTTAAGAAGCTTCATTTAAAATTAAATTAAAATGCAGCGCCCCCCAGACCGGTGGCCAGGACCCAGGCAGCATGAGTGCTACTGAAAATCAGCTTGTGTGCCGCCTTCAGCGCACATGCCATAGGTTGCCTACCCCTACTCTAAGATGTCAAGTCTGCATTTAGACTGAGAGCTCTTTGTGGTGGGAACTTTATCTTGTTTTGTATTTCTGTGAAGTGCCTAATATTTCTGAGTAAAACTTTTATAATCAGTACATGATTCTGTGATTCAATATTTTCTTTCTTTTGTAAATCCATGCGACTAAGTAGAGCTGCTTACAATTTTTGACAGTATTTTTTAATTGAAATTTTCACAAAAATGAGAGATAATTTTCATAAAATTCTTATAATGTGCTAATTTGCTTTGTGAGCCCTCATGTGAAATATCTAATGTAAGGAAATGAAAGGGCCCTTGAATGCCTTATGATCTGATCAGCCTCATCTTTATTGCAAAGAAAACAAGACCCTCTTCCTATCAGATATGGAAAATGGAAGCCTATATTTTAACAGGAAAAACAAATCATGCCTCCTCTGTTTAGATTCTATGTGTAAACCTTTGGCAAATGAGAAAATGGATTGGGAGCAATGAGAAGAGGAATAGGTGACTCTCTTCTCAGAAACAAAGGGGTTTTCTCTCTGTTCAAATGAACCTTCATGCGCTTTTTTTTAAAAGTAGTTTTGCTCACTTGTTAGAGGAGTTGTTCTTTAAAGTAATTAGCCTTGCATACAGCCTCCTTGAGCTGTATACAGCAGTTCTAGACAGTACTATCCATACTCCTTGGTCTTTTATGGTAGCCTTGGAATCAATCAGTAGGCACAAGTGGGATAATGAAGTGAAGTCTGTGGTGTGTCTCTGACATGTGACAAAATGGCCTGAATTCTGATTTACACTAAGGCCTCCTTGCTTTGGCAACGTAATTACATTGACATCTACTTCAAGCCCCTTTTATACTGTTCATTCATGGTCTTAATGATATGATGATAAATGAGAATCAGGCCCATTAAGTTTGTACTTTTTTTATTTCCATTCGGCAAAAGTCTCTTTACGCTAGCCAAACTTCCAATGACTCTCACGTAGGTGTAACAAGGCCTGTAAGAGGCCCTTGTGTGGGTTTGTTTTTTAACACACACTCCCCCCTACCCCCAGCCCCAGTGATCGCTGAATTGGATTTCTGACTCCTCCAGGCTTCAAGCTGCTCCCCAACTACTTCAGGGTAGACTGTTTTGCCTGGTATCTCACAAAAGTCCTGCTTTTCCAATAACAGAAGAGTCCTTGCAGACCAGTCCCACAATAACATGGGATTCAGCTTGTTTCCTATGTTTCCTAATAGATATGATACATTCCTAGCAGGAGACCCGTTCTCTTCGCTGTGAAGGCTTTTTTTTTCTGGCTCAGACCTTCATAGGTTCCTTCAGTTCTTGCCAGACTAAGTTCTGCCTCTCAGGCTGCCAATAGAACCATTCTTCTGCTGACTACAGCCATGCTCTTCGGAGCACCCTCGTCTGTAACTGGGTCCAGCAGGAGCATTTCCTGTTTTCCTCTGCCATATTGCATGCAAGGATTTATACGCCTCATCACAGTCGCTTTCACTTCTTTTCTATTCCCCCGATCCCATACAAAATGTAAGTGTAAGCCAAGCCCAGTTTCTTTTTTGCCCATTCAGTGGCTAGCTGTCATCTTGGCCCTTGTGCCTCTTCTCCCCTTGAAGCTATGGGCCCAGTCAGTATTTTGCTCTCCTGGCACCAGCCTGTGAGACAGGTGCCTCTGAGGTGGTTCTGCAGGTATATTCGCTCAGAAGTCAGGGCAGTTTGCCTCTCTCTGAACACACCAGTGTGTGCTTCCATAAACTTCTCAACTTAATCACGCCCACAACCGAGTGCCAGCCTCCAAATACTTCACTTTATGCATGGACAAAACTGCTGATTATGACATCATCCATGCTTTATATTATTACCTTTTAAATAATGCATTGATTTAATGCTAAAGCATCCCTGTCACTGATTCCTACCATATCACAATGCTAACTGCAATATTTATCAGTTGGGGGTTTGCCCTCTGAAATTCTGCATTCAGGACACTGCAAGACTCTGCTGAGCCACCTCATGTTGCTATTGCCTTTGCCCTCGTCTCGCACCTACTACTCCTTGTGTTTTGGTCTCCTCTTGTTTTTGTCAGAGCCTCGTTTCTAGGCTATTCAGAGGCAAGGACTCTGGGTGAAATGTTGAGAAGTAAAGTGAGCGAGGAGCCTTAATCCCATTTTCCAAAGTGACTCGTGTGTTAGAGAGCTTAAGTCCCAGTGATTTTCAATAAGAACCAGGCTCTTAAGTAGCTACGTCACTTTTATAAATGGGATGTAGGCGCCTAAGTCACGTAGGCAGAACTCTGTAAGGAAAGGTTCTGTACTGTGGAAAGAATCTAGAATAATTTCTTTGGCACTTCATCTTCAAAAACTGTGGCAAAGCTCCAGTTTGCTGAGGTTATTCATGTTTCTTTTTATTTCAGCCAAGACAGCACCCATTTATACTGCCGCCTATGCATGTCCAGTGCGGAGAACACTACACTGAAACAAACAACTCACAAGGTATTTAGAGTGTACCTTTTTGCTTTCAGAGATCTTCAGCTTCATGTGCCAGCAAAGGGGCTCTTGTTCATCAGATCTTGATGTCCAAAATGCAGTCCTGGTCAAATGGGAGTTAGTATCACTCCTCCACAATAACTTCATAGTTAAGGCTGCAGCAGGGTTCTGTTTAAAGCCCAATTTTCAAACTTACCTAAAATACACACGCACCATTAGATGGGCTTGGAATATGGCATGCCAGTTCAGTGCAGTTGGCATGTCTGGGGTCAGTTGGTCAAGGAGTTGTCAAGTTACAAGTCTCCCCAAATGGCCTGATTTTAAAATTGCAACTTTCTTATAGTGCTTTTTTCTGCAGATCCAGTGAGAACTGGGGAGGTGAAGGGGGAGTAGATCCACATAGCCTATATATTACTTGATGGTCTTTTCTCTGTTCTAGTTCCTGTCACCAGGGTCAAGCTTCAGAAGTGTGTGAATAAAAAGTTGTATTTTTTGGCTCTCTGCAGGGTTAGCCTCAGAATTGATCTCTGAGGAAAGTATGATGGCTGGAATCTAAGGTGTAGAGAGAGATTTCCACAAAATATCCTGTAGCCTAGTGCAGTGGCCTGGTCATGAGGAGACCATAAGTTCTGCTGACATCTCTTTGTGTTTCTGTGCATTGTTATTGACACACTTCTACACTAGGGAGAGACAACTATTATTTCTCACTAGATAAGATGATGGAGATGTTGCACCAAGTCACTTCGATTAGAGCTGGAAACAGAGCCCAGACCTCTAATGTGGCAGCCTCACATCCCATTCACTTAACCACACTCTCTTTTGAAATGATTTTCGCAAAGCTATGTCTGCATACTGTGAGAGACACAGCTGAAGTGCCCTAGCCAATTGTCACGCATGATGGAATCTGAGCGTAGCGATTGTGTGTCATGAATTAGGCAGGGGCTGTACATAGGAATTGACTGAGATGCAGCAGGAGTGGACCTTACCACAGACTTCTCATGTGATGTTGGACAATTGCTTACACCAGAATCATTGGAGGTGGCCATCCTTCTGAGTCCTATGAGATTTAGGAGAAAAGATAATCCTATGGTTAATACAATCAGCTGTGATTCGAGATCTGATTTTTTTTTTATTCCTGCCTGTGCTGCAAACTCCCTTTGTGACCTTGCCGAATCATTTAATTTCTGTGCTTCAGTTACCTGATCAGTAGGCTGTTTTGGTTCCTCGGGGGCATGATCAGCCTGTTTTGGCTTGCTTAGAGTCCTGGAGACAACAGATTGGTTTGATGTTGAGGAACCTGCTACAGCCTTGGAGGAACCTCTTCCCCCTTTCACAATCTCTGCCTGCTTGGGGCGGGGAGGGCAGTACATCAAGAGGAGACCTAAGGGAATATTCAGTGGTACAGTAGCTCTGGGGTCTAGTGCTGCCAATGGTGGGATGTCTTTAGATAACAGTTGTGAACCTGCTGAGAGGCAGATGGATGGACGGGGGGAGAGAGAGTTCCACAACTACCTCCTCCGCCTTAAGAACCTTCCAGAGGGTCTGGATCTGAACTGTTTCAAAGCCTGGGTATGATTTAGATCTAGAACGTAGGTTCAGCCAATTATACAGACAGGGTTCAACCTCCAAATGTTCCCAAATGGCAGGAGTGTTTGGATCTGGAGTTTTGTTTTGATCCTATTTCTGACACAATTAACAAACTACAATGTGTAGGTGTATTACAGCATTTTGGACTTTTGGGGGAGCAGGGACGGAAAGAGCACAATGGATTCTGAAATGTGAGGCAAGGTAGAGAAAAGCTTGGGGTATTGGGTCCAGGAGTGGCAAAACAATCTGAAAGGCCAGTCCTGAGACCACGCCTCCTGCACAGATGTACACAAGGCTGCCTCTTAATCACTGGCTCAGAATGCATTTGAAGTTTTGGTGGTTTTATTTAGGAAATGTTTTGAGGATCATGACATTGCATGTGCCCTTGTTTGTTGAAGTGTCCGTTTCTTTATCTCTACCATACACAGACAACATTTTCCATGGAAATGAAGAAACATTCTATTGTAGATCTCAGACCAGCTTGGACAGGTGTCCCATGGACTTCAGCTACTTAAATGGTAATGGGCCAAATGGCAGTATGTGCAGTGCCCACAGCATGAACTCTCTCAACCGTTCACAGAACTTCGTTCAGGCATCTCCAATGTCCTCCAATCTCAGCATCCCAGGAAGTGATATCATGAGAGCAGACTACATCCCCAGCCATAGACATAGTGCCATCATAGTGCCATCCTACAGGCCAACGCCAGACTATGAAACTGTCATGAGGCAAATGAAGAGAGGGGTTATTCACATGGATAGCCAAAGTCAATCTTTAAGGAACCTCAATATTGGAAATACACATGCTTACAACCAACCAGAAGACCTGGTTTACAGTCAACCTGAGATTCGAGAGAGACATCCCTATACTGTTTCTTATGGGCCGCATGGTGGTTATAACAAACCTGTTGCCCCATCTGACCAAATGAACCCTAATAATGCTGTGCAGAATAAGGCAGCAGCCAGTGCCATATCCCACACAGTTAGCACACCAGAACTGGCTAACATGCAGCTGCAGGGCAGTCAAAGCTATAGTACTGCCCATATGTTAAAGAACTATCTTTTCAGGCCACCACCTCCATATCCACGTCCACGTCCTGCCACCAGCACGCCTGACCTAGCGAGCCACCGTCATAAATATGTCAGTGGCAGTAGCCCTGATTTGGTTACTCGGAAGGTCCAGCTCTCAGTGAAGACATTCCAAGAGGACAGCTTGCCAGTGGTTCATCAGTCACTCCAGGAGGTTAGCGAGCCCCTCATGGCAGCCAAGCATCATGCAGCTTTGAACAAGCGTCATAGTTTGGAGGTCATCAGCAATATGGTACGTGGTATAGAAGCTATGGCTTTAAAGACTTTAAATGCCCCTCTGCCACGTAGAAACACCTTGCGAGAGCAGGTGCAACCAGAAGAGGCAGCGCAGATGGAACATGCGGTTCAGCAGCTCCCTTGCTACCATCACAAGAAGACGTTCTCGAGTGCCACAATGCTGATACACAGCAGTGAAAGTGAAGAAGAAGCTTCAGAATCAGTGTCACAGATAGCACCGCTCCATGAAAATGTGGAATATAGTGCTCAGTTGCAAGCTGCTTTGGCTAGAATACCAAATAAACCTCCTCCTGAGTATCCCGGGCCAAGGAAAAGTGTTAGCAATGGAGCCCTGAGGCAGGACCAAGTAAACATTTCAGTGGCTGTAGCCAGGGCCAAGGCCATGAGGCCAGGGCCTACCAAGGCCATTAGCGTGTCTCGGACTGATCAAATGACAATGAATGGGTCCTCACTTGGACCGTCTATCTCAGAGCCTGACCTCACGAGTGTAAAGGAGAGGGTCAAGAAAGAACCAGTGAAGGAAAGGCCTGTGTCTGAAATGTTTTCTATCGAGGACAGCATTATAGAAAGAGAGATGATTATGAGGGTAAGTATCTTTCTCTAATGCCGAGGCTTCTTTGAACCAAAGAACCAACCTGTTTTGTTTTGTTTTTTAATATCCCAAAATGCACAACTGAAAACTGTTACAGCCTAAACAATGAGGAATGTAAAACAACCTTATGCAGAAAAAAGAGTTTTTGACCGTCATAGGATTAGCTGGAAGGTAAGAGTGAGTAAAAAATGCAGGGTCTGATTCTCCATTGCCTTGCTGCTTGTGCAGTCATTTAGAGCTCTGTAATTTGAATGGGTCTGCAATGCCATCACCAGTACGAGTGGAGAATTCAGGTTCAGTAGTATGGGTATGGCTACACTGGCACTTTACAGCGCTGCAACTTTCGCTTTCAGGGGTCTGAAAAAACACCCCCTGAGCACTGCAAGATACAACGCTGTACAGCCTCAGTGTAATCAGGGCGGCAGCGCTGGAAGCGCGGCTCCCAGCGCTGCACGCTACACCCATAGAGGATGTGGTTTACGTGCAGTGCTGGGAGAGCTCTCTCCCAGCGCTGGCGCTCCGACCACACTCACATGCTTTGAAA
This sequence comes from Chelonoidis abingdonii, assembly GCF_003597395.2. Lineage (NCBI taxonomy): Eukaryota > Metazoa > Chordata > Testudines > Testudinidae > Chelonoidis > Chelonoidis abingdonii. Next base: position 168,818,868 of record NC_133771.1, read on the forward strand.
TTTCAAGTGTAGCCATACCCAAATTCTCTCCACTTTGCAGGGATATAAAGCAAAGCACTGCATAATATGCAGTGTTAGTGTGGAGAATCCAATCCATGACATTTAGATGGCTTATCACTTAGAATTGCTGCTTTTACATTGATGTAGCATATGCTTAGCCTACAATTTTATGAGACTTGAGTTTTATGAGGAGTAAACTTTGGTGGCACTAGAATTTGGCTTGCTGATTTTCTAAACTAGTGACTTATTGCACAACCAAAGGAGCAATACTGCTAACTTGAGGAAGTAGAGATGCTGTTTTTTCTTTCCCTGAGGTATGGGGAATGTGAATCCTTAAATTCTCATTCAGTTTTCCTAGAACAAGCAGATGATGCTGACCTAGCTGCTTTTTCCTGCACAGCTGCACGCTACAGCAGTTTTCAGATGAACGTACTAGCCCACAACACTTAGTTAATGAGTTATGCACATACCTGACGAGCAGAGTGTTTAAAGAGATTAAACTGATAAGAGTGACTAACTGTGAACTATTTTTTTAACAACTTAATTTAGACATCCTGCGTTACTGCCATGCCTTTTTGAAGAGACCTATTATTGAGTGTCCATCTCTTCTGCTTGTTGTAGGAATACATAATATGTTCCCTAAAATATAATGTAATAAATGGACAAATACAAAGTCTGGTCTTCCATAGACCTAAATGATAGCAGGGAACGTATCAAAATATAAAGACTTAGTCATGGGCTTAACTATATAAACTGTGAATACTCCTGTTGAAGTCAAGTTAGGGAAGTACATATCCCTTTTTCAGGATGGGTCCTTGAGCAGAAGAAACATTGAATCCATTTACATTAATGTGATGTCCAAGTGATCTGGGGGTGTTTAGAAAATAATATGAGCTTTGCTGTTAATATTCTTCACGGCAAGACTATTAGTCAGCAAACAAAATGAGGTTACTTAATATCTACATTTAGAATGAAACACTTCACTATACCCCGGGGGATTTTTTAAGCTTGTTTAGAAAGCTGCCATTTATTTATTGCTGATTCTTGCATTTGAAGTAATGATTTAGAAGTAGCAAGAACAAAATTATTTGTTAGTCTGAAAGTTGACAGGCCCTCTATTTCCTTTGAGTTCTGCTAGAACAGGGGCAGGCAAACTTTTTGGCCTGAGGGCCGCATTGGGTTTCCAAAATTGTATGGAGGGCTGGGTAGAAGAGGCTGTGCCTCCTCAAACAGCCAGATGTGGCCTGGTCCTGCCTCCTATCTGACCCCTCCTGCTTCTCGCCCCCTGATGGCCTCCCTCGGGACTCCTGCCCCATCCAACCCCTGCCCTCCCGCTGTTCCCTGTCCCCGGAATGCCCCCCCCGACTGCCCACCACCACCCCATTCACCCCCTCCTCTCATTCCTGACTGCTGCCCGATCCCCTGCCCCATCAAACCACCCCTTGTCCCAGACTGCTCCTGAAATCCCTGCCCCTGGCTGCCCTCCGCTGCCCCATCCAACCCCCCGCTTCCTGACTGCCACCCGGGGACCCCTGCCCCATTCAACCACTCCTTCTCCCTGTCCCCTGACCATCACCGGAACCCCTGCCCCTAAGTGACCTCCGTGGCCCCATCCAATCCCCCCTCTCCTTCCTGACTGCCCTCTCGAGACCCCTGCCCCCTTCAACCCTCCTGTTCCCCACCCTCTGATCACCCCAATCCCTATCTGCACCCCTGACCACCACCCTGAACTCCCCTGATACTCTATCCACACACCCCACCCCACCCCGCTCCCTTACCACATTGCCTGGAGCACCGGTGGCTGGCAGCACTAGAGTTGCGCCGCCCAGCTGGAGCCAGCCATGCCACTGCGCAGCACAGAGCACCGGATCAGGCCCCAGGTTTGCAGCTGCACTGCCCCAGGAGCTCGCAGCCCCACCACCCAGAGCACTGTGCTGGCGGTGGGGCAGGAAGGGGAAACAGCGGGGGAGGGGCTGGGGGCTAGCCTCCTGGGACAGAAGCTCAGGGGCCGGGCAGGAGGGTCCCATGGGCCGTATGTGGTCCACGGGCCATAGTTTGCCCACCTCTGTGCTAGAACAAATGCAAAAATGGATCTCTCAAATCCTGAAAATTGTCACTTCCTAGATCATTGGTTCTGATTCTTGGGGTCAAGGTCTCAAGATGCACCACAAAGCTGTATCCTAGAGGTTGTGTTATTTCCTACAGAATCTAAGCTTTTATTTAACCAAAAAAAAAAAAAAAAGTTATTTCTAACCTTTCTGCTTGCGAAGCATAACCTCTCACATGTAAATACTGCAGTAGTAGTAAGGCTTATTAAATGTGTAGCATCCCAGAATATATTCAGTAAAAGTATCTGAATTACATTTTTTGATCTCTTTCAGATATGAAGTGATCAAAGGGACATGCATTGAGTGTAATTGTCTTTCTTAGCTATAGACAACCCAAGGAATTCAAATCAAATTAATGTGTGTGTATGTGTGTGCACATGTGTTACAGCATTTTGGACTTTTGGGGGTCCAAAGAAGGACAAAGGATTGTGAGACTGGGCACAGAGGATTCTGGGATGTGGGGCAAGATAGAGAAAAGCTTTGGGTATTGGAGCCAGGAGTGGCAAAATAAACTGAGAACCTCTATTCTGGATATTCAATGAGTATTAGATCAACTTTGTTCACCCCATCAACACCATGTGCGCATTTGCTTTTTGGAAGCGGGAGGTTATTCTATTTTTTTATGCTCAAATTGCTTTTAAAATGGTTTCCAGCCTAGTTCAGGAATCACGTGACATTTCTACCTCTTTCACTACGGGCACTGAAAACTATCAGCTAACCATTTGTGAATTTGGTGCTGTGGCTGATCTCGTAAGCACAGAATTCACCATTTTACACTTTGGGACATTCTATTTGGTTAAAGACAGCCGATTTTTATGAAGCTTTTGCCATAGCAGAAAATCAAACCGAAATTGGGCGAAATTACTTGATCTTGAACTGTCTGTAAATCTGGTAAAAACGTGGGTTTAATTTTTGCCAGTTTCACCAGTAGCATGAGCATCTTTATGCAGTTATGCCCAGGTACCTAATGGCAATGAAAAGTTTGCAGGCTGGCCCGTTCCAGAAACAATCCATTTACTGTATGCCCGGGGGGTGTGCTTTTCCAGCAGGAGAGCTCGGACCCTGCTGTAACAGCAGTTTTCAAAAGCAGCTGTGATCCAGACAGCCTTTGTGCATTGCTTCCCCCCAAAACCAGGCGGGAAGAGTCGCCAAGGGAATGAAATGAAATATTTCCCCCTCTTCGCCTTCCCAGAATTGTGACCCTCCACCTCTTAGATGTATCACCTCCCACTAGCCACAGAACGAAATTAAAACTCAAACGCTCTATACAGCAGTGTGGGTGCTACACAAACATGATGTAAAGCAAGTTCTGTACATCGAATGGTATTAAACTCTGGTTTTAAACACCATAAGCTCATTCTTCGCACAGTGGGCACCATTAACAGCTGGACATTTACCAAACACGGTAGTTTAAATTTACCAAAGTATTTCCCATTCTAAACATTAAACAAACACCCCAGCAAAGATAAAATGTGCAGTGGGGCAAGCAGTATAGATTTTTCATGGTTTTCTGCCACAGTAAATGAAATTGAACACTGTTTAAAACAAGTATAGGATATGTTTGCATAAGTATTGCCATCGTGAGATTATGTCCTGCTAGCAATTTACCATTACAGAAAGGATACCCAAGATTTGTATTTGCAAGTCTTTTGATAGCAAGTAAGCTATATTTTACCTTTGGATTGTTCCTTTGAAATTAAAATTCTGTGCTCTTGTAGGAGTAGGCCCTGGGGAATAATAGGAAGAATCAGAGGTTGTATTTGAATTTACTCTGCTAATGGTGATGATCTGCATTCCTTGGCCAGAGAGTTGCAGATTTTGGAGATTAAAAAAGCATTCCAGAGTTTTACTGGCATTATGGATAACACAGAGATAAAAAACATGCCTTTTCTTGCCAAAAGAATCTAGAGAAGCAGAAGATGGCAGGCCTGGAGGCCCAGAAGAGGCCCTTGATGTTGGCAGCGTTAAATGGACTCTCCGTTGCTAGAGTTCCAGTGCCTGAGGATAGCCAGGATGAAGTAGCCAAGGTGCCAATGGATGAGAGGGTAAGAGAGAGGTTCACAAAGTGCTGTTTATTCCATTGTTTCTAACAGTGTACATGTCTGAAGTTTTAAAAAACTATTGCTGATGGCCACATTGAGAGCACCATCTGTGATGGAGGTCTTTTGGTATTGTCACTGCTTCGGTGAGGCCAAAAATTTGGGTGATGAACAATTGTAAGAGGTTCTGAATGCCGTCATCACCCACTGAAGTCAGTGGAAGTTGAAGGTGCTTAGCACCTCAGGGCGTGTTCAGCGTCTCACAGGATCAAGCCCTAAATCTAAAATATTGCACATCTTCTCTTGGCCAGGGAGGTTGATACAGCAGTCACTCTTTGTTGTAGCATAAGGTGCTGAATGATGCATGTAGGTTGCTGAGAAGAGCCTTAGTTGCAGTCCAAGAGACAAAAAAGATTCATTCTTAGAGACTTCTCTGTGCATTTCTGTGTATGCACATGCATGCAATTAAAAAAAATTAAAATATCTGCTGCCATTGACTATTGGGGCAGATGTTCAAAGAGGCCTCCCTCCTGATTTTGTGCATGGAATTTTGTGCCCTATACAAGCAAGTGACAGCAATTACATATGGTAAGCCCATTTCTCCCGGATACACATCAGAGGTGGTTCTTCGAGTGATTGCTCACATCCATTCAACTTAGGTGTGTGTGCTCGCCATATGCACCGGTGCTGGAAGGTTTTCCCTCAGCAGTATCCGTAAGGGATCGGCTCTGCCACTCCCTGGAATGGCACGCGTATGCCGCAGCATATAGGCAACTGCCAGCCCCCTCCAACCTCAGTTCCTTCTTGCTGCCAGCAATGGTGCATGGAACTGATGCTGCTTCAGCTACAGCTGTTGATTTTTGTTCATTCAAACTCATTTGCCTCTTGAAAATATTACTGTATGTAGTTTTGCTCCAGTTTAGTTCAACCTATTCGTTAAGTTAGAGACTTAGGTCCCTAAAGGAACTTCATCTCAGAACGGAACATGCCCTGGTCCCCAGGCTTTAAACCCTGCAATCGCTGTAAAAGGCCCATGCCCATTGGTGATCCACGTAATAGTTGTTTTCGGTGCTTGAGCAAAAATCACATTAGTGATAAGTGTAAAATCTGCAAGTCCATCAAGCCCAGGATGAAGAAGGAGCGTGAGATTTGTTTGAAGGCGCTCCTGATGGAGTCTGCCCTTATCCTGATGCCAGAGCAGTGCTCTCATTCGGGCACCATAACCTCGGGACGCAGCGCCCTGCTGGTAATGTCTATGAGCCGGCACCAGTCTCCGTCCATGGCTCCAGTCAAGAAGCCTAGGAAGACGGGGCGAGGAAGGTCTCCAGCTTCCCACAAGGAAAAGGACAGGTCTGGGGTGGACCAGGGCCCTGTCTCAGTTGTCTCTTCACCCCTTTGGGGATCCCGGGCCTCAGCTCAGCTTGAGCAGTGTATCCCAGCCCGCTCCCCACCTAGGACACACTGCTTGGGGTCGGATAGCATCGGAGGTCCTCGTCAGCTCTGGATTCAGTGCCCAGAAACTTCCCGGCACTGGTACCGCCCCACGGACAGGTCGAGGGACCGACAGAACCGTTCCCCGGACCATCATCAATCCCCCAGGGCAGCGTCACCATGTACAGATACATCTTCACAATGCCGAGCCTGCTCTAGTTCCTGCTCCACATCCTGGTACCGCTCGTTAAGCATGAGACGTAGATCACCAGGCTAGGGCCGTCTCAGATCCGCCGAGTGCCACCAGTCACCAAGGCCCTGATCCAGACACTCGTTGAGGTCAGCCAGATCCAGCTTTGGGAAGGGCGACTGGTACCGATCGGGACAGAGCCACCAATCAGCTCCATCTTGATCACAGAGGAGTGACCACTCGGGCTGTGGCTCAGGTTCAGAGCAAGGTTCCCTAGCAGCAGGACAGACTCCAGCACCTACAGCGCAGACTATGTCAGTGGCACTGAAGCCGAGCCCATGGCCTCAGACTGCATGGTCAGCATAGTGGTACCCATAGGGGTTCACTCAGCCCTCTCAGGTCGCCCACTCAGTATCCGGACCTTCAGAGAGACTGGCTACTGGCCTCTCTCACCTCCCCTCCAGCCCAAGAGGCCTTGGCTGCAGGCACAGGAGGAAGTGGGCGAGCAAGCCACCAGGCCACCTATGGTTGCAGAGGACCCTTTGGTACTGGCTTCCTCCTTCTTGTCTCCAGATTAGGCTATAGTGGAGCCCCCTCCATCGGTGGCACGGGATGATGCTAAAGCGAATCAAGAGCTGTTAGAGGGCTGCCACCAACCTGGGCCTCCAGGTGGAGAAGTTAGAGGAACCCACAGACTCCCTCTTTAATGTTCTCTGCCCCATGGCCCCGGCCAGGCTAGCTTTGCCCCTACATGAGGGGTCGCTAAATAGACTCATAGACTTTAAGGTCAGAAGGGACCATTATGATCATCTAGTCTGACCTCCTGCACAATGCAGGCCATACAATCTCACCTATCCACTTCTATAACAAACCCCTAACCTATGTCTGAGTTATTGAAGTCCTTAAATTGTGGTTTGAAGACCTCAAGCTGCAGAGATTCTCCCAAGTGTACCAACTGTTCCCATGTGAGAGGAGGCAAAAAACCTCCGGGCCCCTGCCATCTGCCCTGGAGGAAATTCCTTCCCGACCCAATATTGGCGAATCCGTAAACCCTGAGCAGTGAGCAAGACTCACCAGCCAGCACCCAAGGAAAGAATTTCTCTTAGTAAACTCAGATCGCATCCCATCCAACATCCCATCCGATCCAACTGGCCTACTTACCTGCTGATAATTGGGCATATTGATCTTTGAATTAATTGTCAGAATTAGGCTACCCTTACCATCCCCTCTACAACTTATTTCAGCTTAGTCTTAATAGCCAGAGTGTCTTTGCCCCCACTACTCCCTTGAAGCTTTTCCAGACTCATATTCCTCTGATGTTTAGAAACCTTCGTCTAATTTCAAGTCTAAACTTGCCTAGTGTCCAGTTTATATCCATTTGTTTTTTGTGTCCACATTGGTACTAAGCTAAATAATCCCTCTCCCTCTCTATATAACTCCTCTGATTATTTATTAAAGAGCCATATCCCCTCAGCCTTCTTTTTGGTTAGGCTAACAAGCCAAGCTCTTTGAGTCTCCTTTCATAAGACAGGTTTTCCATTCCTCGGATCATCCTAGTAGCCCGTCTCTGAACCTGTTCCAGTTTGAATTTATCCTTCTTAAACATGGGAGACCAGAACTGCACACAGTATTCCAGATGATGTCTCACCAGTGCCTTGTATAACAGTACTAACACCTCCTTATCTTTGCTGGAAATACCTCACCTGATGCATCCTAAAACTGCATTAGCTTTTCTAATGGCCATATCACATTGGCGGCTCATAGTCATACTATGATCAATACTCCGAGGTCCTTCTCCTCCTCTGTTACTTCCAACTGATGCATCCCCAATTTATAAAAATTACAAATGTCCTCTGGCAGACTCCCTCCTCCTTGCCTCCGATCTCCAAGAGGATGGAGCACAAGTACTTTGTGCCATCCAAGGGCCACAAGTACCTTTATACCCACCCTGCTCCCAATTCCCTAGTGGTAGAGGCGGTGAACCACAGGGAGACACAGGGTCAACCGGGGACTATCCCTAAGAATAAACACTCAAGGCAACTAGACTTCTTTGGGTGTAAAGTTTATTCATCCTCCAGTCTACAGGTACGGGTTGCCAACCATCAGGCCTTACTAGGCCGCTGTGATTTTAATATGTGGCAGGCCGTGACCAGGTTGGAGAGCACCCTTCCTGAGGCTTCTAGGCAGGAGTTCTGGGCAATCCTGGATGAGGGCTCAACTGCAGCCAGAGGAGCTCTTCAGGCAGCATCGGATGATGCAGACACTGCCGCCCGTACCCTGGCATCAGCCATCTCGTTGTGCAGGGCTTCCTGTCTGCTCCTCTCTGGTCTTTCCTTGGAGGCTCAGCAGTCAATGCAAGACCTCCCTTTTGACAGGCATGCTCTGTTCGCAGAACAGGCAGACATTAAACTCCATGGCTGAAAGGTTCCCGTACAACCCTAAAAACACTGGGCCTGTAGGTCCCCGACCCTGCCCGCAAGCGGTTTAAGCCACAGCAACCTCAGAACCAGGAGAGCCACCCTCGCCAGGAGCCTCCTCACAAAAGATCCAGGGGCTACAAGAGGTGCCTGGCCACCAACTCCCATCCACATCACAGGAGGGCTTGACCTGCAGTAAGCAGATGGGCAAGCGCCTGTTTTGAAGGTACGCCCGAGGGTGACCTACCGCACTGATCCCCAGATCCTTCCTCCCCTCTGTTTGCCAACCGCCTTTCTTCCTTCCTCCCTATAACATAGGACCGATGGATCCTCAATACGGTGGCGCAGGGTTACATCCTTCAGTTACTTTCTACTGCCCCTTCCCTCCCCCTCCTCAGGGACCCGCTCATGAGAATCTTCTCGTTCAGGAGGTAGAGGGTCTACTACAGTTGGGTGTGGTAGAGGTGGCTCCTGTGGAGTACAGGAACAAGGCGTTCTATTCCCAATACTTTTTAATCCCCAAGGCCAAGGACAGTCTGTGTCCCATACTAGACCTGCATACTTGAACCGCTGTTTAGCAAAACTGAAGTTCTGTATGGTCTCCCTGGATCCAGGAGACTGGTACGCTGCCCTCAGTCTGAAAGATGCATACTTCCACATCGTCGTCTTCAAGGGACACAGACGCTTCCTCCAGTTTACAGTAGGTCCCAACCACTATCAGTTTGCGGTCTTTCCTTTTGGCCTAGTGATGGCGCTGCAGGTATTTACCAAGTGCACGTCAGTGGTGGCGGCTTACTTCAGACGTCGGGTTGTCCAGATCTACCCACACCTCAATAACTGGCTTGTCAAGGGCAACTCAAGGACCAAGGGAATGTTGCAGTGCTGCTAGCCACGTGTCGTCCCCTTGGCCTGTTTGTAAACGACAAAAAATCCACATTAGTTTCAGTACAGAAGATAGAGTTCATCAGAGTGGTGTTTGACTCGACCTGTGCACTGGAAAGATTCAGGGCACTGATAGACCTTATCGCGGAAGTCTCCATATTTCCCTTGACCATGGCCAGGGTTTGCCGGCGCATGCTAGGTCACATGGCAGCATGTGCATATATATGGTGCACCACGCCAGGCTCTAGATGCGACCCCCAGTTCCAGCCCCACCCCCACCCAGCTTTCCTTCCCAAGGTGGTGTCCACTTTCCACATGAGCCAGGACATCTTTCTTCCTGTCTTCTGCCCTAAGCCCCATAAGACTAGTGAAGAGAGGCGCCTTCACACTTTGGATGTAAGAAGAGCTCTGGCTTTCTACCTAGATTGGACAAAACTTTTCTGCAAGTTGACTCAGCTTTTCATCTCTACAGCTGATAGGATGAAGGGCCTCCCTGTGTCCACACAAAGGATTTTTAACTGGATCACCTCTTGCATTCGAACCCACTACAAGTTAGCAGGAGACCCTCCACAGCCAATCGTCAGAGCCCACTCGACTAGAGCGCAGGCATCCTCGACGGCCTTCCTGGCACATGTTCTGATCAAAGACATCTGTAAAGCTGCGACGTGGTCCTCGGTATATGCATTTATGGCCAACTATGCCATCATGCAGCAGGCCAGAGATGACACTGGGTTAATCAGAGCTGTATTATAATCTACATGTCCATGAACTCCTTACCTGCCTCCAGGGGTACTGCTGGGAGTCACATAAGATGAATGGACATGAGCAAGCACTTGAAGAAGAAAAGACAGTTACCTTTTCCATAACTGGTGTTCTCCGAGATGTGTTGGTCGTGTCCATTCCATAACCCGTCCTCCTTCCCCACTGTCAGAGTTTCTGGCAAGAAGGAACTGAGGGTGTAGGGAGCTGGCAGTGTCCTATATGCCACAGCATACACACACCACTCCAAGGGGCGCCAGAGCCGGTCCCCTATGGGTACTGCTGAGGGAAAAACTTCTGGCACCAATGCATGTGGTGAGCATGCACTCCCAAGTTGAAGGGACATGAGCAACACATCTCGAGGAACATCAGTTATGGAAAAAGGTAACTGTCTTTTTTTTATGTGCACAGAAATGGCAGTGTACAAATTAAGGCCATATTTTGAAAATATGGACCTAAATTCATTGTAACGAAAGAGTGACTATTTTTAAAGAGAATTTTTTTCAAAAATGTACTTAGATAAGTCCATTTATGGAATCAGGATTGTAACTAGAAGGGTTTTGCTTTATCTAGCACCAGAATCTGTAGCTATAGAAAGAGAATGTGCTAGAAACATAAAATTCTCTGCTGATTAAACTACACGGAAGCAGACAGAGTTATGCATTCTCAGACAACATAAAACTTTGTACAGTAAGCAGTATAGCTCCAAGCAAAAAGACGAGAACATTCTAGTTTGTTTGATGATTCATTCTGTATTGAGATTAAATACTGCCCTGTGATACTTCCGCAATCATTCTGTCTCAAAAAATTAATTGATGAGAGATTTCCTTTCCTTCTGTTAAATCACAGTGCAAAATCTTGAAGAGGAAGTTGGAAGAGGGGATGGTATTCACTGAATATGAGCAGATTCCAAAGAAAAAGGCAGATGGGATCTTCACCACTGCAGCATTGCTTGAAAATGCTGAGCGCAACCGCATCAGGGAAGTCATTCCTTATGAGGAGAACAGAGTAGAGCTGGTACCAACCAAAGAAAATAATACAGGCTACATCAATGCCTCGCACATAAAGGTAAAGGCTTTTGAAGCATCACATGGCATATAAAGAAACATTAGGGAAGTGAGTATGTTGTTACAGGTGTGGCCATTGTTTTCTAACATTAGGGAACTTGCAAAAAGTCATTTACTCACATCTACCTAGGCTTCTTTTAAAAATGGGCAGGTTGTTTTACCTTGGATGACAATGTCACTACCAGGGCCGGTCCCAGGCACCAGCTCAGCAAGCAGGTGTTTGGGGCGGCCCAGGGGAAGGGGTGGCACATTGGGCTTTTCGGCGGCGGGTCCGTCGGTCCCTCTCGGAGGGAAGGACCTGCCGCTGAATTGCCGCCAAAGAAGAAAGCGGCGCGGTGGAGCTGCTGCTGATCGTGATTGCGCCTTTTTTTTCCTTTTGCCGCTTGGGGCGGCAAAAACCCTGGAGCTGGCCCTGGACATTACATCACGTTCCTAATTTCAAGGCTCAGTGAACAATCATGAATTGATGTATTTATTACATTTCTGGGACCTAGAAATCATCGTAGAGAAATTTCCTTATCTGTTGCAATGCTGCATAGACTAGCGGCTGAATGCTTGCATTAAGCTAAAAAGGACACCCACCATATCTTAAATTTAACTAATGGGCTAGCTCTACCCATATTAGTTCAGACCAATACAATTTCCATCACCTTGACCCTGCAGGAGCAGCTGGGCCAGCGGGAATTTCCTCCCAGGGAAGGAGGATAGGCAGTGTTTCCACCAGGGGAAACTTTAAATGGAAACCTGCAGGGAAAAGGGGAATGCACTGGATCAGTAGGAGGTCTGGCCCCAAAGCTTCTATCTTAGTTTTAAAACTTACGGGGCTTGATTTTTAAAATGTAAGGGTGTTAAATGCATGTTTGTCTTTTGAGCTTATTCCGCACTCAAGTGGTCTAATAAATCAGACCCCTAAAATAATGGTTCTTTCATTTAGACTGGTCATGTGGGCGTTCATATTGTCTTGTTTCAAATGGGAGTTTTGTAAAATGAAGTTATGTTATTGTTCAGAAATTCATTGTGGTGTGTGAATGGTTTAAATACAGTCTGACCCTCTATGCTGCTTGTAAGCCTGCTATATAGTCATTTTCAGCAGTAAGCTGTCTCATGGTGGCTGCAAATTCATTTTTATCTTCTCTGTTTCCAATAAAAGCTTTTCAAGGCCCCTTAGTGATTATCACTCTATCCTGAGAGAAGTAGTGGTAAACAGTTCATGCCAGGCTGCCATGTGGCATAATAGGGCTGCCTTTTCCCATTGTCAAAAACAAAATGAAAAAAAAAAATCAAATTAGAATAATAAATAAAACATTATGTTCATTTACATCTTGGTGGAAGAAAGGCCTTTAAGTCCAAAGAGAATAGCTAATCTTAGTCATGATTTACAATATTAAATCCTGTTGATTCAGAACACCCTTCTAAACCAGGATCCTGTCAAGTTATCACTTTCCCACCAGAGTCCTAGTGGGTAGCAGATGCTGGTTTTTGGCATCATCTGCCATTGCTAGAACGATGGATTATTGAATCATTTTTTTTTCATCTAATTTGTGGGAGAAAAAAATTCCTAACAATATAAATTGTGCCCATAAGGTGGTATCAGCCAGAAAAAGAATTTTCCCCAGCCAGTTTTAAGTGTCCACGTTTCATTTTTTGTGTCACTATTGGACACACACCCATTTGAGATCTAGAGAGTATGCAGGAACATGCACTTGTGTTTTAGTATCTGACACTCTGGCTATTGCCAGTATTTTCTCCTTGAACTCCAAGTGGCTATTACAAAAGCCAAGCGGATGATCTTTTTGCTTAGAAGGTGAAATTGTATCTGTGAAATTTACCTCCGTAGCATAAAGTGTGTGCTTGCAGCCCAGTACTCACTCCTTAATAACCTGCAGTCAGGGCATTAGAATGCAGTAAACATTCCAGGCATCACTCTCCCTCCAGACTATTTATGGTTCTATGCTATCAGATGCCAGGAGGCTGGATATTTGAACCAGAAGACACAGACAGCTCCTATATCATTTTGATAAGATCCATGCCTGGAGGATCATGACCCCACCACCACTAAGCCTGCCGTCCCTGTGGGTTGTTAGCCCTTCTCTGCTTTCTTAACACTGGCCTATCCTGTCAAGATGTTAAGCACAGTCCGAATACAGAGACACAAATCATAATTTAAGTTATGGATTTTTTTTTTAAAAAAAACCTCTTGCTTTTTGCTGCATATAGAGCAGGGGCAGGCAAACTTCTTGGCCTGAGGGTCATGCACATTGGGTTTCAGAAATTGTATGGAGGGCCGGTTAGGGGATGCTGTACCTCCCCAAACAGACAGGCGTGGCCCGGCCAGTGCCCCCTATCTGACCCACCCCCTGCTTCTCTCCCCCTGATGGCCTCCCTGTCCCCGGAGAGTCCCCCTGGGATTCCTGCCTCATCCACCCCACCCATCTCGCTCCCTGTCCCCTGACGACCCCCTGCCCCTGACTGCCCCACCACCACCCCATCCAACCTCTCCTCTCATTCTTGACTGCCCCCCAGGACCTCTGCCCCATTCAACCACCCTTTCTCCCTGACCGCCCCTGGAATCCCTGCCTCTGACTGCCTCCCGCTGCCCCATCCAGCCCCTCCTCTCATTCCTGATGGCCCCCCGGGACCCCTGCCTCATCCAACCACCCCTTCTCCCTGTCCCCTGACTGCCCCTGGAATCCCTGCCTCTGACTGCCTCCCGCTGCCCCATCCAGCCCCTCCTCTCATTCCTGATGGCCCCCCGGGACCCCTGCCTCATCCAACCACCCCTTCTCCCTGTCCCCTGACTGCCCCTGGAATCCCTGCCTCTGCCACCCCATCCAACCCCACCCACCCCTTCGTGACTGCCCCCATGTTCCCCGCCCTCTGACTGCCCTGACCCTTGTCCACACCCCCGCCCTCTAACCACCACCCTGAACTTCCCTGTTCTCTATCCAGCCCCCCCGGCTCCCTGCCCCCTTACCGCACTGCCTGGAGCACCGGTGGCTGGCAGCGCTACAGTGGCACTGCCCAGAGCACCAGGACAGGCAGCCATCCCTCCCAGTTGGCATCAGCCACGTCAACGCGCAGCACAGAGCACTGGGCCAGGCCGCGGGTCTGCAGCTGTGCTGCCCCAGAGCCCACAGCCCACCACCCAGAGCATTGCGGGGGAGGGAGAACTGCATGGGAAGGGCCAGGGGCTAGCCTCCTGGGCCAGGAGCTCAGGGGCTGGGCAGGAGGGTCCCACTGGCCAGATATGGCCCACGGGCCATAGTTTGCTCATCTCTGACATAGAGCATAATCCAAAGATTATGAAAAAGATTCCCATTGATTCAGTGGACTTTGGATTGGGTCCATATTACACAAAAATGCAATAAAATGAAAAAAAAATCATATATTGAATACAGCTACATATACAAATACAGGGCCAGATGTCGAGTATCTGAAATTTCAATTGCTTTTAAGTACTGTTAATCAATTATCTTGATTTGGCCCACAGATTGTAGTTACTATACATACAAAAGAGTGGTGTATATGACTGAATAGGAAACAAAACGAGCTAGATTTAAGGGGGAAAAAGACCTTTCCTGGTATATTGAAAACAATTATTTAAATACAGTTGTAATTATTGTGGCATCTAAGTGCAAAAGCCAAACATCTAAGTTTAGTGCAGTTGCAGCAGTACGAACTAAACTGACATTCCTTTCCTAAAACTCATACCAGGGGTCGGCAACCTATGGCATGCGTGCCAAAGATGGCACGCGAGCTGTTTTTTAATGGCATGTGACTGCCTGCTGGGACTCCGCGTGCTATTAAAAATCCTGCCGACGCGACAAGCTGCAGGGTCTGCGCTCCCTGGCCGGATGTCTGGCCGAGCGCAGCAAGCCACTGGCCCCTCCTTCGCCTTCCCCTGGAGCCCTGCCGCCACGCGCACAGCGCTCAGGGGGCCGGGGCTGCGCGATCCCGTAGGGCAGCGTTTGCGTCCGTGGAGAGGGAGACGCTCCCCGCTTATCCGGAGCCCTGCCGCCACGCACGCAGCTCTCTGAGGGGCAGGGCTGGGCTGCGCGCGCGTGCTCATGGAGGCAGGGCTCCGGATGAGCGGGGAGTCTCATGGTAAGGGGTCCGGGGCCTGGGGAGGGGTTGGGTAAGGGGTGGAGGCAGTCAAGGGACAGGCAGCAGGGTGGGTGGGATCCTGGGAGGGTGATTAGGGGCAGGAGTCTCTGGAGGGGGCAGTCAGGGAGCAGGACAGGGGTGGATAGGGCATGGGAGTCCCGGGGTCTGTTAGGGGGTGGGGGGTGGATAGGGGTCAGGGCAGTCAGGGAACAGGGAGCAAGGAGGGTCGGGGGGGCAGTTAGGGTGGGGGGGTCTCTAGAGGAGGTGGTCAGGAGACAAGGAGCTGCGGGGGTTGGATGAGTCAGGAGTTCTGGGGAGGCTGTCAGGAGGCAGGGGTGTGGAGACGGGTTGGGCAAGCAGGGAGCGGGGCGGGGTTGTATGGATCCAGAGTTCTGGGGGGGTTCTGTCAGGGGCAGGGAGCGGTTGGATGGGACATGAGAGTCCAGGGGGTCTGTCTGGTTGCCGGGGTGTGGATAAGGGTTGGGGCAGTCAGGGGACAGGTAGGGAGTAGGGTCCTAGGGGAGCAATCAGGGAACAAGGGACAGGGAGGCTTAGATGGGGGTGGGGTCCCAGGAGGGGGAGTCGGGACAAGGAGCGGGTGGGGGGTTGGAGGTTCGGGGGGGGGGCAGTCACCCAGCCTTCTGCCCTGAGCCCTGACCACCCCACACAAACACACCAGTCCTCTGCCCTGAGCCCTACACCCCAGGCCCCTGCCCTGAGCCCTGTACCACCCAGCCCTCTGTTGACTCCTTCACCCCCCACCCATGACCCCAGCTCTGACTCTGGCACCAGCACACATACCCAGCTCCCCTACCCTGACACCTGCACCCCCACGTCCCACCCCCACATCCATGCACCCCCACATCCACCACCCGAGCACAAATGGGAGCTCCTGCACCCCTGCACATTTCCACCTGCACCCTCACACCAAATGGAGCTGCCAGGTAAGTGCCCCAACCAAACTCCTGCCCAACCCTGAGCCCCTCCCATTTTAGCTCCTGGCCAGACCTTCACCCCCAGCCCTGTGCTCAGTCACTCCTACCCTCAGCTCAGTGCAGAGAGGAAGAGAATGGCCAGAACAGGGAGAAGGTAGCACCACTGTATGTGGGCAGGGCCGGGATCCCAGACTGGCACTGGCTGAGCGGGTCGGCAGCCAGAATCCTGGCTGCAGGAGCCGGCATATGAACCCTGATGGATGGCTGAGCCGCTCAGCCCGCTGCCAGTCTGGTCCCGACCACCAGGCCACACAGCGCTGCCGGTCTGGGTTCTGGCAGCCAGACCCTTCCAGCTGGGGTGCCGCAGCCCCACTCAGCCACTGTCGGCTAGGCGAACAGACCCAGACCAGCAGCGGGCTGAGGCCGGTGGGTAAGATCAACATTTAATTTAATTTTAAATGAAGCCTCTTAACATTTTGAAACCTTGTTATTTTACAGTACAATGTTTAGTTATATAATATATAGACTGTAGAGAGAGACCTTTAAAAAACATTAAAATGTAGACCGCACGCGAAACTTAAATTAGAGAGAATAAATGAAGACTCGGCAACACACTTCGAAAGGTTGCCGACCCTGATTTAACAAAGACATGCATCTCAGCATGTACATACTGAGGGTAATCTGCACTAAGGATTATTTTGATTTACATAAACCGGTTTTGTAAAACAGATTGTATAAAGTCGAATGCACAGCGCACACAAAGCACATAATTCAGTAGTGCGCGCATGTACGAGCTAACGTTTGATTCTGGAGCGTTGCCCTGTGGGTAGCTATCCGTAGCTATCATAGTTCCCGCAGTCTCCCCCACCCATTGGATTCCGGGTTGAGATCCAGCAGATAGTGCAAAACCAGTGTCGCGGTGATTCTGGGTAAATGTCGTCATCATTCCTTCTCGTGAAAGCAACGGCAGAACAATCATTTTGCGCCTTTTTCCTGGATTGCACTGTCAGATGACCATAGCATGGCACCATGGAGCCTGTTTTGCCTTTTGTCACTGTCCCATATGTGTTGGATGCCGCTGACAGAGGCGGTACTGCAGCGCTACAAGAGCATTCATTTACCTTTGCAGGTAGCAGTGACGTTACAGTCATTCTGTACAGTCTGCTGTGCACTGTAAATTGGCGATGAGGGATGGTTATCAGTCGTTCTGTACGTTCTCGTCTGTCATGGTGTCCTGGGCTGACCTTCGCTGAGTCGGCCGGGGCGCAAAGACAAAATGGGAATGACCCCCAGGTCATTCCTCCTTATGTTGTATCTAAAAATAGTCAGTCCTGCCTAGAATATGGGGCAAGGTACTAGAGCCAGTGTATCAGAGAGACGCGCTCAATGTCAGATCACAGAAAGATTGAGCTGCATGTCATATATTGGGGTGTCCCTGCAACCACCACCCGTTGCTTCCTCCTCCCCCTCTGGCTCTGTTGCAGGGTCCCCATTGTGTGATGAAGTAATAAAGATGCAGGATAAGAACACTGACTTTTTTGTGAGATAAATGAGCGGGCACCCTCCAGCTGCTATGATAGTCCAGGAGGACATTAAACGGTGGATGGGGAGAGGACGCAGGCATCCCGCTGCTATGATAGTCAGGCAGTACAGATTTTTCTTAGACATGAAAGGGGGGGGGGCTGATGGAGTTCAGCCCCAGTTGCTATGTGAGGACGGTTACCAGCCGTTTTGTCACATCTGCTGGAATAACCGGGAGTCATTCCTATTTTACCAGCGCCCGCCGACCTCACCTGAGGCAGCCAAGAGCACTCACAGGCTGATGCGAGGACAGCTACCAGTCCTACTGCACTGTACTGTCTGCCACCGGGGAAGGGAGGGGAAGAGATGCTGCTGTTCTTGCCCCAGCACCATGTCTACCAGCAGCATGCAGCAGACATACGGTGACATTGAAAAAAGTCAAGAAATGATTTTTTTTTCCTTTTTCTTTCACGGGGGGGGGGGAGTAGATTGAACGCTATACCCTGAACCTCCGGACAATGTGTTGATCCTACAGGCATGGAGCAGCAAGAATGCAAATGCTTTTCGGAGACTGCGGGGACTGTGGGATAGCTGGAGTCCTCAGTACCTCCTCCCTTCCTCCATGAGCGTCCATTTGATTCTTTGGCTTTCCGTTATGCTCGTCACATAGCACTGTGCTGTGAACTCTGTATCATAGCCTGGAAATTTTTTTCAAATGCTTTGGCATTTCGTCTTCTGTAACAGAGCTCTGATAGAACAGATTTTTCTCCCCATACAACAATCAGATCCAGTATTTCCCGTACAATCCATGCTGGAGCTCTTTTTGGATTTGGGACTGCATCGCTACCCGTGCTGATCAGAGCTCCATGCTGGGAAAACAGGAAATGCAATTCAAAAGTTAGCGGGGCTTTTCCTGTCTACCTGGCCAGGGCATCTGAGTTCAGATTGCTGTCCAGAGCAGTCACAGTGGTGCACTGTGGGATACCGCCCGGAGGCCAATACCGTCAATTTGCGGTCACGCTAACCCTAATCCAATATGGTAATACCGATTTCAGCGCTACTCCCATCATCAGGGAGGAGTACAGAAACCAGTTTAAAGAGCCCTTTATATCGATATAAAGGGCCTCGTTGTGCGGACAGGTGCAGCATTAAATCGGTTTAACGCTGCTAAAATCGGTATAAACGCGTAGTGTAGACCAGGCCTTAGTTTTGTCAGCATTCTTGATTGTTCTTTATAGCATTGGCTGCCAGAACCTTGATATCTATTGTTGTATCAGCACTTAATATAAATCTTTTTCTCTAGGATTTATAACTTTTTCAATAAAAAGTTGCTCTGGGCTGAAACTTGGAATTAGAAGCCCCAGTCTGAGACACAAAAAATATATATATAATAATATGTCATAATGGGTTCACCTGGTTTTTTTTAAGCTGCTAAAAGTAATTTTAAAAAAAAATTAGGTTTAGTGACTTTAAATGTTCTTGGGGTTTTTTACCTGTAGAATTGAAAAATAGTTTGGATATGAAAAAAAAGTGAAATTTAGTAGGTGATAGTGTTAAAATGGCAGATTTTTACACATACCAACAAGTAAATTTTAAATTATCTAAGTATTTTAGAAGATTTACTTCATAGGAGGATTACAAATAATATGTTTTAAATGGGAATTTTCAAGGTGATCTAACAGTACATTTTAGTTATTGCAAAGTATAGAGCATGTAAATCTTGTTTCAAATATTCTTTTTAATTACCTATTTATATGCTGCAGTGCAAACACACCAAAAGTATTTTTGCAAGATTTGTTAAGTCAATTATATGTATTGGAAAAGGATTTCCATAATTTACTCTTGGAAAAACTGTTAAATGTGCCATATCTATTGATAGATTGCAACCACTGAACTGAAAACATAAATTAGTAGAGGAAGAGAAATTCAAAGCAAATTCTGACATTCTATCTGTATTTCATTGCTAGCTGGCTGCTGGCATATCAGAGTAATGTGTTATATGCAATGTGTGGGCATAACTGGATGATCTGGGACAAGGCTCAACTGCAACTTTGAAAGTGACAGAACAGGACTACTTTTTAGAAATAATGTTTGTCCATTATAAAATAATTAAGCATGATCAAATCTAGTGACATCAGAGGACTGATCAGCCTCTGGCTTTCCTGATGCAAAATGGTGCTTACAAAACTGTATGTTATCTGCAGCTGTGCAGTCTTTCGAAATACATGTAGAATCTGCCTAGTGCCCAGACTTTCTTTCAGCACAATCACTGAGGGCCTGATGCAAAGCCCATAGGAGTCAACAGAAGTCTTTCTAGGGTTAAGTCTACACTGTAGCTGGGAGTGAGCCTCCCATCCCAGGTAGACAGTTTTGAACTAGAGCCGCTCCAGCTAATGTGCTAAAATAAAAGTGTGGACATTGCTTTCAGGCTGCAGCTCAGGCACTCAACTCATCTGAGGCTCACTCTCAGCAGCAGTGTAGACATATCCTTAGTGATTTCAGTGGGCTTTGAATCAGGTCCTTAAGCAAAGATTTTCCTTTTTCCATTTTATGCACTGCATGGTCTTAATTTTCTGCAAAACATGAAGAAGTATTCCTCTTCGAGGGCTTGCTCATGTCTATTCCATTCTAGGTGTGTGCGCACCCACATGCACAGTCATCAGAGGTTTTTGCCTTAGCAGTATCTGTAGGGTCAGCTATAGTGCCCTCGGAGTGCCACGCTCATGTATTGGTATATGAGGCATTACCAACCCTACGTCCTCTCAGTTCCTCCTTACCGCTGTGATGGTTGGTCGGAGCGCCTTTTCTTGAATCGCACTGCAGAAAAGTGTGCCATTAACTGTATTTTTTTTCTGACTCCTAGGTTACTGTAGGTGGGGAGGAATGGCACTATATAGCCACACAAGGACCTTTGCCACACACATGCCATGACTTCTGGCAGATGGTGTGGGAACAGGGGGTGAATGTTATAGCCATGGTCACAGCTGAAGAGGTATGTAAAATTATGTAGAACAATTTGTTCTGAATGTGAGCAGCTCTACCCTTGTCGCTGCTTCCCATTCCAATAATGTTTTTCTTTAGCAGCCCTTTTATTTTCTCCTTTTATTCCCCTTGAACACTTTTCTGGAGATAATCTGCTGTGACCTTGTCTTTTATAGCGCTCTAGTATTTAGCTTCTCATTTACTAAAATAAAAAACCACCACCACCAAGCTTCAGTTCAGTTGTAAGACTTTGGTTTGCCAAACAAAGCAAAAATGTTTCCATTGGAATGAGAACCTTGAACTGCTCTTGGTTAAAATGACATTTATTCCCAACACATCCAAGGCCAGTTCTGCATTCCGTCATTCTTATCGCTGAAAAGAGACCAGAAGCTGTTGTTCCTGGAGAAGTGTCCATTTAAAAAAAACCCCTTTTTTATTCCTATGCCAAGCAAAATAGTTATTTTTATTGGAATCCAAGAACTGTGTGCTATGTTATAAAAACTGGCACACGTTGCTAACTAACACTACATACAGCTTTGAACCCTGCTGCCTTATCAGAACATAGGAATTAAAATACCACATTAGTCCAGTGTTCTGTCTAGTCTACTTTCACATCTCTGACGTGAACCAGTACCAGATTGGCGGAGGTTAGAGAGATAAATCCTCTTCATGGATAGTTATGAAATCACCTGCCTATGGGCAAGTTTCTTCCTCACCTGTTGCAGTCAGAAGTTGACGTATGCCCTGAACGATGAGAGTGTTTCCCTTAGATTTTTTTTTTTTTTTGGAAGTCTCTTTAATGCAGACCCGCTGACAGCAATTCCGAATCCGTCACTTCCGGGACTGACCACTGTGGCCAGTTGTGCTGGCCCGCAGCACGGGGCCCACAGCAGTCGCACGTGCCTAGGAGCCCTGTAGCCTGCCTGTGTGACTTTTAAATCATCCGAGCCCCTGGGCAATTGCCCCCTTTGTCCACCCTGTCAGTGGACCTGCTTTAATGTAACTGTGGATGTTCTCATTATCCATATAAATGTTCAAGCCTTGAGCCTTCTCAACCCTTGGACTAAATGATATTTTTTTTCTGGCACTGAGGTTCCATTCATTTAATGCCATTCAGTTTCTTGGGACACCCCTTGTTCTTCTCTTACGAGAGAACATAAAAAGGAGTACTGAGTTTAGCTGCACAAGTGGTTCTGTTTGTGAGAATTATACTCATGCCACTACAAGAAGAATCATTTTAATTTTGTTTTTTTGCGGTTCAGGAAGGAGGAAGAAGCAAGAGTCATCGCTACTGGCCTAAACTGGGTTCTAAGCACAGCTCAGCCACTTATGGGAAGTTTAAGGTGACAACTAAATTCCGCACGGATTCTGGATGCTATGCTACTACAGGGCTGAAGGTCAAGCATCTTTTGTCTGGGCAGGAAAGGACAGTGTGGCACTTGCAATATACTGACTGGCCTGATCATGGTTGTCCAGAAGAAGTCCAAGGCTTTTTATGTAAGTTTCGTTAATTAATGCACACTTTTATGGCCAATGAACATTTTTAAGACCCAAGGGAGCATTGCACACTTTGTAGCTTCTGTTGGCCAAACTCAATGCACATGCTACGGGCTCCTGGCTTCCCCCCTTTCCAGCCCAAAAGCTCCTTGTGTGCCATCCTCCTATCCCCCTGTATTTCAGGGGCTCCCTGTGACTTCCCCCCTTCTCCCCACTGCCAGTGGCTTTGTGTGCTCCTTTCCCCCTTCACCCCATCTCAGGGTTTGCATGCCTTCTCATTCCAGAGCCCCCCATTCCTTCCCTCATGGCAGGCACTCTGTCTGCACACACACACCCTCATATTTCCCCTTTCCTCCCATGCTAGGGACTGTCTTCAGTAATCTTAACTCCCTACCTGCCCAGGAGGTGTTTTAATTATCAGACTGTACATAGTTAAAGTGTGGGAAGTTTGGGTGAGAGGCAAAATTCTCAACCATTGTACTGACTCTTATTAATTCAGTATTGTTCCTTACTACTTTATTACTAATAAATGCGTAATACGCCAGTAATAGTAATGCTACCGTAATGACCTTAAGGAATGCACACCCCTTTTATTTAACTTTACAACTGGAGGGAAGAATATGCAAATAGAATTTTCAGCTTTGCCAAGGAAGTGACTCAGGGTATTATGGGTTAGTAGTGAAGTTTTCACCCATCACTTTAAGTTGGCCTACTCTATTTCTCATTGTATTTCCAAGTTTTTAATTTATTTATGTATTTTTAAAAGTACAGTCTTCCAACATTCAACCGCAGCAATTGGGAAGTTGTAAAAATTGAAACCTAGCTGTTCATAGATACTGCTGGCCATGGAGGTCATGATTCTCCACTGCTGTACACCTAATGAAATCACTTCCACTTGTGCAAAGTAGGTGTAAAATGCCACCTTTCTGATTTTGATTGCACAGGTGGGAAGGACTGCACAGGGTGCACTATAATGGTGAATTAGGCCCAGAGACTTCATTTCTGTGGTTCATACAATTCCTGCTGGAATAACCTTGGGAAAGACCCATACCCAGGTCAGAACCTGAGTGTCCTGGTTTGCATTGTGTTTACCCAGCCAGCTGAGCCACTGGGCTATCTGAAATGTTTATACTTTAAGAAGGAAAAAGCCACTGTTTTGGAGAGCATTAGAGCTAGATGAAAGGACTCTCAGAGATCCTTACACTTTACAGTAGTGATTACAGGAAAGCCACAGAGAACTGTGTACAAAAAAAAGTCCTAATACCTGCTGAGAAACAAACAAAAAAGTAGAGACATGGTTGACATTCTCACTCATTCTACAAGGGAAGGAAAGAAAAGGGCAGATGGATGCTCACTTCCCATCCGCTACTGGCTCTGGCAGGCGGTGGTTTCAAGGGGACTTAGCTGTTGTTTTTGATCCCAGCCTGTTAATAGCAGGAATTGCTGTAAGTAAGGTCTAGAATCATCTGCTTTGGGGAGCTGGGGATTTGCAGAGGGGAAAACAGAACTGAATTTTTTAAAAAGAACTATTTAATTTAAGGGACCAAACTCTCAAGTAATAATTGACACACAGCTGGTACTTGCTGGATTCAGTGCTGTTCAGTACAGTGGCCAAATAATTAGTGTCTTGTAGGAACTGTAAATTATTGTCACTTAAAAAGAAAACTGACTTTCTCATCAATTTTTCAACTTTTATGTGAAGCCGTATAGGATTTTACAGCATAATTTTGCATTTTATCTTACAGCCTATTTGGAGGAGATACAGTCGGTACGTCGCCATACCAACAGCGTGTTGGATGCCAGCAACAATTGCAACCCACCAATCGTGGTTCACTGCAGTGCAGGTGTAGGGAGGACAGGGGTGGTTATCCTAACAGAACTGATGATTGGCTGCTTGGAACATAATGAAGTAAGTAAACTTCCCCCTTAATAATTGCTTTTCCCTTAGCTGGTCCATTGAGTAATTTACTACATTTGTGTCTGGAGAAGCTAGTCATAAAATATCATCCATCTCATTGCATTAGTGTACCCAGACAGTGAGCAGAGATTTGTCACTAGCTGCCATATGTACCTTGACTATTTTGTAGGTATTGTTTGTTTTTATTTTTATTATTTTAATAGAGCACTGCTGAGATAGGATACTTGCTCCAAAGAGTTTACAATCTAAATTAAGATGGGTCGGTACCTGTCTTAATTAATCAATCTGGAGACAGAACTGTGTAAAAGAGCAGACTGAGAGCCGCTGGAAAAGTGTGCTGGCTTCCAAACTGCTTTGCACTATTGATTTAGTTCTCTAGCTTCTGTCTTTAGCGTCCTCCCTCCCTCCCTCACATTTACTGTCTTTGGCTTCTAGACTGGAACAAAGCTCAGCTACAACTCAAAAATAACAGGAAAAAAAGGTTGATGGGCCACAGCCAGTATTATGAGACCTATTACACAGGCTGGCACTCTGTTAGACTATCAACAACATAAAAGTTACAGTGTGTAACTACTTGTTGTTCTGCTGTGTTCTTTGTCATTGGGGAACAGTGCAGCAAAAACACTACGTCCTGAAGAAAAATATGATGTTGGTGTACAATGCCAACCTCAGGAAAACAGCTATTGAAATGAAGGGCTTCCTTCATCGAGTGAGCTGCTGGAAGAGTTTAATCCCTTGTGCTGGATCCAGCCTGCAGGCCCTAGTTTGCTCAGACCTGTACGATAGCAATCAGCATAGTCAGATCCCAGTATACCTGAATCTAGCACTGACCTGGCACTCTAACGTGAACCAGTGATCCTTGCCACAGTGCACCTTATGTGAGAAAGATGTTTGTAGTGTGGAAGGCAAAGCCAGTAATGTTTTTAATTCTGTATCTTACTAAATATCACCTTTACAAAGCATTATTAATCTCTTGTTGACAGAAACACTGTGGTGGGCTTTGAATCCAAAGATCCCCCATTCCTGAATAGAGTGGTTAACTAAGCTCTCCTGAGATAAGTCGGAGCTGGCCTGTTGTACATCCTTGTAAGGCTGACTATAAATATAGACGTTAGATATGGGCAATGGGCTTAGTGTTACACACACACAAAATAGCTCTGAGATGAATCAAAGCCTGACCCATGTGGTGATGACACAGAAAGTGACTGATCACCAGATCGTACTGGCCCAGTAAAAATCAATAAACTGTCAAAATGCTGAGACTGGAACTTGGGTTGTGCAGGCCCAAACTGGTTTGCTGCCCCCCTCCCTTTTGTTTTTTGGTCTTGTCATTGTTCAGGCAAGTTCTGACATGGCTTGGCTCAACATGACCTAACCGCTTTTCTAACCATCACATTCCATGCTGAGGCATTCTGTGGTTTAGCAGTGTAAACTCAAAACAGGAGCTTATGCTCTCATCTACACAGATTTGAAACTAAAATGAAAATCCTCACCACAATTTCTACCCTTCTTGGTACTTATGTGCCATCTGTAACTACTATCCAGCTAGGGTTGCCAACCCTCCAGGATTGTCATGTGATGAAACCTCCAGGAATACATCTAACCCAAACTGTCATCCCGTCTCCTGTAACAGCTCATTTGTGGAATGGCATAAAGATAGCTCCACTTTTAAAGCTGTGATCAATGGTGTTCCCTGTGAACTGCACAGCTGTGCAGCAGTCTTGTATATATGGTGCAGGTCAGGCACTGCCGCTCTCATCTTCTCTGTGGTGGCTCCAGGAGGGATGTGGTGTAGTCCTTTAAGAACCTGTTCTGTTTGCCCCGCCTCACCCATGACAGAACTTGTGCAGGCGTGCTGGTGTGGGAGTGGAAGTGCCTCTGATCTCAGGGACACACTGGCTGGGAGGAGGCGGTGGCAGCTCTGGGGTGCCCCTTGTGCAGGAGCTTAGGTGAGGGGCCTGACTGGACTCTGCAGTATACTCAACGTGCACCCATGCGTGCACACAATGCCCTCTTTGCACACCTCTCACCACACGCACAGCCCCCCTCCACACACCCGCACAAACCTCCCATACACATCCCCCACTTCAAGTGTAAGCTTGCCTAAGGACAAAAATATACCGTCCAGTGGAATTTGTAACCTGCTCAGTACAAAACAAACACACACAACATTTAGAGGGAACATTGGTGATCATGTCAGTTTGGGCTTATTTAATTAAAACTAGGGGCCTCAGTCGTTTTACATAAATACACAGAAATGTATATGAGAAAGTGAAACACTTACTAGAAACAATTCCCATAATACATGGAAACCACACTAGTTTCCTAACACAGAAAGCCTCTGGTGGCTAAAGGTGGAACCAATTATATCCCTGTCCCTTTGCCCTGACCTCATTCTCATAATGCTGCTGACTTCAGCCAAAAGATTTTTAGTTTGTTCCAACTTGTGCTTCTGGAATGAAAAGTATAGTGTAGCATTGCTGTAGAGAGTCATGAGTTTTCCTCTTTCGGCATGTAAGAAACAAGACACAGCTGTTGTTCCAGGGACCTGGAACAGGGTCCATAGTAATGCAACCCTCTTGGCTGTTGTCTTCTTGAGGGTTCTTGCTAGTTTTATTTCCAAAATCATCCACATTCCACCCAAATTTGAGTGCCCCCTTTCCCCCTTTGTTAATGAAAATAGTTTACATCAGAAATAATGAACCTGAGGTTATGGGAAAAAATATTTACACCAAATGAATGAATTTCTCAGTGCTTTAAGTTTCCTGCATGAATAGTATTTTGGTCCCTCAATTTGGGCCTTGGTAGTTTTGAGTGCTATAGCTCAATGGTTTTTGAACTCCTCCTCACATACCTGTTCTAACAAGTTACCCATGTTGTTTTTTCTTCTTTTGCTGTCTCAGTGCAGGCAATGAAATGCTAATACTTCATATATTTTCCAGTGAATTCTAATGCTTCATCTTGCAAGCCTCTCTGTGTTTCACGCAATCTGGTTTATGTCCTGGCTTTGATAATTAAAGAAGGTCAGAGCTTCTCTGTCAAGTGTCGAGTTTCTGGGTCTTGTGGACATTGCCAGTGACTTTCCTCTTTTTTGGCAAGGAACTGAGTGGCCTGAAAAGAGGGAGTAATAACTGGATCATACTCTCATGATATATTTGTCAATCCTTCTGTTTGGCCAGGGACCCAATGTTGTTTGGACTCTTGGTTGCTTCCCGTGATTTGTAGAACCTTAATGTACTTCCTCTATAAGTATAACTGACCATGAACCACAGTGCAAATGGCTACCATGCCTGCATGCACAGTGGATGGCAGAGGGGAGCTGACTCAAGAAATTAAATTTTGATTATTGAAATTCTCCATTTTCCCAGTATATGACTTGTCAGGTAACATGACACAACTGGTTAATTTTGGACAAGCTGAGTGTGGCTATATTTAACAAGAAGCGTAGGATTTTAAGAAATTGCTCAGTTTCCTCAATAACCTTTCACTACACACTCAATCAGTGGTACCAGGTGTTCAGTGTTAAACCCATTGAAGTAAATGTTAAAATTACAACTGACTTCAGTGGAAGCAGGATTGGAATGTTGGTATCCTTTCATAGTGTGTATAATATCTATGTATATTCCTTGTTATAATGTGGAAGGTAAGGCCAAAACTATAAATGAGTTATCTTTGTTCTTTCCTTACGCTTAGTCAAAGGAGGGTTCTGGTGATACTGGGTTTGATTAACGGCCTCACATTTTTGTCACCTTCACTTTCCAGAAAGTGGATGTTCCGGTGATGCTGAGACACCTACGGGAGCAGAGAATGTTCATGATTCAGACCATCGCTCAGTACAAATTTGTCTATCGTGTGCTCATCCAGTTCCTACAAAACTCTAGACTCATTTAATCTCCTTAGAGATCCCAGACGCAGTATTGTGGATTGGACTGAACCTTATTGGCAAGACAGACACATTCCTTTGACAATGTGTCTATTATCATGGTGTGCAAATATTGCACGTGCTCAAGTTGCCTCAAAAGTAAGGAGTCCTTGTTCTTCCGTAGAGAGTACCACAAATTATTTTGTACAAGGTAATTTATTTTTCATGGAATAACTTCTGAATTTCTTGAACTTGTAAAACATGTGGTGAGGTTTGAATTGACATAACTGATCTGCGTTGCCAAATGTCCATAGGGAAGGTGATCCGCTCCAGGGATGTTCTGTTGACCTGTATTCTGTTATATGGTTCATGAAACGAACAGGTCTTCAGGGAATGGCATTTTTCCAGTAAGAACATTTTAGAGCCAATGTTGTGGCTTTCACCATGAAAACAAGACCTGCTAAAAGCCAGTTAGGACTCTGTAATGAGCTGAATCTGATGATAAAGATAGAGAAGATACAATGCAGAGAACCCAAAACATGCATCCATGAATGGATGGAAGCATTACAAAGTAAGCAGTAGGGTATTTCAGGCAGGAAAGCTGGGTGTGTGGCAGTACCTCTTGGCTTGAAGTGGTTTCCATCATATACAGCGTTTACAGTTTTGTTCAATGGTTCTCAGCACCCCCACTACAAAAATTGTTCCAACACCACTATAATCAGGTGTACAGAGACCTCAGATGTTCAAAATTTGGCAAGAATTACCATTGCAGCTTAGCATTTGACAAGAAGGCATATTACACCTTTGTTAATATCCACCAGCCTTTGATCCCTTCCTAGATAAAGAGCTGTAATATTCTTGCTAGGGCCCTGAACCCAACCACATTGTAGTCAGTGGAAGTCTTTCCATCAACCTTAGTGGGCTTTGGGTTGAGCAATAGAAAAAGTCAGCCAGCTGCAGCCCAGAAAATAGAAGTCAGACATTATGTTCTCACAAATGACTAACCCTTTCATTGTTGTCACAAGGCCAAATCCCACTCACCTTATTCAGGCAAGGAATGTCATTAAGGTCTAGACATCTCATCTCCAATGGGAGAGTTTTGTTTTCCGCACAAATCATTCTCAGTCACTTAGATGGTTTACTTTCTAGCCCTTCGTACAGTGCCATAGTGATCTGTGCTCTCTGACCTGTATCCCTGTGTTCTGTTTACTACCCTGGCTGCTGCCAAAATAGTGAGCTGAAGTTTTTAGCTTACAGACTGCTCCTGCCCTCAGATTCTTTCCCAGTCAATGTCTCGCAGTTTGACCATATCACACCCCAGCCCTTCTGGCACTGGGAAGCTTTATTTCTTAACTTTTATTCCCCCACCCAGCCCCCTGCATTAAATTGCAGAGGCCATTTGCCCACTCAGGTTACCATTTTTATCCCAGGTCTCTTTGTGTCCTTTCTCTCCTTTTATATTGCAGTAGCCACTGAAGGTCCCAGTCTCCTACATCACATAGGGAGAGAGAATCCCTGCCCCGAAGAATTTACAATCTGAATAGACAAGACAGACAAATGGGGAGAGAAAGGAGATGTTGTTATCCCCATTATACAAGTGGTGAGGCGAGGTACAGCTACTTTAAGTGACTTACCCGAGGTCATACATGAAGTCTGTGGCAGGAGACGTGGGTTCCATTCGTGGCTCTAAATCCCAGGCCAGGACCTTAACCATGCAGGCCATCACTTTCCTCTTTTCCCTCCACCTTCCCTTGATACTGGCTGACTGTTCCACATCCTTTGTGCAAGTTCCCTCTTCTAGGTCATTAATTTATTTCACTGAAGCCACGTGTTCACTGTGGATCACTTTGTCCAAAAGTGATAGCTGCTGCACTTGTTTTAAAAAAAAACGTAATTAAAAGTATAGCTGGGTGGCACTGACTCGTGAAAAACCAAAGCCACCAGATCTTAGAAAACTTGGTACAATGGGTCAAATTCAAATCCAGTGTAATGTACTGAGCTCAGTGGAACTGCATTTGCTTTCATCAGCTCTCAGTTTTAGCCCCATATGACTTGACAGCCCTGCAGAGTTCATGATGCACCCCCATGGCAACTCCCAGAAACCAGGGGCAGGAGTCCACTTGTGTACATCATCCTGTAAGGCCCAAGCAGGCTTTGCTTGAAATACCAGAAAACGTTAAAGAATCCAGGCATAAATGTGGTTTCAGTCAAGGGTTTGCTTTGAATGTATGCTAGCGACGCTCTATTACAACACTTGTGAAAGAAATGGATGGAAGAGCATTTTGAGTCTGGTATAGTCACTTGGCAGTTCTTTTGATGGGGCGATTTTCTGTTAGTCTTGAGCAGAAAAAAGGAAGCTTAACTTTAAAAAGTCTGCTCAGGCCGTTGCTATTACCTGACTGAGCTTGTACAATGTATAAATCAGGGCCAAATTTCCCCCTCCCCCCAAATGACACAATTTACTGCTGTCATCTGTGTTTTATTTGCTTTCTCCTGGCTAGCCATGACCCATTAGATAGCTTCCACCTATCTTACTCTAGAAACAATCTAAACTGGATGGGTACCTAGTGACTGTAGGTGGGTTTAGAGCCATGCTTCCTAACCCCTAATCTGGAAACACCCAGTGTAGTCCAGCAAGCAGAGCCTGCAGTGTGTCAGCTTTATTGGAGAGCCAGAATTAGGGGGAAACATTGCACTCAGTATGGTCACCCCTAGCTGCTGCTTTTCCATAACTTGTCTTCCGGACTTTGGCAGCCAAATGTAAGCTCTTCTGTTTGTTCTGATTAAAGCTGTTTGCAAAGGCCAGGTAATGCTTTTAAACAAATGGTTAAAGGCTCACTCCTACAAGGTTCTGAGTGCTCTCAACTTCAGTTGGGAGTTGAGGACACTCAGACCAGATCCTCAAAGGTATTTTAGATACTTAACTCGCATTAGGCACCTAAATAAATACCTTTGAGGCTCTGGGTCTGAGTGCCTTACAGATGTTGTCTATGCTGGTAGCTTGGCATTTACAGTAACATACTAGGGTGAAGGCATAATGGTGAGAAAAGAAAAGAGAGGTTTCAGTTTCAAGCCACCAAAGGATGGTTAGGAAAAAAAATATAGACCTAGTTAAACTATCTTGATATTATGTTTAAGAATCAGCTGCTTCTTCAGTCATCTTTAGTTTTCCTCTAATGCCTTCTGCCAGTGCCAACATCTCTCTTGTTAAATTAGCAGCAACCATTTAAAGTCTTTTCAGTGGCATCTGTATGGTAATTGCACAGAGATGCTTTATATCTGGGAATCAGGCCAAGGAATAAACCTTGAAGCGAAGTGTATTAAATTAGTTATCTCGTTATAGCTTTTTGAATAATTTCCTGATGATGAATTAAGTTTGAGCTCAGCGCTGTCAAGTTCCATTGCTGCATTTGGATTTGAAAAGTAGAAAATCAGAAGGGAAAATAATTTGTTCCTAGGTCATATTAGTCAGGTATCTTGGCTGAAATGTATATGACTACTTCTACTTTGGATCTTCTGCAAGCACAGGAAAAAGAGTTATGAGAAAGCATAAATAGCTATGTTAAAAAGGAAGAAAATTCAGCACCATTGTCATTACATGGCTCTTTGTAGTGCAAAAGCACATTATAGGTTTCTTAAAAAAATAAAATTAATTACAAAACGGCATCAAAAGCCTTTCAACATTAGCAATAGGTGCCTATTAATGAGCCTGATAGATGGTCCCATAACAACCACTTTCAGTCGGCTACTAAAATGGTAGCTGGAATCCAAAGTGACTCACTCTTTCCCTTTCATTGAAAGCTTGATAATTTTAGACTTTTCCTTTTCTCTGACTTCAGTGTATTTTACCTGCTAGATTTTATCTTGACTAGATCAGCTAGCATCTGAGATGAACTGAGATGGTGTATGTCTCCAGAGTTTCCTCTCTAGTCCCATTTGTAACTGTAACTTCATCATCCCGGGGTTTTACAGTTGAGAGAAGTGAATTACTCCATAGTGCAGAAGAAAAACAATCGTCTGATGCTGAAGGACTGCAGCTTTATCACAGGTTCTTTGGAACGTGTTTTCTTCACCTTAAGGGAAGGACAGGAATAAGCATTTTCTATCCAGTTTCATTCGTTACAATAGAAATGAAAGGATGGGACTTAAAGGAACAATATCTTTTCATTTCTCTTCCACAGTTTTAGCATCTGGGTCTTTTAAAAGGAAAAGGAGAATGAAAACTCTAGTTATATTTGTGGTTTTCATGCTGTATTCACATCAAAGCATGGGCAATGGGTAGTTTGCAAGAAACCACTTTTAAAGCACCAACTCCCACAAATTGAATTGCACAGCTATTTGAAGCAGTTCTGAAAACTAACTCCAAATAGACTTCTTCCAACTCTTGCCAGTTTCTGTCTGACACACTCACCCATGTTATATCCCTGTTGATGTCTTATGCTCCTTCATCTACTTCATAAAAGGGAATTTTAAGTAGATCAATAAGTCTGCATTCATTTTTTTCTAGATAAAATGTTACTGTTTAACAGCCATAACTTTTGTGGTTTAATATTAAACATGTTGAACTGCTAATAGTTAACATGGACCCCAAATTCCATAGTACCCAAGTCCCCAGCTCATGGGTAGAGTTCATGCTCTCAACTATATATAGGTCAGGGATGGGAAAAATGGCTTTGCTAAATTTAGAATTCACTATAAATAGTTTGATCAGAACTTACGGAGTTCTGAAATTTGCATTCCACCACACTTTGTGGCGCAGAGGGGATGGAGCTCTGCCCCGTGCCTGAAGCTCATCTGCTCTGTCCCTGGCTGCCTCAACTGACATACCACAACATGCTATGCCAGCAGCTGGGTGCTGTCTCTGCAGGAACCCTGAACATGAGGGTTTCCTCTGATGATTTGAAGTTACCGGCTGCAGAATTTGGGGCCATTTTGCCATGCATATAAATGGGAAATGGGAATGTGACCAGGCACAAATAGGGCAGGGCAGGGTGAGACTCTGCATGCAGGAATACCCAGTTTCACAGTCTGATACAATACTCTCTAGTGGGCTGGAAATTGAGTTACATCCCCTTGGGCACTGGCGAGGTCCCTAAGCACTGGATGGGGTTTCAGAGTTAGTGAAATATAGTCTTGAGGCTTTCATACTAAACCTGATGTAACTTTGTATTGTAGGTGGTATGAATACATTCACTTCACTCACATTAACAGTGGTCAGATGTTGTTTGATTTGTTTTGGATTGAAAGGATAGCAGGCTGTGGTTATTCTTTCACTAATATCACCTGCTCACATTAGTAATGCAGTCCAGACATTTAAACCAAATTCATTGAAGGACACTTCTGCCCCATTAGCTGTGGCTTATTTATCTGTTGTCACAGCTCCAAGTATCAGTATTTGTAGAATTAAAAACATTTTGGACTTAGAAGCTGGAGGCTTTAGGGTAAATTCTTTTAGGAAGTTTTGTTTAACTTTTGTTTTAATGTCAACTGGTATTTACCAGACAATGTGTGTGTCAAAAATATAAGTATTTATATTCATCCAGTTCTTCCAGCAAATAAAACCATAACATGCTGTACCTGAAACCACTATGAAATTCCCCAGTCTATCCATGCATTTGTCAGTTGATCAGTATTTCATTGTATACAAAGGATAGCTTTTCTGCATCTGATGCATATGCAACTCTCATTGTGTGCTTTACAGGCACAAGAAATGCAGGACTGTGCACGTTGGCAGCAAAGAGAAATTTAGCAATATACCAGCAGCCCTAATTGAACAATCCCAGCATCATTTCGAAATAGGGGAAATAAAACTAACATTTCTAAAAAGCAAATAAACTCTTTAAAATTAGCAATTTATTTTAATGTCAGTATTCACCTATCTAGGGCCTCAGTTCAGCACTCCTTATACAGGTAAGAGTCCTAATCAGCTCAGGAGGACTGGTGCCTGAGTGAAACAGAGGAATTGATTAGAATTTAATCGCTGCAGTTTTTCTTGCAAAGCTCCATTCTCTTGCTGCTATTTTTTAAAACAAATCAACAAAACTGGGATAATTGGCCTGTTGAGGTTGCTCCTTATAGAAGACATTTTCCCCACTAGTAAAATATCTTACTGTTGATATTTTTCAAAGGAAAAAAGTTTACACATGTATAATTGTGGGACATATGTTACATGTTAAATCAGTTTTACATCACTGGATGCTCTATTTTACTTCAGTATTTCAATGCTTGCTTTTGTATTTGTTCTGTAACTCTGTACATTACAGTTAAGTCCAAGACAATGGTTTAACAATTTCTCAGCCTCATAGTATGTATACGTTTTGTAGACAATTGAGGTCAAGTTCCACACCCACAGCCCTTTTAATTCAAGAGGAACGGCATACTCATTTTATACTATTGAAAGTCCTTAAAAAAACTATGCATGCTATTTTATATTTTAATGTATATTATTCATATCAGTACATAAGCTTATGCTTATCGGTTTTATCTTGTGTATAAAACTGATTACTTTTGACAGTATTTTTGCACTGTTTCTCTTCTCTTTATAAAAAGAACTATTCAGCATTAGATGACAGCAATAACTTTTTTTACATCTTTCACTGCCTTGTGTAAATAGTTTCCTATATGCCTTTTCAGATGTGAGACTGATGACTCACTAAGCTTTTTTTGTAAAAGATTGTTTATCCTTTGTATTCATAGTATGCAATAAACTTTTTTCCTCCTAAAGAAATTCACTTGTTTTTCTTCCTGTCTAGCTTAAGGTTTTAAACTTGCACCCTTCACTGCAGTATTTGAGCCCCTCCAATGTTTGTTAGGTTGGCACACCAAAGGCCTTAGTGGACTTCATAGAATTTTCTATTCTTCTTCCTTCCCTGACACTGCTGCTTGGGATAGGATTATAAACATTGGTAGTGGTTGTCAACATCATTCCAGTTATGGTGAGAAAGCGCTATCAAAGAGAGGTACTGTAGCAGTCCCTGGAAGAGGTCACACTGGATTAGTCTAATCTTCTCATGCTCAGAGTCAAGAACAGCAGAGAGGAGAGGCAGAGTGTCAGCCTGCATTGTGTGTGTCACTTTGTGGATTTTTCTGTCAATTAAGGCAGCTTACATTGATCTAACTTTAAGCATCTACACTAAAATGTAGCTCCTATTGACTTAACTCCACCTCTTAGGTCGACGTAGTCTCAATGTAGCACTTAGGTTGATGTACCTGCAGATGCTATATTGCTTACATCAACAGTTAAATCCGTGCAAGTGCTCCTGGTGAGGACATGCACCACCGACACAAGGAGTGTAGTACAGATATGCAAAAGTAATTTAATTACAGCGGTGGTTGTAAGCCAATTAACTTACACAGACTTAATTTTGTCATGTAGACTTTCAGAAAGGACTTGAAAAACTTGGTGTGATTAGTCCCTTCCTGGACTGGAGAAAACAAGCCTGCTTACACAGGGTGGAGAATGAAGGCAGGTAATCGGCCCTGGAACTGAGGGGAAACTGAGTCAGCACCTAGCCTAAAGCCAGAATGGGTAGGTGAGGTGCTGCTACAAAATAATTACCATCTCCGATTTCTCATGCCCGCTCTGCAAGGTGTAAAAATGGTACAGTATGTTTATGTAATTTAACTCCATACCTGATTGACTTTAGATGTGTAATTAAGAGGGAAAGGGAGCTTCCTGGCTTCTTAAAGACAACCAACCAATCCCCCTCTGTCCAGCCTCATTTAAAAACAAACCCTGTGTTTCAATTTGAGCTTCTTTTGGATTCTTCTGGAGGTGGGGAAGGGGGTGCAAGTTGGTCTCCAGCTCAGCAACTGACAGACAGGGATGTTCTGGCTCCTCTGGTGGCAGCTCCCTGTGATCTGCTGGAGGCAAAAAGGCTTCTCTCTAACAAGGCAAGGCGTGTCCACTTCAGACCAGCTCATTTTAACCCCAGCCAGTGTCCCTGTTTCAGGCTTCCTGAAGACAGTACTCCCCAGCCTAAGACTGTCTTGAAGGCAGGGTTCCAAAATTGCTAGGGGATAACAACAGTAATTTATGGCACCTTCCCTTGTGGGTTCAGCATGAAGGCAAATCCAACTTCAGCACCCTCCAAACCCATGGAACTGAAACCTTAGCCCCTGGCCTATGCAAGGTTAACCCCTGTGACAGAAGGGGTACTCCAGCTTATGCCCTTGCGTGAACAAGGGCTTATTTGTGCTACCTCTATAGAAGCTGCTGCTGTGCCTACAAACACTCGGAGTTGAAGCACATTGGGGTGGGAGCCTACAACAATTCAGCACAAATGCACTGAGCCAGGATCATCAAGCTCTCTTAAGCTCAATGTTTTTGGAATGGAATTAAATTGGTAGGAACAGACATTGTCAAGCTCCTAAAGAAAAGTACTAGAAATAATGGATATAGGAAAAGTAACTGCTTTAAATATTTAATTCTTCAGAGAGTAAGAGAAAGTATGTCACAAAATTAAGGCAAGCACAAGCTAACAAGTAGGGCCATGACAATGTACCACTTTTATTTACTTTACACAGCTAATGCATTAAAATTTGTAGAGGAAAAAAATTGGTCTTCTGCACATGAGCTGTCGAAGGCATGATCTGTATGAAACCATGACATTTCCTTTATTAAAAAAGCATTTGAGAATTTGCAAAGGTTGAAGATGTTTTGCATAAGCCTTAGAGAATGCAAGATGCAAGGCCCAAGTGCACAACATGTTTGTCATGCCACTTACATTACCGAAGTGTTTCGTAAGACAGCACTTTTCAAAGCACTCTTGTAGGTTTGCTGGCAAGGCTTTTAAATAAAGGTAGAAGGACTGCATAGATTCAGAGGCTCAGTGGTCCCTGAATTCGTTTTTGATCTCTGAAATGTATGGATGATCTTTCCCGTGTGCTACTTCCATAATAGCAATTGCCTGTGAAAGGAAAAAATATTCACATAATTGATTCATAGTTAGCATTAGGCTAGAAGTATTCTCCTCAGGTGACACCTCTTGCTATTATCCCTTTAAAGTTATCTACTCCATAGGAAACCATATGAATTTCATTTTATAGAATATGTTTTACATTCATACAGCACTTTTCATCCTGAAGGATCTCAAAGCATTTTTCAATACTATGTACATACAGCACCACTGGAAATGCTGCCAACTCTAAGATTGAAAGCTGCAAGCTAGGGAATAGAGTAGGGCAGTGGTTCTCAAATTTCACTGCACTGCCACCTCATTCTGACAACAAAAATTACTACATGACCCCAGGAGGGGAGAATGTAGCTTGAGCCAGGGTGGCAGGGATGGGGAGGCCCAAGCCCCACTACCACAGGCAGAGGGGACAACCAAAGTCCAAGGGCTTCACCCCTGGGCAGGGGACCTATATCCTGAGCCCCACCACACCAGCCCTGGAGACCCCATTAAAATGGGGTTGTGACCCACTTTGGGATCCCAACCCACAGTCTAAGAACTGCTGGAGTAGAGAATATTTTGACAGCTGTTCCAGAGCAATGAGTTCAACTCCTCTCCTATACCCATGGTAAATTGCCTGGAACCCAATTTATTTATCTCAGCAAGTCAAAAGGGCTTCAGTGAACATAACGTGATCAGATGTTTCAAGCCTGATGCCTTAGACCACTAAGCCACTCCCACCAGCACATAATCAAGTAATCACACCACACATCAGAAAGGAAAATACTGCCAAGACTGAAGCATTTGTGTTGCAATAAGATGTAGAGACTCTATTCAGGATTGGGGTCTATTGTATAAGGTGATCTACACTCTTCATCTGAACACACTGCACCCCCACGAGTTTAAAATCTAAAACTGGGTAGACAAAACTAATTGGTGCTATTGACAGCATCGAAACCGCTCTCTCGTGTGTGTATTACATCAATAGAAAAATTTGATTTTAAAGTGAGAATTGAGGGAGACTATCCATCTGTCAAAGAGCAGCAGAAAAATAAGTAGCCTTAGGTGCAATAATGAGGACAGAGAACAAAGCGAGATCGGAGGAATGGAGTGCATAGATATGTGGGTGGAAACAGTCAGTGGAGAGTTTAAGATCAAACTTTGCTAAGGACAGAAGCCACCATGGAGCCAAGAGTTTTCAACAATATCTAAAGACAGGGCCATCTTCTTGGATTTGACCACTGCTTATGACACGGTTTGGCACACAGGTCTTCTGTGTAAACTCTCTCCAGCTGCCCTGCCTTGGGTGGTCAAAGTAGTAAAGCTCTTCCTCAAAAACGGGTGGTTCAGAATCCACATGGGTGATGGTTGCAGTTCCTGGAAGTATCAGATTGGTGGACTTCCTCAAGGTTCCGTTCTTTCACTAATACTGTTCAATGCGTACATCGATGACTTGCCAGCAATACTCTCACACAAGTTTTATCTATGCCAATGACATCGGCCACAGCTATCACGCTCAATCCTCCTCAGAAATTGACATCATGATCCTAATGAGAATATGAAGCTCATGGCAGACTACTGTAGTCTGACACCTGCAGCCAAGTTTTTCCAGTTTCTATCACATTTCATCTACATAATGCAAGCCCATGCCATGAGTTAAATATTTTCTTAAATGTCCAATGCCCGCTGCACAATCTAAACCCTGTTTACCTCAGCATGACACTGGATAGGTCATTGATGTACCACAACCACTTGAAGACAGCTGCCAAAGTTACCCCTCACAACAACTTGCTCAGAAAACTGGCCAGCTCAACCTGGGGTGTGTGTGTCCAGATGCTTAGAACATCAGCCCTTGCCCTCTCCTATTCAACAGTAGAGTACTGTGTTCCTGTCTGGTGTTGCTTGTTTCACACTAGGCTGGTCGATGTAGAGCTTAAATCTATGTGCATTGTTACTGGGACTTTATGTGCAACTCTGTTGCCATAGCTGCCAATACTTAGTAACATACCACCACCACACATTCACTGTGGAGGGGCCTCCATGATGCTCCTGGCCAAGATCAGTGAGAACAGCAACTTGCCTCTGTATTAAGACCTCTTCAACTACCTTCAACTCTTTGCATGTCTTATAGACGGCCCTTCTGGTCACTTATGCCACCACAGGACATGACTGTGGAATCTGCTTGGCATAACAAGTGGGCAGTGATGACGGTCATTAATCATGCTCTTGTTACTGACCCAACCACTTGCCCACCAGGTTTTGACCAAGACACGTGTGGGCATTCCTGAACTGGTTTTGAACAGAACTGGCAATTGTGCAGCCAATCTTTTCAAATGGGGTTTCTGTAATGACCCATGATGTAGATGTGGTCAACTTCAGACTGTCGCATATCCTTGATGAGTGCCCGCTGACTTACTTTGACTGCAGGCTCCCAGTTCTAAACTAGGCTGGTGACAACACTATCAAATGGCTGGGCACACTGTGCCTAGTTTGAGCGACCATGGAGTAAGACCTCACAACATCTTAGAACCCATTTTACCAGGGAATATTGACTAGGATTATCCCCTACTGTTGGTGTTAGAAGATTTAACTTCCACGTGAATAGCAACAATGACCCGTGCTTTCCCATCTCACTCAAAGGATGAACTCTACAGATCCTGTATGAGTGATTTCCAAAGAGATATGAGAAGACAATTGTTTTGTTTTCCAATAAGCCTCAAGATGCAGCACCAGTATCTGGGATGCTTTTGCAGCTGTGTTCAAGTGTTCCTGGAGGCTATTTTTGGAAATGAGACTTCAGAAAAATATATTTATGTAGGGAAACTGACTGTCAACAAATTTACTTGCACTGTTTGTATTCTGAACAACATTAAATTGTTTTAAAAATACATTTAAAATATGTAATTTATGCAGGCTCTTGTAGGCTGGAGGTCTGCTTTAATATTGGCTCAAGTCTGTCTTACTTAAAAAAGCCCCTACAAAAATCAGGGAATTCCAGAGCAAAGTAACAAAAAAATCATGACGTTAAGGAAACCAAAAGGGTATTTACTTATATCAAAGACGCTACACATCCAAAAACAACAGGTGAAAGGCTCAGGAAACACACTACAGATTAGTAATGAGAGGAGAGGAATCAAATAAAAATGTGAGGGGTTTGCTATCACAGCACAATATAATCTATCATATGCATTAAAAATTCAACCCACCTAATGAAAATTTATCTGCCTGTGTCCTATTCCAGAATGAGTGAGAGCCAGAAACATGTTCAGTTTTTGAACAACTTAACAATATCTGAACCATAGAAATAAAGTGTGCGATGCTTCAAGGGCCAGGAATTGGGGCGGGGGGGTGGATGGAAGGAAGAGACATAGCTCCTTCAACAAGCAAGTAAATGAAATGCAACTGCACCTACAGTTACTTCTCTAGCTGCAGTGGAACTCTGACTCAGTGAAGGGAATATGACATACAACATACATACTATTTTGATTCTGAAGTATTAAAGTTCATTGTGAAAAGATCAGGAAAGACCTGCTTTGCATAACAGACAGTGAAATGATGTAACAGCAGCTGCATTACATCTTTATAACAAACACATGTTGAATTAAGGAAAGGATGAAAATCAAGTAACTAAATACAAGGCATGATAAGTCTTCTAGCAAGTCATTCATTAGTTAAGAAATGGTAACACTTCAGCGAGCACATGCCTAGCTAAAATTGCTCTAGTTACTGGGTAAGGGTGGAAATACCTTTTTTAGAGCTTTAACTCCAGCAGTTCTGTTTTCAAGTCCCATATAAAGCCTCCCTAACTTCAGCCACATGGAGGCAACGTTCAGGGAGTATAGCGGATAATGCTTACTGCGAAAGAAAAACTTGGCATAATCAGATCCTGCAAAAAGTTTCCATGGTATTTCCCCACAACCCCTCTCCCTAGCTCTAGCTGTGAGAAGCTGGCTCATTCTCCCTGCCCATTCAATCCTTGCACTCTCTGCTGTGGCTGCCATGAGTCAGTACCTATTGTTTGTGGGATGAGGACACAACTGAGAATTGGACTGAGATCACAACATTCATTTCACCCACCCTAGGCCTCTGAACAGCCACCAGGGGGCAGTGACTTGCGGTCACTGCATTTAATCTGGCCCACTAAAAGGGTGGAAAGCTCTGTACCATTACCAATTCCCTGAGCCACCCCGCCCCTAAGCACTAAGGATTCTTCTTATTCCAAAGGCACACTGGCAGCATTGCGTGTACGGGGGTGACTGAGGGGGTGTAACGAACAAGTCTTTGGAATGCAGCTCTGCAGTTGCAGCAAAGTAAACTACAAACTGCAGGAGCTGGGTTCAGCAGCTGACCTGGAATGCCAGGCTCCGAGCCAGTGGAAGCAGGGCAAGTCACAAGGATGATAAATACTATTCAGCCCCCAGGGAGAAAGCAAGTGAGCCAGCACAATCACAGCTCCCTGCCAGCTGATCTATGACTTTACACTGGCATCCAAAGGGAGAGGTTCACTTGCACTCCCTCAGCTGGAGAGCGAATTACACCTTTAGATGAGAATTTCCTGGGGAGACCTGTGGCGGGGTCAGACCCATGCGTAAGGTACTGGCTGTCACAAGCGAGGGACGCATGGCCCAGAAAAGAAACCGAACAACGGAGATTCTTTGGTTTCCTCTCAAAGGTAACATCTGGGCGGCTCTAGCTGTGCTGCACTGCCCTATCCCGGTGCAAGAGCCCTGAGTTTGCACATTCTCTCAGGCTCTTGCTCCAAGGGAGAGGTAGCCAAGACCATCAAGGACTTGACAAGCTCAGTCTGGGAATCAGGAGGAGCAGAGTTCAAGCTCCCTCTGCTGCCCAGTCCATTCAGTGGGAAAAGAGCCTTGTTGTAGCCATTTACCACAGGGGTGATGAATGAAGTGACCAACAGGACGACTGGAATCTCTATTAATATTCAAGGGCCAGGATATTAACTACAGTATTCAGACAGGGTTAAGATTAAAAAATTAGTCTCAGGCAAACGATCAATACACTATTAGAGATGAAAACATGTTACAGTAACTAAGCAAGATTAGTACAGTCACCAATCTAAGGAAAGACAGCTGGGGAGTAAACAGGTCCTGCAGTTCTGTGGCAGGAATCTGCAAAAAGCCAAGTATTGTTAATACCTTGGCCCTATTCAGATCAAGTAAACACTATCTGAATCTGGACCCACATCTCACTCTAAACAGGCCATGAACATTCACTGCTGTACAGTGCATCTATATACAAGGTGCAATCAGATTAGTGATGCCTGCCCCTGTGTTCTGTTTAAACATGTGTTCAGCTCACTGCATTATGTAATTAAAAATAAAAGCTCCTAAGTTTACCTGTATGGTTTGATAATTTTTTCCCCATAGCGCAATGCACTATCCCAGTCTTGCATGTACAGACAGACTCCCATGGCCTGATACATCATATGCAGCATATAAACATTACTGTCTTCAAACACGGAACCCATCTTGTCCAGACTAAGCTCACAAACCTCCAGTAATTCACTAGGAGGTACAGTGGAGTCAAGGAACACATTAAATGAGTCGTTTCCAACTACATACCTGTGTTATACGGCTTGAGGATACCCACCTTATGGTTGTCCAGTAAAGAATGGTTTTGAGAAGCTTTTCTTTAAATACAGCTCTTTGAAAAAGGGACTGTTAAAAATGGCATCAAGGGGCTCCAGGTCTCAGCAACTCCAGATCAAGGTTGCTCAGTTTGCATGCCCCCCGCCCCATAATTGTCAGACCTGCAAACCCAGCCTTGAGATTGGAGTGGTTTTCTTGCACCACTGCTGGTGTACTTTGGGGAGTGGGGGGGTGAAGTGCAGCATGGCAGCAGTGGCTATGAAGAGTGGAATTTTCCGTGTACGAATTCCCCATCCCTGCATCAAGGCTGAGAAAAGGATTGGGTCACAGGGTATGGGGAACTACAAACTGCATCTGGCCACAGAGGGATATAGCTACACCTCCTATTTCAACATGTCTCCCATAAGTGCTTTCACATCCTCTACATAAGTTCTCATGGCCATGCTCTACAGTGAGTGACAGAAGTTATTTCTTCTTCTGCCTCCAAAAGACTAAGTATGACCATTTCGCAAAGAGCCT
This sequence comes from Chelonoidis abingdonii, assembly GCF_003597395.2. Taxonomy (NCBI): domain Eukaryota; kingdom Metazoa; phylum Chordata; order Testudines; family Testudinidae; genus Chelonoidis; species Chelonoidis abingdonii. The sequence goes on from NC_133771.1 coordinate 168,861,602, forward strand.
GTGCTACTTCTGGATCCTAGCCTACTCCATGGCAATGCACAAGTATTCTTGCTGAAGTGGATAACAGCAACTGAAGAAGCAATGCTCTCAGTTTCACAAGTAGATGAACACCCAGGATCTGGTGTTGAGTGCTACTCTGTCCCTAAAACATGCAGCACTTGTGACTGCAGACATCTAGAGTGAAGTCTTGGCCTCAATGAAGTCAATGGTAAAACTCCCATTGACTTTAGTGGAGCCAGGATTTCATCCCTAGACTTTATTTTTAACAAAAATAGTTGGTGGGAATTATTTTGGCACAGCACAATTTTTTCATTGACGTGTGAACCAAAAGCCTCTCTTATGCAGAGAGGCAGTGTGGTCTAGTGGACTGAGCGTACTCCAGGACCTCCAGTGTTCTAATCCTGGCTCTGTCACAGACTTGCAAGTTGGCCTTGCTGCATCACCTTTCCATGCTCCAGTTCATGCAAGAGATAAGACAGTACTTGTCTCCTTCCTAGGGGCGTTGTGAGGATTAGTGTTTGCAGAGCACTTTGAAGAGCTCTGGAATTGCACACACCTCTCTCTCTCTTGCACACACCCTTCTGAGCATTCCAAAAGTAATTTTTAAAGGAAACAATTTAAGTTTCACAATCTACAAAGGTTATACAAGACTACCCCCCACCTCACTAGTCAATGGTATTTACCTGTCATTTCTGGTCTTCCCTCAATTTTTATAGTAAGACGAGCTTATCCTTAGTGTGACCATTAGATGATCTTATGTTTGGATCTGCTCTGTGTGACTCTCTCGCCCAGGATGTCAGGTGGACAGTTAACCTGCTCAGGCAAGCTTTTTGTTTTTAAGATTAAAAATACAAACAAACCCCCTCTAGTTTTAAAAGCCTTTTGAAGGGTTTTCCTTCATGGCTCTATTCCATGCTTATTTTGCACTAGCAAACGCAGATTCCAGTCACAACCAGGGAATGGTTCTGTGCAACACATATGAAGAGACAATCCCTGCTCTGACGAGTTTACAATGTGATTATCAGTGGAAACAGATTTCTGTGGGCCACACTTATCTCCTCCATTGCAAAACCAGTTCAGTGTGCAGGGTGAGACGCTCAGCTGAATTTTATTTTTACAGGTGCTTGCAGCTGCTGCTCTGCACAAGCACAGTGAGACCCCCTGATTAAGGCCTCGTAGCCACTCCTTCCAATGTTTAAAATCAAGACTTTTCTATCATTAAATCATCAGACCTTACATGGCCCTTGACATTGCTGAGTTCAGCTAGGGAGACCCTTTAACATCAACCACCGACCACTACTACCACCACATCCACTGATTCTGGTGTCAAGTCGCCAGATATTCTCAAGGGCTAAATTGTCACCTGTGACAAATCGGGGCAGGTGCAGCCAGAGGGCCAAATCCAGACCTAGTATAAAGGGGTAAAAGTCCATTGAGTGCGCCCAGGGCTGAGGCTGGTTCAGATGTAACAAGTAACTGACACAGACTTGGCCTGGATCCCAGAAGAAGGAAACTTCTGGCGGTGAGCAATTAGCCTGTATGGCTTGGCTAAGGGCCACAGCCACTGCGGTCCATTGGACTGGTCCTTAACTTCAGGACAGTAAGACGAGACTCTCTGTAAATAGTATCACTAACCTTCCTAACTGCTTTGACATTTTAAGGGCTTTGAAATCAGCCTGCTGTTGGCTCGGTTCTTTATTTTTCTACCTATTATGTTTTCGAAAGTATAGGCTTCTGCACAAACACAGATTGGCCAAAAAGCCATCCAGCTCTGGGATGTGGTGGATCTACTTGAATATTTCTACCTGTTAAAACGTACCTCACTCAAGACAGGAAATATTTTCAGTCTAAAGGGAAACAAACAGATTCTTCAGCATAACAACACTTTTTGTAAAGAGAAGGCAGCAACACAATGTTCTGACAATCCCTCTCATACACGCATGCACCCACTTCAGAGAAAATTCTCTCTTCACAAACAAAGAGGAGAACAAGACTGTCTAGTTTCTAACTGCCTTCAGAAGTGCATTGTGGGGGGCAGTGGGAGTCTAAAAGGAGTGAGCCTCAGGATATCAAAAAGATTTAAAACTTGCAAAACGAGCAAGCAGGGGCAAGAGAAAGGCAAGGCAAAGGATATATTTGTAGTGTTTGGCTCTCCTGAATTCCTCAATCACATTTCGGGCATATTTGATCATGTCTCGGACAGTTTCTGCTGATGGAGGTTCATTCAGTCTGCGGATTTCCAATTTATCTTTGTCCTGAAGGAAGCACATGAGAATTACAAATGCAATCCCAAACCTCACACGTTAAGGCACATCCACACACAGAGTTTAAAAGCTACATAAGATTAATAAAATAAAAGGCATGGTTGGAATTTTAGGCTCCCACAAAGAAACCACTGAAATCTGTAGGGGAGAAAACAGATAAAGTAGACTATTACTCTGTCATTTTTCTCTAAACCTTCGGCTGCAATGCTCTGAGCTTGTAAACTCCTGGACGATGACTGCATCCACAACGCAAGAGGTATCCCAAGGTGTTTTATAAAATGTCACTTGTACCAACTGGTTGCAACATCTGCAATAAGGTCTTCAACTCAGATCCAGGTGCCATAGTTTCTCCACAGTGTTGATGGGAAGCTACAAGCGGTGCAAAGTGCACCTATTCAGCAGCGCCTCTGACTCCATCTCACAAGGCACTGCCTCAGGACAAGTCTCAAAACCCCTTGCTCGCTCGCCAATACTGCTGGGCACTATACAATAGGTGCCTCAAAAGTAGCAGAACAACACTGGTACAAGCAAGGAGATAGTTGCTATGGGGGATGATGTGGCAAAATGGCTCTCTCAGAAACAGTGCTGGTTTGTGGGGTCATGCTATAATACTACAAACCAGAAAGCTACTGCTTGCTCTCATTATCTCTGCAATGGCTTCCTCACCTAGTACAAGCACCCACTGCAGGGCAATTGCCCCTCTGCCTCTCTGAGAAGACTAAGAGTGAGTCCCCAGTTAGACGCTATGATACTCTCCAAGAATTTCAAAAGCTCGGAACTGCTGCGTTGTGACATTGGGTTTTTAGAAGCATCTAGTGTTAACCCCAGTCTCTAAAGTGTGAACTCCTGGTGTCAGAAGCCTCTTGGTCCTTGCTATGTGAGCTTTGAAAGGTGAGGGAAGACTGCCAGTTGTGCATGGGTGATTCTTAGCATGCACATTAATGAAGTGCAGATTAGCAGGGTTCTGCTGTACATGCAGTACATCTTGCATGACCAGAACTAATCAAACTTCTCTAAATTCACCTTTCCCCCAATCATTTTTATATAAGGCCAAATTCTGCTTTCAATCACATTAGAGATTTCACAGATCTTAAGGCCAGATGGACCATTATGATCATCCAGTCTCACCTGAATAACACAAGACTCAGAATTTCAAACAGTCTGACCCCATTGTATAGGTATAACAGCAGATTTTGTCCACTGTTCTGTATTTGCTTGATCTGCTATCTGACATCGCCCTCCTTTGTCAGTAAACCAAGAGAGTTTTCCAATATTGTTTTTACACAGATTTGTAAAGTGCTCAGCACTGTAGTAACTGGTCACACCGTCAGTCACTAACCCACTTCCAAATAAGAAGGTTCACTGCTTATTTGACATAAGTTTTCTAAATTCCCATCTAAAAACCCAGACACTTTAGGCCCACCAAGAAACTTAATTCAATGGAAAATGAATCCCATTCTATACTTCCCCTTCATGTCCTTTCGACTGTAGATATTTCCATAAGAGGAAGAGTGACAGGTTGTTTTGTGAGTGGTACATTAAATGTTATGGGTGAAATCCCAGCTTCACTGATGCCAGTTGCAAAAACTCCCACTGACTTCAACAGGGGCAGGATTTCACCCTATATTTATATTATAGAAAACTGAGTGCGATGGTCATGGAGTTCCTATACAATAATCTAAGAATACTGATATGCTACCTAGTTAACGAGAAACCAATTTATATTGGGGGTTGTGGAATATTTATTATATCTCTGCAATGCTTAAAATTAGTGGGGACTATGGCAAGAACAAGCAGGAAAGCAACACAATGGTCCCAGATAAGAATATCCAGGCACACCTTTGAAAGACAACAGGGGAAGCAATTAGTTTCATCCTGTCTCCAAGGAAGATGCAAGTTTTATTTTGCCAGGCTGGAAAGCTGGAGATCAAAAGGACTAAAAGCTTTGAAAGGATATTCTCTCTTAGGGGAGTGTGGGGGTGCGGGAGGAGGACGGTTTGTGAGTTATGGGAACAGATTTCACTAATGAGACTCTCAGGAGGGATGTCAGCAGTGACTGACACCACCTTGTAAAAAGTCCCAGCTCAAGCAGCCTAGGTCAGTCCTGGACCTGGGCAACAGTGGCATAAATCCAATCAGCAAGAAAAAGAGGCCAAGTTCATAAACATCACATGAAGGAGTCAAAAAACCTTTGGTCCTTAAGGCTCCCATCTCCAGCTACCTCCCATGTACTTCCAGGAGGGAAGTAGTCTCTCAGGGTACGTCTACACTACAGGATTATTCCGATTTTACATAAACTGGTTTTGTAAAACAGATTGTATAAAGTCGAGTGCACGCGGCCACACTAAGCACATTAATTCGGCAGTGTGCATCCATGTACCGAGGCTAGCGTTGATTTCTGGAGCGTT